>NC_072794.1:147110689-147419752 GCF_028583425.1 Eublepharis macularius | reverse complement strand
AGGGCCAGTGTGCCCATAGAGGCCAGGTAGGCGGTGGCCTCAGGGCGTGGGGTGCCAGAGGGAGCAGCGGAGGAGGCACAGGGGGCAGGAGCGCGTGCCACAGAGCTGCAGCCTCCTATCCCTCCCGCCCCGTGCTGCCGCCACCACCAGCACACGCCCCCGGCCGGGCACAGCAGCCGTGGGCAGGCGCCTGCAGCGGCGCAGGCAACCAAGTGGGAGAGCTCGGAGGCCACCCGCACACTGTCACAGCCACCCGCCGCAGTGATCGGGCCGGCGGCGCATGCAGTCCTGTGATGACATCACGCGTGACATCATCACGTAGGCCGGTGCGCGTGTGCATGCGCGCATGCAGGGGTGCCCGGCCGGTCGGCCGGCTGCGAGCACCAAAAACCCTGGCGCCGCCCCTGAAACTGGGCAGAGAGGTCCTTGATGTCTCCCAGAACTGGTATTCAGAGGTTTGCTGCCTCAACATAACTGACCTGTCCTGGATTCCGCCAGTCATCCCCCTTGTTTTTTATCTGCTAGCATTCACGGAGAGTCTCTCTACACGAGACATCTAACATGTGAAGAACATGTGTTGGGAAATGCAATGTTAGCCAGGAAGGGTAGTTTAAAAAGACAGAACCACTGGCAGGGCAGTGGTTTTGCTGTACACTGGAGCTGTGTGAAGGGGCTGTGAAATACCAGAAGGGAAACTTCAGCCCATTATAACCTCTCCAGGTCCAAGCCCAGGTTTCAAAGGTAGCTCTAGTCCATTTCCATTCCTCACTGTCCTCTGGTCATGCTCCCACACAGTTTTAGACTGGAGAGGTGAAATTGACAGAGCCTTCAGGGAGGCAAAGATGAAATTAACAGACCCTCTGAGGAGCAATCTCTGCCAGCTCTGTCTTTTAAAACTACGCTTCCCAGCTAACACTGAGTCTCCTTACACTTGATGAACACACGCCAAGGCATCTCATGTAGAAAGGCTCAAAGTCCAGAATGTATAATTCAACCACACAGTGGGAGTGCCTCTCATTCCCATTAATTCCAACCTACGCTACGGATTGTTATGATGTTGGCTATCTTTTATTGCCTCCTATAAATATGACCGATTTCCATATTTCCTCTCAGTCCCCTCCTTCTGATTTCCTCTGCAGTTGCTGACTGAGAATGAGTTCACAATTGCCTATTTCCCATCCCCTGGGCTGTAATATCCAGCTCCCCATAAAGCCATATTAGTAGCCATCTAGCCTCAAGATGGCAGGCACTAGACGTGTAGTGGAAAAAAATTGCAACCTTTTTACTATTTGGATACAATAAATGGCATTCCTCTTGACTACTGCTAAGCCTGTCATTCTCTCAGTGAATTCATATATTCGGAGTTCGTGTCCAGGGAGAGGCCATTGACAGCAGGTACCCCCTTTCTACCCAATGGGAACCTAAAGCATTGGGCTTTTCTGCACACTCAATTTATTCTTGATTTTCTTAGCAGTCAATCCCAAAGCAATGGAATCCATTTGGGTACGGTTCTTCTGCACATCTGGCCTCCTTTTGCATTTTTACAGCTGTGAAGTTGGTTTAATTTGTTCTGCACTTGCCTTAAAACATCAGGGTTTTTAAGTGAGGGTGCTGTCGTCATTGGTGGCATCATTGGTGACATCACAGTGCCCCTCCTTTTTTATTCTTCATGCATGCTTATATCGATAAATTAATATAAGGGCGGGATTTTTTTTAAAGATTGAAAATGAACACATGAGGAAGTCTTTGCACTGAGAAGCTTAAAAGGAGAGCAGCTCCACTACCCACACCTTAGTTCCCCTGTCCAAACTGGAGAGCCCGGCCTCGGCTGGCCCAGAGCGAGGAGGCAGAGGCTGGCACGAGTGGGCAAATCGACCTCTGTTGGGACAGAGCCTAGAGAAGCAGCGGGTACGTGCTTTTCAAACCACGCTGCCTTTTCTGACACCAGAAGTAGCCCCCACCCTCCTTCTGTGGGCCTTCAGGCTTTTGAAGTTTTTTTTTAAATCATCACTTTCATGTCATTAGATCAGCTTAATGTTATAATAAAAGATGTTGCAGGTTCCCAGAATTCCCAGCTTGTGATAGGATACAGGTCATGGTGTTCCCAGAATACTGCATGAGTTAGAACCATTATATTACTAAGGCAGTTTGCCTGTATGCATACATGCATAAGAATATAAGACCAATTGGAGCAGAGGTCCAGAGGGGTCTCCAGTGTGGCACCCAGAGGTGCCATGGTGCCTGCCGACACCTGTCCTGGTGCCTATCAAGTGTTTTTACAAAGCAAGTGGGGCCAGGTAGGGCTTCTGCCCTGCAGGGCTTCAGATTGACCGCTGGAGATCTGATTGGTTGTGCAGATTAAAATATTTTATTTATTTATTTTATTTATTTATGTCATTTATAGTCCGCCTTTCTCACTGAGACTCAAGGCAGATTACATAGTGTTAAACAACAATAATGTTGTTTCTGTAGCAGCTGCCACCAGTTCTAGTTATTCTCTCTCTCATTCCTCTTTCCCAGTGTATTCTTAAAAATTACTCCTCTTGTCCTCTGCACTTGTGCTTCTTCCTGAGTGTGTGGGTGTGTGTAGCTCCACCTCCCAGAGTGGCCATTTGTGGCTGGCTCTGCTTCCCAGGGTGGCCATTTTATAGTTGCACCTACCACCTTGTGCCAGAATTCCAAAGATGGCCACAGCTGGAAAAGGTTGTTCTTAGCAGTGGCACGTTGCAGGGTATGAAGGCAACAGCCTTGCTCTGTTTGTTTGTATATGTGTACAAGAAATGCTGACATATGCTCTGCTTTGGCTCTACACTCACAGATGCACAAACAAATACGCTATACCAAGCATCTCCCATCTGAGGATATTAAAATGGCTTAGAAGCAGAATCCAGCACATTACTTGCGAGTGTGTGTGTGTGTGTGTGTTGCATTAACAAGCCTCTTCAGCAGGTATGGGGGTGTTTTCAGGCCAGTGACTCAGCCCCACTCACCAATTCTTTGTCATCCCAAATGATAGGTCCTACAAATGCCACCGCTAGCCTTCAAGTGCTAGCATCTGCTGAGATGATGGTAGGCTTAACATTTCTAAACACTCCGTCTGTGACACATTTCAAGACAGCAGGTTAGGGACTTGTTAAAACTTGGGCAATATTTTTTTCTTTTTTTCTTTGCTAGAAAACCAGATGGTTTATTATGGAATCTGTAGCATTCTTCTTCTATTTGCAGGTTGGGGGAAAGGAGACAAAATTTCTTTAGCGGTACAGCATGCAAGGTGCTGCATAGTACAAATACAGCAAGGTCTCTGCCCAGTGTTATTTGGTAAGCAGATGTGAACGTGTTAAATGTGTAGGCTGAGTGTGTCCAGCTAGTGTTCAGCGCATGGCAAAGTGGGAGTTTGATTACTTCATCATGCAACAGCTTCCAACTCAGCCCATATTTAGCACACCAATGCGCAGCTCACTCTCGGTAGCTTTGCAGTGCAAATTCCCATGATCATCTGCAATCTGGTATGGATAACATGCATTGTGTAACTTCTTTGCTATGAGGAAGAACTGGAGTTCTGCACAGTGTGGCACCCATGTGGCTGGGGAGGGGCGCAACTTGGGGGCAGAACAGGCTGAAGATTTCTATAGAGCTCAAATGATTCTGTTCGTATTGCAATGCAGAAGTTCTGACTCTGCAGTTTGCAGATATAAAATAGTCCTGTCTTATGTAGAAATGGGAAAGAATGGAATCTGAGAAGTCTCATTAAAGGCTCTGGTAAGCCTTTATGCCCTGCTAAATACTTGAAATTGCATTCTGACTTTGATAGCTTCGGTAAGGTTAAAAGGCTATCAGACAGAAGTCTCTCACTTTAGCTTTCTTGCCTTTCGGTACAAGGGAGGCAGAGTGAGAGGCATTTCTAGAATTAGTACAGCATATCTATACCTCTGGTGGCAAGGGCTCAGTAACTAGAGATGATTTTATATCATCAGTTTGCATTGAGGATGTCCTGTAGCTATAAACTTTTCATGTACCTTGAAAATGAATTTGAACTGCCTCCAAGAGATTTTTTGAACTGGCCAGGTTATGATCACATAGTTCTTGGTGCCAATGATCCCATCTCAGAGCCAGTGTGGTGTAATGGTTAAGCGTGCCAGACTTGGATCTGAGAGACCCAGGTTGAAATCCCTGGCTGCCCCAGAAGCTTCTAGGTGAGATTATTTTTGTTTATTTTTTATTTTTATTTATATCATTTATAGTCCACCTTTCTCACTGAGACTCAAGGCGGATTAGACAGTATGAGATTAGTACAGTCCATTTCGAGGATATTTCCATAAACAATGCCATAGGGTAAATAAACACAATTTTACAAAAACATAGCATTAGTAAGAATCCAATAGAGAGTTGAAGAAATGCTGAACAGAACATCAGCAATCCTAGGACTGACATTAGACCACATGAAGCACAAGGACCTCGTAGGAGCACATATTTAAGACAACAGGTAGTACAAAAGGCAACATAGTGGTGAAGTCGATGGTCCTTAACTCATTAGCGAAGCATCTGAGAGCCTCTCCCTACAACACAAAAGCCTTATAGGTATTGCTTAAGAATCTCATCCTCTGCAAACAGCTGTTTTGGAGCCAAGATACTGGAAATAATCTAGGGATTATTGTTATATTGTCCTTTCCATAATACCACAGGAGTTCTTGCAATTTCTTTCAGCATTCAGAGGAAATAGAAAGCTGTAAATAAAACTGGACCCAATTCTCCTCTCCCATTCTCTAGTGATACTAATGAAACCACTGGAGATAGCAGCTGCATTTGGACATCATCATGAAGAGTCTGGTTTATCTCTACCTTTGCACACAAGAGCTGAGACCACAGACTTCCTGGTTTCAAAAGTCTTGATCTAACCGCAGTTGGTTGTGACATGCAAATTCGGGCACTTCTAACAAACTGGAGATCATCTGAGGTTTGAGCTAATTGGATTGTTTTTATGTTCTTTTGATTTACTACAAAGAACTTCCTGGAGTGATGTCATCACACTGGTCAGGGGAACATGAAGTGTGGGCGCATTCCCACGGCCAGCGCAATGACGTCACTCCTGGAAGTGACATTGTTGTGCCCTGCTGGGAGTGTGCCTGCTGCAGGCCTGCCCGGGTGGTATTTTGCCTCCCTGGCCCATTCCCTGCACCCCCTCCTCTCACTGGACAGGTGAGTGGTGGCGCGGGGTGGCGGCCATCACCTGTCAGAATTCCAAAGGTACCCACAGACTCAGAAAGGTTGGGGAGCCTTGCCTTAGTCTGTGTCTCTTGGACCAGAAACTCCCCTGGAGGCTGACTCCATAGGGTAATAGAGCCCAATGAAAAGTAGTCAAGATCCCATCACTTTAATAGTTGCATTGTTCTCACATTGTGCGGAGACTCTGAGACAGGGTCAAAGTACACAGGCTTAGAACTCCAAATTGTTATTTAGCTCTAAAAAGCAGCCCAAGCAAGAATATGGATTGGGGCCAGGACTCTTGGGAAACACTGACTTTGTTCACCACTCTGAGTAGGACACTAATCTGTCTAGAAGAGCAGTACATAAGTGCAGTTGTTGCTGTTCTTGTGCCTGATAGGGGGGGAAAACAGATACCTGAATGCAGCCCACCTGTTAAGTCAGAGGTCCCCAGCCTTGTTGACCCATTGGGCATTCTGGGGCCTTTGAGAAAAGATATTGGGAGCCACAACAAAATAGCTGCCATGGGAACCTGGGTCCAATCACAATCTGTTGGGAGGTTCCATAGTGGAAACAGCTGTTTCCAAATGCATGCTCCCTGCAGACATGTGTAATCCGCCTTGAGTCTCTGTGAGAAAGAGGGAGTATGGATGGATGGATGGATAAGAGGGAATGCCCCATGATTCTTCTAAAGCATTTCCTACTGCAGTCCAGTGGAGAAAAATCAGGATTTGCACTTAGCTTTGGGGGAAAGATGTTTTGGGGAAAAAGGAAGTGGGCACCAGGAGAGCCATCAGAGGGTGCCATCGGAGCCACAGGAACCACATTGTACCACTGTGTAGTGGTCCCTCTGGTAGTGTGGTGAAATGACTGAGGATTGAGCTGTGGCTTTATTGGAAGGGGCAGTGTATCTTCATCGCCGTTTTCAGCCTACGGAGGATCCTGCCCTTTCATTGTAATGCTGAGCAGAATGCAAACTGCCAGCTCTAATTAATTCCACTATTGACATCCTCACTAAATTACTTTAAACAACCTATTAAATGGCCCCTCCAAGAATATGATCTTTATTGAGAGGATGATGGATCTACTGAACTTCATTCATCCCACTGGGAGGGGAAAGGGCCAGCGCAAAGCACTAGGAGAGACTTTTAGGTTCACAATGATCATGTTTCTTAAATAAAAGTACCTGGGAGAACTCATGGAAGATCGGCCCTGTGTGGTGCCGAAAATATCCTTGTGCCAATTCAGTTCTTTTTTGGAAACATCATTGTTGGATGGCTGCATTATATGCATAGCTGGAAGAAAGCACAGAAGATCTGTTTGACATCCCCCCCCCCTCCATGAAGGTCCTCATGTAGGAGCATCCATCTTCCAGGCTCAACCCACGCAATCTCCACCAGTGTAAAACAAGCAGAGAGTGGATATATATTGAAGGACAGAAAACAGCTTCCAAGGACTTACGCAAAGCCATACACTGCAGCAGAGGGGATTTTGTTTTTACACAGCACTGTAAACATCTGTTCTGATGTTTCACTTTACAAATCCCCCCTCTGCCTTGGGTTGACTTTGGGCCAGTCCCCCTCCCCCAAGCTCTCTCATTTAGTTGTTGTGAAGGTCAAATGGAGAAAAGAACCATGTTTGCCATTCTCATAGATCCCAAGGAGTTAGCTGTGTTAGTCTGTAGTAGCAAAATCGAAAAGAGTCCAGTAGCACCTTTAAGACTAACCAACTTTACTGTAGCATAAGCTTTCGAGAATCACAGTTCTCTTCGTCAGATTTGCCATTCTGACGTCCTTGGAAGAAGAGCGGGATAAAACTGTGACAAACAGATACCTTTGTATGCATGTCTATGCATGAGCACAAAGACCATCAAAGCAGGTGCTGCTCAGCAATGATATTTAATATTTTTTAGATTAGGCGGGTGGCCCTGTTGGCCTGCAGTAGGAGAGCAGGATTTGAGTCCAGTGGCACCTTAGAGACTCACAAGATTTTCTGAATGTAAGTTTTTGAGAGTCAGAGCTAAGCTACAAGAGACAAACTGCACGAGGACACACACATGAAGGGAGTCGCAATGTTAGCCGGGAAGCTGAGTTTTAAAAGAGATTAGAAGGCTTTGCCCATTTCCCCTCTCTCCAGAGCCAGCAAAGATCCCTCCTCAGAGGGTTTCCTAATTTCCTCTTTGTGTCCTGAAGGTTCTGTCAGTTTCACCTCCCCTTCTAAGTGGTGAAGAGGAAATAAACAAAGGCTCTGAGGAGAGATCTTTGGGGCTCTGGAGAGAGGGGAAATTGACAGAGCCTTCCAGTCTCTTTTAAAACTCAGCTTCCCGGCTAACATTGCCACTCCCTTCACATGAGAGTCCTCACGTAATTCATCTCTTGTAGTTTAGCTCTCAGAACGTCCTTCTTCAGAATGAAGGACTCAAATCCTGCTGTTCTAAAGCTTTGAGTTGAGGGGTGGCCCCTTACTGGCCCTCAGGCTCCAGAGTCTGACTGACTATGCTGCCCTCTGAGGCCTGAAACTAAGGCTTGCATAGGGTTACTAGACTCCCTTACCCTCCTAATGGGAGTGGGGGTATCCAGAGGGCAGGTACTCAGCACTCACCTTCTCTGTGTACTTTGCTATGTGCACTTTGCATGCACGCATTCCTGTGCCTGCACAATAACATCACTTCCGGATGATGTCACACTGCCCGGGAGCGCACTAGGGAGGCCCAGCCCTGCCCCTTGCCTCCTGCCAGCCAGGTTAGTGGTGGCAGGACTTAGTGTGTGAAAATGGAGGATCCCCCGCTACCACTGGGGGACTGGTAACCCTAAGCTTGCACCCTATCCACATCATGGTCTGCAACTCAAATGCAATTCTTAAGTATATTACCTGAAGCTCCAGTCTGTGTGTCATGCTAGTTTTTCCCTTAGGTTTATACATACCATCAAGCCATTCTCTGGCTTTTCTCAGTGTCCTCTATTTTCTTGGTCAGTGATCCCCAACCAGGCTTCATGGCAACCATTTTTTTCTACCTCAAAGCGGCGAACCAGTCCTGGCTTTTCTCCACCTCACTGGAGCTGGAGGTGTTTCAGAAGAACCCAGGAGCCATCTGTTTTGTACCTGGAGGTAGCAGCTGTTCAGAAATGGCTGCCTCCATCAGAGGAGGAGGTTTGGCTTAGAGCCTCCCAGCATTTTATCATTGCCCCCCCCACCTCAATGTCAGCCATTTTGTGGTGGTGTTCATCCAAGGGGGACCCTTTGCCTCCACAATGGTCGACATTGGATCCTTGGATGCCACAACAGGTGATTGAGATGATGTGGATTTGCACAGCACATCAGCACTTTCATCATACCTTTCCCACCTGGAGGAGGACCTTCCCCTTTAATTTGAACGTTCATTAGCAGGTTGGAACATTCTTTGGAGCTGAGGACATTTGATGGACCACACGTAGATATAATAGCAGAGGCATTGCCATGTTTTGATTTATATATATGCATTCTCCACAAGTAGTTCAACATTTATTTACTTATAGTTGACTGTTTGTAATTTATTCAGTGTTCATTGTGATAGATAAAAATACTTTTTGTAAGTGGCAGTGATTTATATATGTTGTATGAAGGGTGATTTAGCAGGAAGAAGACACTATTTGAGATTATATACAGTACAATTGGGGAGACCCTTCTTTCGTCGGTTTTTGATAGTCTTCCCCATAGCCTTTGTTTTTGCCTGTATTGCTCATGTGCAGCAAGGTTGTTCTGTGCGACTGCACCAAAAGGAGACAGTGTTATGCAAAAGTGAGAAATGATTCCTGAAAGTAATACTCATTTTGGCTTTCCCCTCAATTATTCTTTTGAAATGTTCACCTTCTTTTTAAAAAAAGTCAATAGTCTAATCAACATGGAAGATGGTTTACAGACAAGCCTGTGTACATTTACCCAGAAATAACCCCATTATATTCAATGGGACTTAGTCCCAGGTAAACATGCATCCAATTGCAGCCTTATTACCAGTCTGATAAGGGGTGCTGAAGCTTTGTACTGTGAAACTTCAAAGCCTTGTGTGCATCACTGAAAGGCTTTGAAGGGACACAAAGGGATAGAAATATTTTATTTTATAAAGTTTCCTTGGAATATGCGAAGGAAGCTCAGCAAAATAAATAAAGCAGTCTTCCTGCTGAAATCTCATTTTTCAACCTGTAGTTCAATCCTAGTGACATACAGGAACAACCCTAATCAATGCAGATATCGTTTTTCTGAGCACAGTAGACGGTCGCTCCCTTGGTTAGAGAGAGAGAGAAATAGGAGTCAGTGATTGATATGTACTCTTCTAACGGGATAAATTGATGCTGGCACTTGCCCAAAGCCGTTGTTGCTAACTGGGCTTTCCCTAATGTCTTTCCTTGGTTGGATAAGCCAAAGGGAATGTAGCAAATCATTTTGGCTGAGCTGAGGTTTTTTCCCGGTGTCTGGGTTAGATATACCCTTGAGCAAGACTAGTTCTGAAGGTATAGAAATGGCTTAACTTAGTCACAACCACCTCCATGTTTTGGAGTTCAAATAACCACTTTGCTATAAACAGGTAGCTGAAACTGAAATATGAAATTTAAAGATGAAGCTATTGTTTCCCCTTTGAAAAAAACATTGAGGATACTAATATGATGATTAAATCAAAATACAAACACTCTCTCTCTCTCTCTCTCTCACACACACGCACGCGCACACACACACACACACACACACACACACACACACACACACACACACAGAGCGCCCAGGACATTGCATTATGAACTTATGTTTGGATGTTTTCTGAATGTCAAAATGAACTCTGGAACAGAGTTTTTTTAGCCCCATTTTTTCCATCATGCAGAACTGAATTGCAGTATTACAGCAGTCTTTATACCTGGTAGAAAGAAATAGTTCTGCTACTTCCCTAAAAGCTCCAATAAATGAAAATGCAAGAAATTAAAAGGTTAATTTAAACACCTCTGGTACACTTGTCTTTTCCTTATATGCCCTGACCTGGCACGGGAGATAGCAGATGGTCTTACATCTTTCCAGAGTAACTGCCAAGTGCTGATCCCATCTTTACCAAGCCATGTCAAACCAAAGTTAGTGGTGAACTAAAATTGACCCATTTGGGCCTGAAGCTACTTGGAGAAGGCCTGGGGCGTGTTCTCCTTTGGCAAAGATCGATGCTGAACATCAATTCTTCATAGGGTGCCAAACAACTTATTCTCTGTCACCCTCTCTTCCTTTCAGCAAAGAGAATCCTCCCAGCACTTTCAAGGCAATTGTGTAAGATCTGATGAAGCATGAAGTGCTAAAGTTAGAGCAAACTTGGTAACTTGGCTGTTCAGTAGGGAAAGGAACAAGAATAATCGTGCCGGAATCTGGGACAAGAAATTGGGCATATTAGATTCTGCTTGTTTGGCTTCAGCCGGCAGTGGGAGGTTTTGCAGCTGCAAACAAGAAATTAGTTTCCTGGGCTGAACCCTCCATAATGTAATAGTGTACACTGGGGACTGACTGTGCAGCCTGCATTTCACTTAAGGAATGGGGTTTTCTTCCCTATGCAGAATTAAATTAGCTGTGGTTATTTGGTTTGCTTTGGGGGGAGGTGCATAGTCTCACAGTTTGCAGCTCAGGTTGCCAACTCCATGTTGGGAAATTCCTGGCGATTCAGGGGTGGAACTGGGGAAGGTGGCAGTTTGAGGAGGGCAGGGTATGAAACCTGGGGAGGGGGGTTGAGGAGGGGGCCATCAGCAAGGTATAATGCCATAAAGTCTACCCTACAAAACAGCCGTTTTCTCCAGGAGAATTGACCTCTGTAGTTTGGAGATCAGTTGTAATTCTGGGAGATTTCCCGGTCCTGCCTGGAGGCTGGCAACCCTAAATCATAGAACTTCCACAGGGACATATCAGGATGAGTAAAATGCAGGTACAATATAATCTAGACATAGGATCCCAGAGCTCTCCCAGAATTACACCTGATCCATACTACCGAGATTGGTTCAACTGGAGAAAATTGTAGCTTTGGTGGATGGAATCTGTGGTATTCTGCAGAGCCCCCTTCCTTCCCTAAGCCCTTCCTTTCCCTAGGTTCTACCCCCCTCCCAAATCTCCAGGAATTTCCCAAACCAGAGTTAGCAACCCTAGTGGGGGTGGAATGAGCCATCAAGTTACAGCCAACTTATGGCCATCCCATAGGATTTTCAAGGCAAGAGATATTCAGAGGTGGTTTGCTATTGCCTACTTACGTGTAGTGACCCTGGACTTCTCCCATCCAAGTACTAACCAGGGTGACCCTGCTTAACTTCCAAGATCTGATTAGATTAGGCTAGCCTGGGCACAATATAATTGATGCCCAGTGAGCAAAATGCATATAGAGGTTGAGAAGGGAGGAAAGGCATTTAGGATGAACTGAACTCGAGTTATTCTTAAAAAGTTGGAAAATAAGTCTATTATTGATTTTAAATTCAAGGTTAATAGCAGTGATCCTAAACAGAATTATACCTTTTAAGTCCATTGAAGTCAGTGGGCTGGGGAGGGTATAACTCTGTTTAGGACTGCATCGTAAAGGCTCTAGTCCTCAGTGACCTCTGTGTTCACAGTTTCAGCAAAATAGTTTGTGTTGATAGAATGTTTAGGCTATAATTTTTCAGGTCTCAAAATCTATAATTGATGTTTACTATTGGATTTTAAAATGATCTGTTATTAGGCGTTCTTAAGGTTAAGCCTGTACTGAGGCCTTTGGCAAGCTGCAGTTGTATCACTCAATTCACATGTTTTCCAACAATAAAAATATTAGCAGAAAAGCTTGCTAGATTTGCAATTGTGATGTGTGTGTGTGAGAGAGAGTGCATGTGCACCCAATTCTTTTCTTCTCACCTCTAGGCCATTTTGCCTTATCTAAAC
Source organism: Eublepharis macularius (assembly GCF_028583425.1). NCBI lineage: Eukaryota > Metazoa > Chordata > Lepidosauria > Squamata > Eublepharidae > Eublepharis > Eublepharis macularius. The sequence goes on along the minus strand of NC_072794.1, from coordinate 147,407,650 downwards.
AAAGTATTCCAGTCGTCATAGTAACCATTTAAATCTGCAGTCTGATGTCTTTTTTCCCTCTGGTAAACTTAATTTTCTGAGTTAACTGTATCATTTCAGAACCCAGTCTACTAAAAAAAATGTAAAAGTCAGCCTTTATTATCTTGGAGGAAATTAATGGGTGAATAGCATATGAAAGCAAAGGCCTAGAGATAGAGATTGATTAGTTATTTCAAATAAATATGTGGAATTTGGTATTTCTTTCCTCTGCAACTCCTGGCAGTGTGCCCCCCCCTTGTTATTTCCACTGTTCCTTCATCCTCTCAAATTTCTCCTGGCATTTTCTTCTTCATTTTATTCCTCTTTCCTAACCTCATACATGAAGTTGCCTTTTACTGAATCAGACCTTTGGTCCAGCAAGGTCAGTATTGTCCACTCAGATTGGCAAGGAAGGAACTCGTCAGTGTCTCAGGTGGTGGTCTTTCGTATCACCTCCTACCTGGTCTTTTTAACTGGAGAGGTTAGGGAATTGAACCTGGAACCTTCTGTGTGCAAAGCAGAGACTCTTCCACTGAGCCACAGCCCGTCCAAATCCCCCCTTGCAACTTGCTGCCTGTTAGAGGCAGCGCAGTCAGTAGCAAGCCAGATACCCATGGCAATCATTAGCCTTTTGAACTGGAGTAGTTAAGCCGGTGGCAAGTCAGTCTCTTCTTCCTGCCCAAGCTCTCTGTGACAGCTAGCCAGCTAACAGTACCATTCTAAGCAGAGTTACACCTTCTAGGCCCATAGCTGGGCTGTAGCTTTTTACAATAGTCTTTGTATTTGTTAACAATGCCAGAATTTTAGATTGTTTTGATTGCTCTTTTGTATTTTATGGTGTTTTAACTTCGTACTTTGTATTTTATTGTTTTGAGCCACTCTAAGCCTGTTCGTGGGGAGGGAGGGATATAAATATGATAAAATAAACAAATAAATAAATTGACATGAATAAACTTTGTTAGAAGGTTGATAGGCTGGGGGTGGTGGTGGTAATCATTGGTACTGAGTACCAGCACCTTGGGAGGAGGGGCTCTCCCAAGAAATCAGTGTGACCTTATATATGTGTACTGACACCTTTTTAAAACAAAATAAAACAAACACACACTGGAAGGGTGTAACTTTGCTTAGGATGGCAGAACCATTCAATCACCACAATGTAAATTACTGTGAGCTAGAATCTTGTATTGCTTTCTTGGGTGTACAACATAATTGTTTTATTTGTTTAGATTAATTTTTTTTCTACCCTGCTTTTTGTACTTTTTGTACTCAGATACAACATATGTACATAGATCCAGAGGAGTTAGCCGTGTTAGTCTGTAGTAGCAAAATAGAAAAGAGTCTAGTAGCCCCTTGAAGAGTAACCAACTTTACTGTAGCATAAGCTTTCGAGAATCACATTTCTCTTCGTCAGATGCATCTGACAAAGTGAACTGTGGTTCTCGAAAGCTTATGCTACAGTAAAGTTGGTTAGTCTTAAAAGGTGCTACTGGACTCTTTTCTATTTAACATACGTACAGTTGAGCATAAGTTTTGGCTGGCACATGCACATAATTTCATCCCATAATATACATGGAAACAACACCTGAGGAACCACCAGGGATCTTCTGCATCTGTTGTAGTGAAGGCCACTCATAAATGCATATCTGTCATTCGTACTTCACGTGCCTTTTTGTACTTGGGTTTCTGTTACGAGTTCAAAAAGTAAATCAGCCCTTGGTTAAAGTTGGAAGGTTCAAAATCTCCTTGTTCTAGCCTTCATGCTGAATATTGCCTTCTCCAGATGGTCTTCAAACTTCCTCCAGAAAAGTAAAGCTACTCTGCATTGGAACAAGCATACCGAAACAAGCCCCTGTCAGGAGGACCTATATGCTTCCCTCTTGGGAAAAGTAATAGGTCTGCAGCGCTGCTTCAAGTTGCAAAAATGATCGGGCGTGGGGGCTTAACCCTTCTTCCTTTTCACCAGGGTCCTCCTGATCCAAACTGGATCTGCTATTTACAGGGGAGGGATGCTAGGAGCTCCGTGTGTGGAATCCCCTGCATCACATTTGGTTTGGCCCTGATATTTTCTGGAATGAATGGAATTTTAGTCATTCATTCAAGGCTAGTATCAGGATAGTAATGGTCTGCTGTATTATTGCCAGCTTTTTTCATAGTATGGCTCCTACACCTTTAACAATTAATGTATTTCCCCATTGTACCCAATATTATTCTTCCAACACTGTTCCTTTCTTCTCCATAATTCCCTTCTGTATTTTTTTTCATAGTCACTTATTCCAGTCCTTGCTGAACTGTCCTAAGATATTTTCAGGTAGGTAGCCGTGTTGGTCTACAGTAGAACAGCAGAATTTGAGTCTAGTGGCACCTTAAAGATCAATACTGCAATCCTAAGAAGAATTACTCCATTCTAAGCCCATTGAAATCAACAGGCTTAGACTGGAATAACTCTTTTTAGGATTGTACTGCAACAAGATTTTCAAGGTTACAAGGTATCTGAAGAAGAGAGCTTTGAAGGGAGCTCTTGAAGAAGAGAGCCAGTTTGGTGTAGTGGTTAAGAGTGGCAGGACTCTAATCTGGAGAACCAGGTTTGATTCTCCACTCCTCCGCTTGAAGCCAGCTGAGTGACCTTGGGTCAGTCACAGCTCTCTCAGAGCTCTCTCAGCTTCATCCACCGCACAAGGTGATTGTTGTGGGGATAATAACTTTGTAAACTGTTCTGAGTGGGTGTTAAGTTGTCCTGAAGGACAGTATATAAATCGAATGTTGTTGTTGTTGTTATCCTCAATGTTTTACCCCTTGGTTATGGCAATCTACCTTTCCAACCTCAAGTTTCAGAGGCATGCAGGAAGGAAAGTTTTACTTTTCGGATATTTATGGTTGGGCGATAAATATTGAAAGTACCTGATCAGGGAGATCCAGAAGCACATTTTTACTACAGAGGAGAGCCTGGTGAGATTTTGGATCAGGCACATTACCTCGTGGTTTTTCCCTGGTGGTTCTTGGATGGCTTGGCTGTCAGGGTGTAGGGCCTGGTAGAGGGATCAGTAGAAAAATACTTTAAACCTCCTGTTCAAAACACCTGGTCTGGTAAACAAAATATATGATTCAGCAAAAATACCAGTGAGACACGTAAAATAGCTGACAGTTTAGATGCAAATCATGACCTCCCCAAAAGTCCTTTTCCTCAGGAGACAATGTTCTTGGCCTGTAGTATAAAGCAACCTTATTCAACATCCAACTGAATCAGTAATAAAGGAAGATGCTATAGGTATGTGTCATCATACCTATAGGCTATAGGTATGTGTCATCATGAATGACTTGGGTGCGACCACTGCACTCTACAAAGTTGAGCCTTCTTCCAACCTGAGGACACTTCCTCCATCTTAAACTGCTTTTCCACCAGTGGAAGAATCACTTAAGTTGGAGCAAGGCTCTTTAGGATGGAGGAATGCTTCAAAAGTTGATGTCAGACTATGGAATCCCAGTTATCTAGAGTTCGTCTCCCCCCTTCTGCAAGAAGCACAATGTTTCTTGATACCAAAAGGTTTATTGAAAGACAATGCTCAGGATACAGTTATCCGTATTCCAAGGACTAAGAAAGCCTTGGCTGAACGGAAGCTTTGTTGAGAATGACACACAAAATGAAAGTAACAATACTTCAGACACCCATTCCCAGCCTCCCCCTTAGTCCTGTCTAGAGAGCCTGGGAAGGCGAGGACGTCAAGGTCGGCTGGAATGGGTTGATAAGAGAATTCTTCATTCCCATGGATATAGGCGACCTGGACAGCACCTGGGCCTGGAGGAAGAGAACTAAACAGCTACAGATTATAACATGAGAACATGACGTAGCTATGGCTCGAGAACTGAACAGCAAACTGGCACTCTGACATTCTGCCCCCCTTAAGACCCCTCCCCTCACCCATCTGCCCCTGCTTTCTCTGGGTACTTTTTATGGAACTTAGCAATCAGTCTAGGAGCATTTACATGATAAGCTTCTACCCACTCACGAAACCCCTCCTCAAAGTCTTTCCACCTAACCAGGTAAAAAAGCTTATTATGTCTGCGTTTGGAATCCAAGACTTCCTCAGTTTCATAGTGAACTTGATCTTCTATCATGGTTGGATTGGCACCAATCTGCTGGGATGCCACTCATCTGGGGGGGGTGCCTTCTTGAGCAGGCTGATGTGGAAAGTTGGGTGGACCTGGCATAGATTCTTTGGTAATTCCAGTTCTACAGTCACATCATTGATTACTTTCTTTATTGGGAAGGGTCCCAAGTATTTCAGGCCCAACTTTTTACTAGGTTGTTCTGTTCTGAAGTTTTTACACTTTAGTTACACTAAAGTTTTACACTTTATCTCCGGGGTGTAATTTCCATTGTGCCACACGATGGCGATCTGCTTACTTCTTGTAGTCAGCTTTTGCCTTAGTCAAAGTTTTTTGGATTTCCACCCACTGCTTTGCCAGGACGGTCCACCATTCGCCCAAGCCCCCCGAGCGGGTGCTGGGCGGTTGTACTTCAAAGGAGAACGCTACTCCCTCGTAGCCATGGACAATTTTAAATGGAGTCTCTCCTGTGGAGCTGTGTACCGCGTTGTTGTAAGCGTACTCGGCAAGATGCAAGAGCTGGGTCCTATTATCCTGTTGGAAATTAATATAGCATCGCAGGAACTGCTCTAACACTTGATTAGTTCTTTCGGACTGTCCGTTGCTCTGGGGATGGTGGACAGAGCTTATTCCTTGTTCAATGCCCGCCACTTGTAAAAGCTCCCGCCAGAAGTTGGCAACAAACTGAATTCCCCGATCCGATATCACCTTGGAAGGAAAAGAATGCAGTCTTACAATATGTTTCATGAGTATACTGGCCAACTTTTTTGCTGACAAAATGTCAGACTATGGAATCCCAGTTATCTAGAGTTCGTCTCCCCCCTTCTGCAAGAAGCACAATGTTTCTTGATTCCAAAAGGTTTATTGAAAGACAATGCTCAGGATACAGTTATCCATATTCCAAGGACTAAGAAAGCCTTGGCTGAACGGCAGCTTTGTTGAGAATGACACACAAAATGAAAGTAACAATTCTTCAGACTCCCATTCCCAGCTTCCCCCTTAGTCCTGTCTAGAGAGCCTGGGAAGGCGAGGACGTCAAGGTCGGCCGGAACGGGTTGATAAGAGAATTCTTCATTCACATGGATATAGGCGGCCTGGACAGCACCTGGGCCTGGAGGAAGAGAACTAAACAGCTACAGATTATAACATGAGAACATGACGTAGCTATGGCTCGAGAACTGAACAGCAAACTGGCACTCTGCGTACCAATGCCCAATGCGTACATGGAGGGGAACAGAATAGCAGAAGGCATTCCGTAATGACTTCTCTATGTAACCATAAAGTGGAGTTTAAAAGTGTATAAAGACCCTTGGATTGTAGAGCTCTTTGCATAATACATAACTGCGCACTGTAATGTAGAATCCCACAAATGCTTTCAGGATTATACATCTACATAGATATTATCAGGGCTGTTTTTCAGGGGGAATGCGGGGGTACGGAGTTCTGGAACCTCTTGAAATTGGTCACATGGCTGGTGGCCCCGCCCCCTGATCTCCAGACAGAGGCTGAGTGGCGCGGAGGGCAATCTAAACTCCCCTCTGTCTGGAGATAAGGGTGCGGGGCCACCAACCATGTGACCATTTTCTCTGAGGGCAACCCACTGAGTTCCACCACCTCGTTTCCCAGAAAAAAAGCCCTGGATATTATGACCTATGATAAAGGCTGTAGAGAGATCCCTTGGGGTCTTGTCATCAGACTAGAATCTGGGAGATGCAAGTTTGAATCCCCACTCTGCCATGGAAGATTCCTGGGTGACCTTAGGTCAGTCACATTCTCTCAACTTAACTACCTCACCGGGTTGTTGTGAAGATAAAACAGAGAAGAGAACAATATAAGCCATTTGGGTCCTCTCTGCAGAGAAAGGCAGGGGAACCCTAGCTATAAACAAACAAACCAGTACTATCACTACTAGTAGTAGCAGCAGGAAATGTGAAACCAGTAGTAGCATGGTAAATGTGAAACCAGAAAATGTCATTCAAGACTTTCTTTTTTATATATAAAGAAGCCTTCCCTTCTAGGCAACTAACAGCTCCATTTATTTTTTTCCTGGAATTTCCAGCCATCAGCAAGCAGCTTATCTTAAGTGAAGCCACTACATTATTATGATTAAATCAGAATAAATAAAATGGCATATAAATGCATGAATTTTTATATACTGTGAGGCAGCAAGGAAGTGTAGGAAGAGAAATGAGAAATTATTGTGCAGCTTGAGTTTCTTTTATGGCAATGGTCTACGATTGATAGTGATTCTAATGCAGCTAGAATTTTTATTAGCTCTGCTTTTTGGCCCTGGCTGCACTGTGTGTGGGTGCAGCTTTCTGTAGATATTTAAGAACCTACAGAAGGTTTTGTGGAGTATGGTGCAGTCTGAGCATTTTCAGTTCATTGCATGGCATTAAGACACATCTTTAAACATGCAGATTTGGTAGCCATCTCAGCATGTGGAAGTGGAATTTCTATTTGTTTTGTTTGGGGAGAAGGTGGCTCACAAGCTGCCATAAGCTGCTATCCTAAGGACCCTTTCCTGGAAGTGAGCCCCACTGAATAACATAAGACACAGTTTTGCAATATGAGGTCAGGCCTGCTTGCAATTGCTCCCCTGGTAATTTCCATGCTTTTCACAGGACATCATTTCTAAAGGGTGGACGAGTCACATATTTACCAATTAGGTAAGTAGGACAGCATGTCTGTGCCTTTTACTGACTTTGCCACTTCAGTTTTTTCCAAGACGTTAATTTTTGCCAATGCTTAAGGGCAACACAGTTTTTTCTTCCCATCCCAGGAATGAATTACACACAACTCCAGAAACCGCAGGGGTAGACAGGATCCAGAGAAGCATAATTGGAAGAGCACCACTCTTAGAACTTATCTTTTCCACCTCTCCATTTCTCCGTCAGCCCTCCTTAGCATTTCCAGGCCTCCTGGTATGGTGGGAAGTAAAGTTGCCAGCCTCCAGGTGGTGGCTGGAGATCTCCTGAATTACAACTGATCTCCAGCTGACAGAGATCAGTTGCCCTGGAGAAAATGGCTGCTTTGGAGGGTGGACTCTATGGCATTATATCCAGCTGAGGCCCCTTTCTTCCCCAAACCTCACCCTTTACAGGCTCCACCCCCCCCCCCCCAAATCTCCAGGAATTTCACAACTCAGAGCTGGCAACTCTGGGAGACCTCCTGCAAATGCTGCTGTTGTGGCAGGAGAAAAACAAATATATAAATGCTCTCAGCCTCTGTGCAGGTACGCCACTTCTGGGCACAACCTGGAAGTGACAGTGGGTAGCATTAGGGGTCTTCAAAAGCTCTATTGTAAAATAGAATTCCAGCAATTCCTAAAGCTACCCATTGTCAATTCCAGGTTGTACTTGGGAGTGACACTGGTTGATTCCACACACGTTAGATAATGAACTTTCAATGCACTTTATCAATCGTTTGAGGTGGATTTTTTGTTCCGCACACAAAAAAACCCATTCCAAATGATCTATAAAGAGGATTGGAAGTGCATTATCCAATGTGTGCGGAATCACTCATCATGACGTTGGCAACATTGACAACATTACTTGCCCCTCCATGCCCCTGTCCTCCCAACCCTCCTGGAAAGTAACTTCATCGTGGAAGGCTGGGGAGTGTGTGCATGCTTTGCAACAGGCCAATTTGTGCCCCCAAAGGGGTTTATTCAGCCCACTTGGGGCCCAAATTGGTCTGCTACAAAGCGCAGGAGTGCCCCCCCCTCCGGCCAGGTAAGAGGTGGCAGGGGTGAAAGGTGGGAGTGGAGAATCCTCCCCCCTCCCAGGGGAGTGGGATCCCTTCCCTGCCGCTGGTTGCCAGGCTCGACCTAGCCTCCCCCCTTCTGGATACCCAATCCTAAGAATTATTCAGAAATAGAATCAGATGCAGGGCAGGGGAAGGGGGATGCTGCTGGAAAGGGCAGGATTTATGGCTCTCACAGACACACGCGATGGATCTCACAGACACACAACTCCCTTCTACTTTTCCAAGAGAGGAGAATTAGATGGAACCTTTGTGTTGTTGTTCTGCCTCAGAGTGGAGAGAGATGAGCAGGAAGCAGTTACTGATCAACTCACTGCAATTATTAAATAATCCTGGAAAGAGTTATGCTTAAAAACAATTTCTTCTGACATGCTAGGTTTGGTCGGACTGTAATGATGGATTTCAGCTGGCGTCATTTGTTTACTTAAGATGCTTTGGACATTTGTCATCGGTAGATAGGCAATAATCCTTATAAAATGCTTAGTTTAGTCAGCCATATACATTATAAAATAAACAGACTCCTCGCTAAAGAAGATAGATCTAAAAGTATGGCCACAGTCATATATCAGTTTTCCCCCCCTGAGCTCTCCATACTGTTTCTAAAGACCAGTGCCAGCATTCTGAAGCCCTCAGCGCAGACTAGCTAATTAAGGCAGATCAACTGTATGCAATGCAGGTGAGCTCCAAAAACATTTTTTTCCCAAAAAGGAAAATGTATGATTAATTAGACATGTTATTAGGTCTGTGGAGAACTCTGTAACGTTGGGACCAAAATGATGGTTTATTAGTTTCATAATTAAGGCAATTTGTCTGTCAATTTCAAAGCCCTTTATAATTACATATTTTAAGACGGAGGGGGGTGCTATTTTGGTGCACAAAAGTTCCACATGGTAACTCGGTAAGAACTTTAATCCATACATTATTCAGACAGCTAGCCAGGTATATTATTGGCTGGGAACAATGAGAGGCGAGATCTTACTGCTGCTTGCAGGCAGCGTCAATAAAATATTCAGATTAGAGCTTTTTTTGGAAAACCACTGCTTTGATTTAGGGAGTTTTAGCTACTGGGGAACAGTTGCTCATCAGGAGCATAAAACTAGTAAAAAAAATAATTCTGGCAAAGTACTAGATGCCAAAGACCAACCCCCTCTTTCCACTCCAGCTAATCACACATGTATTAGGGTTGCCAACTGACCAGGAAGACGACACAGCCAGGCCAGCCAGTTGGTGTCTGTTTCTCAGCCTTCTTTTCCTTTCCTTTTTAGAAGCGGTTACTTCTTAGTGACTAGACATCCATTGCACTGAGTTCTTCCCCCTAGTTCCACCCAGTCCACTCTGGGCTCTGCCAGGTACCAGAACGCTTTATATCAAAAGCTGGCAGTCCCATCCCAAATTAATGCTTGTTTCAAAAGAATAGATTTCCCAGGAGTCATTTCCCCAAGATCAAACCAACCTTGACTGTGACACCCTCCAGGCAAGAACATGGAACTGTGACATAGGCAGCTGAGTACTTGCATTATAGGCGCAGCCGTTCTTTTTTTTTTAGCCTGGACCACTACCAAATGGAACACTCAGTTTAAAATGGAAGGCATAGCATGCAAATCAACAAACCTGAAAAAAGTGTAAGCAGGAATTATTCATTAGCCCGTCCTTTCTTCCCATGGGAGAAAGAAGGAGGGTTAAATCCTGTAATTATTCTATTTTAATTTTCTGCAGTTCTTAATACAGACACCCTAACAAGATCATCAAGTGCCATAACAGGCAGATCTATGGAATCTTTAAAACGTGTTGAGAAGTTTTAGCTTTGGATCTTGTCTTGCTGGCGTAAAAAAAGCTAAATCTGCTTAAATTTTGTCCTCTGTGATACTATTAGAGGTATAGAAACTACATCCTTTGTGTCCTCTGGTCATTGTAAACTATAGTTGCCAACTCTGGGTTGGAAAATTACTGGAGATTTGGGCGTGAAACTTTGGAAGGGTAGAGTTGGTGAGGGGAGGGAGCCACCACTCACCTGGCCAACGGTGGGGGGAGTTACAGGAATGGGCCTCCCAGGGTGACTTCCCAGTGCAGGAGTGACATCTTCATACAGGCCCCAGGAGGGCTCCCAGGTATCACCCCTGCCAATTCAGCCCATTTGGGAGCCCAAATTGGCCCGGCACAAAGCCTGGGAGCACTCCTGGGGCCTGCGCAATGACATCACTACCAGAAGTGACATCATCACGCAAGCACTGGGAGCATGCACATAAAGAGAAGACTCGAGGAGTGCAAGGTAAGTACTTGGTCCCCCCTCCCATCAGGAGGGTACAGGGACCCCTTGCAACCCTACTTAACCTGGAGTTTGGCAACTCTGTAAGTAAACCCAAACTCTTCCAAAGCACTCAAGCCAGTTTAAAAGGTAAAACTGTCAACTATTTCTATAAAACATTGTTAGTGTGGCTCTGTATGCATTATACTTTGCACTAACTTGCACAACGTACATTATTTCCATAGTAATGAAAGCCTTCCACATTTGTAAGGGGGTGACTCATCATTAAATCTGTCCTGCCAGCTGTAGGGGGTTTGCCACTCTCCAAAAGCATTGTCTAGAAACAATACTCACAAAATACTGGATGCCAAAGACCTCCCCCCCTTCCACTCCAACTAGTCTGAAATTACCATACTATTCTGAAATCAGGTAGCAAAGCTTTATGTACAACATCTGTGACTATACAAAGTGCAGGGCTTGTTTTCTTTCTTTCTGCTCCGCAGTGTGCTTCCTATCAATTTTATTTTATTTACTAAGCCTTTTTTTATCCAACTACTGTTTGAGGCAATGTACAAAATAATAAAACAGCAACAAACTAACATAAACTAGCTTAACAACCCTAACAAAAGCTTTACATATTTTTGTGCAGTGCTCGGCTTGTTCTTTGGCGCTTAATACATATTATTCCAATATGATCTTACAAAGTAGCTGTGGAGAAAATAGCAGAAGTATCAGGAGATCATAGTCAACACCTCCCACTTTTCCTTTTTTAGGCAAAGAAAACCTGCAAGGAAATTTGAGTCTTCCAGTACGGGGAAGAGGGGAAGTTAATAAAGAGAGGCATTGCAGAACCTCATCAAGGAGTTATTCTGCAACCTTGGGCTACTCTGGAAGGCCTTTCGATGTCTCAGTTCAATATGCCAATCAAAAGACATGCACGTAACTTCCAAGCCTGTCTTTATACTCCGCTCTGCTCCAAGGCTTTTTTTATACCCCAGTCTCTCAAGGGAATAGGTTTATCCTAAACCAGACATGCAGAGAAAGGATCCACTGCATGTTATGGAGGCTTGTTCGGTTTTTTGTTTCCATTGATAGTCTGCTTTTCTAACTGGGACTGAAAGCAGATCTGATTCAACACCCTTAGCAAAGCAAAGCAAAGCAAACTTGGGTCTGGTCAGTGCCTAGATGGGAGATTGCTCTGGAGCCCCCTGCCTTGAGTTTTTAAAAAAGCTTGTAGCAGTACTATGAGGAATTCTCTTAATGAATAACTGTGACAGTTGCCCGTATATACGCTCCTTATTCTGAAAGACAGAAACTTCTTCTAGGTCAGTGGATGAGCTTCAAGGGCATGCAAGGTCTTCCATGAGTTTTCCATGTCCAAACCCAAGGGCCACAATCCAAGAAGCTTAAGCAGAGGAGGGCCCATGGCTCATTGGGAGAGGCAAACCTTTCTCTGCATGCAGAAATTACCAGGTTTCATCATGGCACCTCCTGTTATAAAGGGAAGAGGTGGTAGGTGATGTGATGTGATAGACTTCTGCATGAGACCGTGGAGAGGTGCTGCCAGTCTGAGAAGACAGTACTGACCTTGAGAGACCAAGGGCTTCATTCACCCTGAGATAGCTTTATGAGTTCAGCCTAGCCCTGCACTGAATTGGGGCTTACTGGTCACATGCAGAATTAACCAATGGGTAAATGGGGCAGCTGGCCAGGGTCCCACAGCTCTGCCTTCCCTGACAGAAAGGGGGGAGAAGAGGCTCTTCTCGCCCTTGCTACTTGTGTCCACCTCATTCAGAGCTCAGGTAGCTGGCTCATTGGCGGCTCCTGCCCACCTCTTATGGGGTTAGGGCCACCTGTTCCTTGTCTCTGGCAGGGGTTGGGATCGGTGGCCCCAGGGGCAGTGAATCTGGTTTATTATCCTGGACTTTTGCCAAAGCAAAAAGGCTGATTGCTGAGTAACCATGCAAGACTTCTAAATTTTTATACATACAGCTTTGAAAGTCTGTATTTTCTTTGCTCATGGAATGTAAACTTCTCTTGAAAATTCTAGATCATGAGGAAATCCAGAGATCCTCTTTGGTGCTATTCTTGCATAGAGTTGCGAAGTCCCCTTATCCTCCTAGCAAGGGGTATGTGTGTGCTGGCACTTACCGGGGGTGATCTCCTTGTGTGCACCTACAGAAGTGATCTCATTATGTCCACTGGCAGGCATGCTTCCACACTTCACAGGAGCCCAAATTGGCCCCTGTGAAGTGTGGCAGCATGGCCACCTTGTGGCATGATGATATCATTTAAGGAAGTGATGTCATTGCACCTGCCAGGAACACACATGCGAGATCACTCCTGGTAAGTGTCAGGTCCGCCCCTCATCAGGGCCTCCTGGGCCCATTCCCTGGGCCTTTACCCCCCGTTGGCCACGAAAGTGGCAATGGGGGGCAGAGGGTGGGAACAGGGGATCTCCTGCCCCCCACTGGGGGACTGGCAGCCCTATTCTTGCACAAGACCTGATTCAGTAACTGTAGATCACCTTCTGAACCCCACATAAATGGCCAGGCATCGTTAGTCTCAAGAAATAACCACTCTACTACTTGACGCTTTCAAAGATGTTATACATTATGGAGGGAGCAGTTTATGAAATCTGTGACAAAGGAAAGGCTTTGCATTGGTGAAAATGGGTTAAAAGTGCAAGAGAAAACAGCAAGTGAGTGTTAAAAGGTCTGAACATGTATGAAGTACTTTATGGATGTTCTGTCAGGGGAAGTGAGCTTTAATGTTGGTGGTCAGGAATGCCCAACTTTCTATGAAACAAATTAAAAATTCATTTAAAATCCAAACATTGATGCTCAGATGGGGGAAGGGGAGGGGAGTAGGCCTTGATGATCTGTAATGTTTGTAAGGGTTCTCCCATGCTTAAGTGCTACAGTACAGGAAAGATGGCCAGCTACTAATAAAGCAAATCTTGGTTTATTTGCATGTGCGTACCCTGCTTTTTCTCCCCTTGACAGCCCCTAAGTGTCTTACAACATTGCTCTCCCTGCCTCCATTTTGTCCTCACAGCAACAAGGCTATGAAGTAGCTTAGGGTAAGAGAGAGAGAGAGAGAGAGAGAGACTGCCCCAGGGCCAATCACCCAGTGAACTTGCATGGCAGCGTGGGGATTTGAACCTTGGTCTCCCGAAGCTTAATCTTACACTCTTTGCTGCTATACAGCGTTGGCTCTGACAATACAAATGAATGAAAATAATGCCACAGGCACTATCCAGTAGCTACCTATAACATGCTTACAACCATATTCCACATGATGTTCACATTTGCAAAAGGTATTAACTGGGGCCGGAAGGGAGAAAGAGAATGAGATAGTGATTTTCCTACAATCCCAGATGAAAAAAGATATCTACGTTGTGGAGAATAAATGAATTAAAATGTGCATTTAGTGTATACACATGCAGAGAGAGGGAAAGAGAGAGAGCGCGCCTTGCTTTCTCCCTTTCTAACTCTTATCTCCCCTCTTTCTCTTTGAGAGCATTCAGCCGTCAACTACAATTCAGCACAGCATCATGTATGGAATCGTATTTGATGCCTTCAGTGCCTCAGGCAGAGGGGATTTTTTTTGTCTTTGCCATCCTTATATTACTAAGAGACTCTTTCCTGGTGCTTCTTACAAAGCAATATTCAGGATGATTGCATTCCAATACCTGCCGAGCATCCAATCCTCTCAACTTAATTTTTCTTCTTCTGCAAGAAGAGTCACTAATAGAAGGCAAGAGGGAGAGCAAGCAGGGGTCATGCCTATAACTGTTTAAAAGGAGGTCTCTGGCTCTCAAAGATGATGGCTAGGTTCACTGGGAGAGACGACGTCTCTACCCTTGTCAGGCAGGCAAGCAACAGGTGAGTTGTGCATCTACCACTGGGTGAAAAATAATTCAGACCTAATCCAGATGTTCAGATGAAACACAGTAAAGTCCTTGTGGGACTGTTCTACTAAAGAATGAGGGGGTGGGGTAGAGTTGTCTGTTTGGATTCTCTTCCGTGTAAAAAATGTGTACAACCTTGGGGAATTTCAGAGCTAATTTAGACATTCAAGTAAGCCATGTGGCATAGTCCTTGTTGGACTGTTCCACTTCAGAATGGAAGGGGGGAGAATGGCACACCTGAATGCTCTTTCATGTAAACAAAAGTGTGCCTGCATGTGTGAAGCTACAGCCCAAGGCTCTAGCCTAGGCTTCTTCTTGGCATACTAACTTTCCATATGCGAAGGCTTTCTTATGTGGGGGTGAGGGGTGAGCCCAGGCAAGGCACAATGGATACAAGTGTGACCATTTAAACACGTATTTTCCCTTCCATGTACTGAAGTGGTTCTGTGTGCCATTTGTTTTTGAAACTTTCCCAGAATCGCTGGTTTAAGACACAGGATTGGATTTCATTTTGACATAGATCCATATTATTAATGTTGCTAATTTTATCTAATTCCTGTCACCAAGCCCGAAGATTACAAAGTGATGGAAGGCTTTGTGCTTAATCAGCCCTGCCTATTAATAATTGATTTCTGGAAGGGGGCGTTGACTGGCAGCATCCTTGGAAGAAAGTCACAATTAGGATTTGTGCCCGGGAGGGGGGAGGTGGCATCTTCCTTCTGTTCTTCTGAAGATTACTTAGCATATTCCTGTTCAAAGCATTTCCTCAAATTTCCACAAGTTGATACTACAAAAAGTAGGTCGCTCTGAAGGTCTTGGTTTTCAATAAGGAACATCATGGTATAATACATGATGGGTGTAATTATATAGCAGGCTGACTGAACTTCAGAGCAATTCAAATAGCAAAGCACAGAAGAGACTGTTTAACTCACTGCTAGATTTTAATTCCCAAATGCTCTTGTTGAGCATAGAATAAACACACCACCGGGGACTGGGGAGGGTCTTCTCTTTCACTGCCTGCTGGGATCAGCTCCCTTTGCAGGCCAACTTGCAAGAACAAATTGGAGTGCTGAAAATATGAGCTTATTTTTTAATTCCAACCCTTCCTTCAAGGATAGGGTTCCCAGTTGCCTTCCAGTTATGGACATTCTCCTGGAGGGTTGCCCTGTTGCCAACCAATCGCTGGCAATCAGTGGGAAGTGGCTAACCCCCCAGTGATCACCCACCACTAGCAGGCAACCCATGAAAGCATGCAGCAAGTGCACTCCTGGTGAGGCGTGACGATGTCACTTCCTTAAGTGACATCATCATGCTGGTGACAGACATGCTCCTGCACTTTAAAGGGGCCAGTTTTGGCCCCGCACAAGGCATAAGAGCACGCCCACTGCCAGCACAATGATGTCACTTCTGGGAAGTGACATCATCGTGGATTGCTGGGAGCGTGCTTTGCGTATGTGCAAGGAATCAACTCTGGGTACTAAGGGGAGGGGAGAATCGGGAAAATTGACCCCCCCCCTTTCCATTAGTGGACATTCACTGCAAAATCTTAGCCACTATGCCATTCTGTTTCTAAAACAGTCATAGATTCCTTCTTCTTACTATTGGTAAGTACAGTTCCATGACACCCTAGCTCGATGCACATAACAGCACCCTGCGTTTAATGAACACACGGGAGGAAGAGTAGAAGTAGGCATTCTGGCCCTGCCTTCTGCCTCCACTCAATTGCCTGGTCATCTGCAAGGGCAACTGCCCAGAGGAGAGTTAGTGCAGTCACTTCCTCCACACAGTTGCCCTGCAGATGACCAGGTGGTTGCATGGAGGAAGGGGCAGGGCCAGAGCACTCATTCCTGCTATCCCACCCCATGTGTTTGACTAATGCATGGGGCTGTTGGGTGCCTCAGGCTCCTGTCATTTCCCCATTTCCTCCAGCAGGTGTAGTAGTAAAGTAGTTGGGCTGCAAAGTAGCGCTTCACTCATTCAAATCTCACTAGTGCCATGAACTCAGCAAGTGGCCTTGGGTAATCCATTCCTCTCAGCCCCAGCTCCCCAGCTGCTTAATGGGGATAATAACACTGAATTCTTCACCATTCTGAGTGAAGATCAGCATACAAAATGAATTGTTGTTGATGTTGTTGTTGTTGATGACGATGACGACGATGACCTCATCCTGCACACTAACCTGGCAGAATCTTGCTGTCTTGTACTCCTAATAGCACCTAGGAGACAAATTTCAGAAAGGTTATTGTCTGGTAGTCTCTCATTAAGAAAACCAACAAAGAGCTGTCTGGCACTTCAATGACTAACACGTTGAGTGTTACATAATCTTTCATGAATAACAGTACACAGATAATATATTCATCTGTATTTTGTGCTCCCTTGGCAAAACCTACTAGTCTACTGAATTTTCTTTGCTCTTTGATCCTAGGATTTAAATACTGTCTTTTTAATACATTCTCATTGATAGATCAAGATAGGTAGCTAGCCATATTAGTCTGTCTGTAGCAGTAGAAAAGAGCAAGAGTCCAGTAGCACCTATAAGAATAATGAAATTTGTGGTAGGGTATGAGCTTTCATGAGTCACAGTGCCTGAAGAAGTTAGCTGTGACTCACGAAAGCTCATAGCCTACCACAAATTTTGTTAGTCTCATAGGTGCTACTGGACTCTTGCCATTTTCATTGATAGAAAAGAGTCCAATAGCACCTTTAAGACTAACCAACTTTACTGTAGCATAAGCTTTTGATAATCACAGTTGTCTTCAGATGCAGTTCTCTTCAGAAGGGAACTGTGATTCTCAAAAGCGTATGCTACGGTAAAGTTGGTTAGTCTTAAAGGTGCTACTACAGACTAACATGGCTATGGATCTCTTTTCACTGATGTGTACATAGCATTTCATGTTTCAGATGAAGGACGTTCTAGCTCACCAAAGTTTATGTCACACTAAGTTCTTCCGAGATTATGCAAACATAAATGCTTGTGTGACCTGAATCATGCGGAATGAATAATGAGGGTGAATCCTTATCCACATGACCACCATATCCCAAATATCCTCTGTAGTTGAATTTTGAATTTTTGTTGACTTATGTCATGGATGCAGCTAGAACTATAGGAGACAGTTGGTGGATATGACCAAAAAAGTCATAGAAGATGTCTTGGCTCACAGAAACGGGGTAACCCTGGAACTAGACAGGCCACGAAGGGAGTCTAGATGCCTGGAATAGAACAACCTTGGAGAGCGTCATGGAACAATGAAATAACAACGTTGTATGGCCATGTGTAGATTAGAAGAGCCTCCTATCAACATACACAATGCACTAAGGCCCAGGTGCTGAGTGCCTGAGAATGGCAGGAATGTCTAACTTCATAGTAGCTGGTGATATTATTTGAGAATAGAGATATTAGTTGAGAGCCCAAAGATATTCATATGTATAAGAAACTTGTAATCACTAATTTTACATAACCAAGGTGTTTCAAGTATGGATAACTATCTGGTGCTTGAAGTTATAGTATAATAAGTTAGCCAAAATGTGAGTCCCTTTGAAGCAGCACAGATAGCTATTGTAAAGAGATGGTTCTGAAACTACAAGTAGGACAAGCTGAATTGGTCTGGAGCTTCTTCCTAGAAGAGGCTCCTTGCCTGTGACCTTCATCTCTTTGGGTAAGATCCCTTGCAGGAGAAGACCGAGGAAAAGTAGGAATTGAGCCGTTCTGCACACAGTTGTGCTCAATCACCTGTTACAGTTTCACTTCCCTGTCCCTGCAACGGGCCTACCATGTCCTTTCTCTTTTTCTTACTTTGAACATAAGCAAAGAACCCTTTTTTGGTAGTTTTTAGCATCTCTTGCTAGCCTAAGCTGATACTGAGCGTTAGCTTTTCTAACACTCGCTGTATGCTTGGTAATTTGTTTATATTCATCCTTGGTTATAAGGCCCTCCTTCCATTTCCTAAATGAGTCTTTTTTATTTGTCAACCAAGGTTTCCACTGGCAAAAAAGGGAGAGGGGGTCCCCTTTGACCACCAAAAAGGCTCCGCTGGGGATGAGGAGATCTACATGGACAAAGGCCGTATGGGATAGGGGCTGTAATAAGGAGAATTGGGTGGGATTGTGTGGTAAAAACTGGCTGGATCTGACCTGATATTTGGCACTTTTGTGTGCTGTCTCCTAAGGTATATGACAGATGGAAATACTGGTATTCCTCAGAAGAAAATAATATATTCTATGAATTGTTTTGCACTTTGCCAAATGACTTGCACTTCTTCACCTGTTTTCCTCAGGAGAACCATTTATGAGGCCAGCCCATCACTCACTATTTACCTAAAAGCTCAAGCAGCTCTTAGTGCTTTCAGATACATCTGCTGTCATAGCAACAAAGCTACTACCTCCTTCCTTAGTACACACTTTTTAAAAAAGTGTCTACAGTTGCTAAGTGAAACTTGGAGATCAGACAATACAATCATTGTTTTCTACAACAGCTTTCAGTGAGGGATGGGAAAGCTCCTTCACTTACCATCTCACCTATCTATAAGTATAGGGTAAAGAAGTATTATCACATTATTTTCCACATAGACACTTCATGGCAAGCTGGCCTTAGGCCCTTTGCAAATTTCTCATCTCGTAATAACATAACATTCGATTTATATACTGCCCTTCAGGACAACTTAACGCCCACTCAGAATGGTTTACAAAGTACATTATTATTATCCCTACAACAAAACACCGTGGGAGGTGGGAGGGGCCGAGAGAGCTCCTAGAAGCTGTGACTGAGCCAAGGTCACCCAGCTGGCCCCAAGTGGAGGAGTGAGGAATCAAACCCGGTTCTCCAGATTAGAGTCCTGCGCTCTTAACCACTACACCAAACTGGCTCTCCCTTTCCTCCAAAGCAACTACAAAAATTGTGATAAAAGGTTAGATAGTGATGCTTTTGGAGATTTTAACAATTCTTGTGAAACCTGTGTCTCTTCAAAAGAAGAATCAAACTCGAAAAGCAAGAAGATGAAGGTTTTGTTCCCCGCTAGACAATTAGTACCCTACCATAAAGACAAGAGTTGCTCTTTGTAATTTATCTCTTCTTCACAGTACCTTTGAAGACAGAACTAGATATGCCTGCAGTTAACTTGTATTCTCTACCTCATGTCTGCTAATGTAAGAGTCATGGTACAAAGTCCTAGCGGTCACCATGAGGACTTCTGATCAGATGTGTTCTGGGCATCCCATGCTTCCTAGACGTGTGTGGGTCCTACTTGGATTGGGACCATGGAATGCAAAAGTGCAGGGAGAGGAGGCTTAAACCCTAACTCTAACCCCCCCTCCCACACCATTTCTCAACCTGAAAGAGCCCCAGACTGCCACTATTCACCCCAGTAGAGAAACTTACAGAGAAAGAGAGAGAGAGAGAGATACTAAATTTCCCCAGTGGGACAAATTCTGGCCTACATGTGCCTAGGGATACCATAAATTTTGCAGCAAACTGTTCAGCAGTTAAATATACCATCTGACATTCACAATCAGACCACGAGCTGATCAAGATACATTCAGCTTGCTTTGAGCAACTCAAACAGCCACTGAACAAGTTTGTCACTGCCTGTTGGTTAAAAGCTGGCTCACAGCTGATCTGGGGGCAGGGGGGTGTCTGATCTGTCAGCACTTCTCTGCATTCTAGCATTCTCCCCAGTTGGGACTCAAAGTGGTTTACTTTGTTCTCCTCCATTTTATTTAATTCTCACAACAACCTTGTGAGGTAGGTTAGACTGAGAGTGTGTGACTGGCAATCCTTGGAGTGGGGATTCAAACCTGGGTGCTCCAGTCCATCCAATGCACCATACTGGCCCTCGGCTATGCATACTTCCAATTCCATCAACCTCCAAAACTCTGAGTTAATGTCTAAAGATCTCTCCCCCTCCCCATTCACAACTCTATTAAGTTGTAGACTATATTACAATTTAGACAGTTGATTAAAGTTCTTTAATTTTAATCAATACCTTCTGACACTGAGTGATTGCATATTTATTTTCAAATACATAATGTACATCAGTAATTACACTAATTTGCATCCCCGTCCTCTCCCTGACTGATCATATTCCAAAGACAAAATAAATGTTAATCAGAAAACAAGCAAGAATTTGGAAGATGGGAACAAAATTTTAAAAGTAATTAAATGAAGGAGTCCGCATTTATTATGCCAAGTCATTGCCCAAAACCCCCAAAAATGCACTTCCTCGCTACCAGATATTGGGCAAATATCCAGCAGCCATCGGAGTGAGTTTAACTGTTGGAGATATAAACAATGTGTGCTAGATCCTACCATTTTTTTGCTCATAAAAGAGGCAGAAGGGGACCCTTTTCAACAACAAGACCGCTATGCTTGGGATTGTGGAATCAGCTGAAAGGCCAAAGCCATGTGGGATGAGGGCTAGAGTAATGAGGGAAAATAGGAGCAATCAAATGAAGCTAACCCTCTCCCATTTTAAATCAAGCTAGATCAGGAAAAAGAGCCATAATTTGGGGGGTGGAGGTAGGATTTAAACCAAGATTTTCATGAACCTTCTCAGTGGAGACGACATTGAAATTAAGTATTATTGAAATAGTATTATTTAGGAATATTTCAGACCTGTTGAGGATCACCAGATGCTTCTGTTTTGCATTTTATTACACTCATTTTTCATGGGTTGATGCAAACATCTGTCATCACAAAAATGAGTTTCTTTGAACCTGGCGAAAATTCTACATGAAACTATTGGTTATAACATATAGAATGAGCTTGCTTGGTGTGATTCTGATCCTTAGAACGGCCATGATGAATCAAATGAAAAACCCATCTAGTCCTGCACAGTTTCCTTCGGCAGTGCCTCCGTGAAGTCTCCCAGAGGATTGTGAAAGCCACAGTCCTGCCTGATTTTTTGGGATATTCAGAAGTAAAGGCTGCATTCAGATGTTATGACAAACTACAATTAAACTCTGACCAGGAACAGATACCGTTGCTACTGTATACATACACTGCTTCCTCCCTCCCCCAAACTCTCTCCTATTGTGGTGTGTGAAGCGCTGCGCACTAGAGAAGGAGGGAGGTCAGAGCAGGAAGGAACATATGCAAGCACAGGAACTAGGGTTGCCAACTCTGGGTGGGGAAATTCCTGGAGACTTGGGGATGGATCCTGGGGAAAGCAAGATTTGGGGAGGTCCTCTGTGGGGTATAACATCATGGAGTCCATCCTTCAAAGCTGCCCTTTCCTCCAGGATAATGGATCTTTTGAGTTCAGAAATCAATTGTAATTCCTGGAGGTTGGCACAATGAACTGTATCCATGACCAGTTGGGGATAAAGTTCAGCTTGCAGTGATATCTGAAGACATCCTACAGCCTTCCGTATGGATCTGTCATAACTATTTGCTTCAAGATTGCTATCTATAATAGAAAATATCTAGGGTTTACCAAATGCACCCAACATCAAGCAGTAATGCTCTCTGCTTATCCAACCTCTCTAGTATTCCCCCTCCTGACAATGGGGCCACTTCCACCACCATCCCCGCTACACTAATACTATGCAATAGCAGATCTGTTAGGATCAGAGTCAGTTTGGTGTAGTGGTTAAGAGCAATGGGACTCTAATCTGGAGAACCAGGTTTGATTCCCCACTCCTCCACTTGGGGCCAGCTGGGTGACCTTGGCTCAGTCACAGCTTCTAGGAGCTCTCTCAGCCCCTCCCACCTCCCACGGTGTTTTGTTGTAGGGATAATAATAATGTACTTTGTAAACCATTCTGAGTGGGCATTAAGTTGTCCTGAAGGGCAGTATATAAATTGAATGTTATTATTATGTTAATGTTAACAACGTTACATGCGCTGCTGGGATATTGCAAGATGAGAAAATTGATGTGGCTTGCCTAACAGAGACTTGGCTGCAGGAAAATGACAAGGTGTGTCTTTCCCATCTAACTCCTCCTGGCTATGCAGTGCTTCACCAACCTCGCTATGGTAGCCGAGGAGGAGGGGTTGCTATTATTCTTCATGAGTCCTTCAACTTCTGCAGATCTCCAGTAAAAGCTATAGCTGGTGTTGACTGCATGTTCCTGTTTCTGGGAATTAAAGATAGACTGGGTATCCTGATTGTTTACAGACCACCCAGCTCCCCCATAAGCACCTTTTCTGCGTTGGCAGAGTTGCTAGCTGACATGGTGTTGGAGACACCTAGACTTATTCTTCTGGGGGACTTCAACATCTGTGCTGAGTGTTCCAAGTCAGACCCAGCTCAGGAATTTATAGCATCTCTGGCAACCCTGGGCCTCTCTCAAATAGTTTCAGGCCCTGCACTTGAAAGAGGCCACCCCTTAGACTTATTGTTTTGCACTGAGCCTTTGACGGAAAGTCTTATTTCAACATTAGAGACTTGGCCTGAGCCATGATCAGATCATCATCTGCTGAAGAAAAAAGTGAATGTGGCCCCAACACTCCCAAAAAGAGGAGGTCCAGTTAAAATGATTCGCCCACAAAGGCTCATAGACCCTTCCAGATTGCAAAATGCCTTGTGGGATTTTAGAGTTCCAGCCACATGCTCCACAGAAGCTGCTGTAGGAGCATGGAATGCAAAGCTCCTTGAAGTTATTTGCTCCTTCTTGACCCCTCCGGCCCTTGGGATGGAAGCCGGCACCGTGGTTTACCATGGAGCTGGCTGACCTGAAGAGGACTGGAAGACATCTAGAAAGACTCTGGCATAAAACTTGCATGGAAGCTGATAGAACTTGCTACAGAACACACTGGAGGATCTGTGAAGCAGAAATGAAAGCAGCAAAGAAACATTTTCATATAATATTCATATTGATTGATTGGTATATATTTATTGTGCCTTCCTTCAGAGTGGTATTTACCACCAAGTTGTGTGGCTTTGATTCTGGAGGTGCCGCTTGTTTTGTTAATTCTTAACAGGATCCTGGCATCTATGAAAGCCACTACTTGTGCGCTCGATCCTTGCCCATCTTGGCTTTTAAAATCAAGTAAAGATCACATAAGTGAACCACTGAGATCTATTGTAAATCAATCGCTAACTCAGGGCTCCTTCCCCCAGCCACTCAAACAGGCAGTTATCCATCCACTAAAAAAAAAAAAAATCCTTAGACAAAACTGATGTAGCCAATTATCGCCCAGTCTCTAATCTGCCCTTTCTGGGCAAAGTGATTGAGAGACCACTGAGATAGCTGACCAACTCCAGATCTTCTTGGAAAACTCTAGCGCTCTAGACCCTTTCCAGTCTGGTTTCAGACCAGGGCATGGGACAGAGACAGCACTAGTAGCATTAGTGGATGATCTCCATCTGAATATTGATGAAGGCCATGCCTCCTTATTGCTCCTCCTGGATCTGTCTGCAGCCTTTGACACAGTAGACCATGCCATCCTGTTGAGGCATTTTGAAACAGAAGTGGGCATCAAAGGATGTGCCCTGGACTGGTTTAAATCATTTCTTGTGGAACGGACTCAAAGGGTTGCCGTCGGAGATCAGCTGTCTCCGGAATGGAAACTTGTGGGGTTCTGTAGGGTGCAATCTTATCTCCCATGTTATTCAACCTCTACATAAAACCTTATGGAGAACTCATTCGGAGCTATGGAGTTGGATGTCATCGATATGCAGATGATACCCAATTCTATATCTTGCTATCCTGGTCCCCACAGGATGCAATAGAAATCTTAGATCGCTGCCTGACAGCCGTGGTGAAATGGCTAAAAAATAACAAATTGAAACTGAGCCCAGACAAGACTGAAGTGATGCTTGTTGGAAAGTCAGAGATCTTGAAAGACATTGTACTCCCCACTTTTGATGGAGTTCTTCTGACCCTTGCAGACTTGGTTAAGAGCCTAGGGGTTATACTGGATCCGGTGTTATTACTAGAAAAATGAGTTAAGGCAAAAAAAAGAAGAAGCAAAAGATGCTTTCTACAATCTCACTCTAGCCTGGAAAAGGGCTTCTTATCTTGACACGGCTGACTGGCCACCTGGATCCATGCTATGGTGACATCAAAACTTGACTATTGTAATGCACTATACAGTGGTCTCCCATCTCAGTTAACTAGGAGGCTCCAATTGGTGCAAAATGCTGCAGCTTAACTGTTAGCAGGAGCGAGCAGGAGCATGAACATCATTTCCATCCTACAGTCTCTCCATTGGCTACCTATCAGTTACCATGCTCAATTCAAGGTATTGGTTATTGCATACAAAGCTCTTCACGGCCTTGGCCTAACATACCTATGGGACCATCTCCTTCCCTGTGTCTCTCCATGGCAGCTTTGCTCATCCAAACAGGGTCTCTTGCAGGTGCCAGCCTGCACATGGGTGAAATCAACAGCAGCCCGTACATGGACTTTCTCTGTGGTAGCCCCTACCCTATGGAATGGCCTGCCTGAGGGCCAAGCTACATGTGACAAATGACACTTGAACGGCAAGTGGATCGAGTGAAGGGCAAGTGAACAGGGAGAGATACACTTGCTGTTCAGGTGTCATTTGTCACTTGTAGCTTGGCCCTGAGGAGGTCAAAAGGGCCTCCATGTGCCTGGATTTCTGCAAACAATGCAAAACTGAATTATTCAAAAAGGCCTTTTTCTCAGATAGGAGGGCAGTATTGTAGGGAGGGGGTCTCAGATGTTTCGCAATAGGGACCATAGACTTCACCATTATTTTGCCTTACATATTAACTGTTGCTTTAACAGATATACTACCTGTGCTTTATGTTGTCTAATGTCAGTCCTAGAACTGATTATGTTCTATTTCAGCAACTCTTCAACCCCGTATTGGATCCTTGCTAATGCTGTCTTTGTAAACTTGTATTCATTTACTTTAAGACATTGTTTATGGAAATATCCTTGACACTGTATGAAAATGCCTGCCCTTGCTCTTGCTACTGATTGTACTACTCTCAAACTATGTAATCCACCTTGAGTCTCAGTGAGAAAGACTGACTATAAATGACATAAATGAATGAATGAATGAATGAATGAATGAATGAAATAGCAGAAGCTCTAGCATCCCTGCTAGAGACCATTGCTACATCCATTGAGTAAACAAGTATTTCCTTTTTTCTGTCATGAAGCTATTGCCCGTCAGCCTCACTGGATGCCACCAAGTGCGAGTATTATGGGAGAGGGAAGAAAGGTTCACTTGATCCACTTTCACCACTCACACATAATTTTGTAACCCTCTGTTGTATGCTCCCTTAGTAATTTTTTCTCAACTGAAAAGCCCCTGGCTCTTTAGTGCTCTAACCCCTTAATTATCTTGATTGCCTACGTCTCCTGTTTTCCAGCTCTGCAGTATTGTTTTTTGAGGTGCGGCAACCAGAACTTTACACAGTATTCCAAATGATGCTGTACGATAGATCTGTACAAGGACTTTACAATATTGGCCAT
This sequence comes from Eublepharis macularius, assembly GCF_028583425.1. Classification (NCBI taxonomy): domain Eukaryota; kingdom Metazoa; phylum Chordata; class Lepidosauria; order Squamata; family Eublepharidae; genus Eublepharis; species Eublepharis macularius. Next base: position 147,382,220 of record NC_072794.1, on the reverse strand, counting down.
TTTATTTTCAACTCCTTTCCTAATAATCTCCAGCACAGAGTTTGCCTTTTTCGCTGCTGCCATATTTTTGTCAAGCTGTCCACTACAACCCCAAGATCTTCGGTCCAATCAAAACAGGAAAAAATGCAGAGCTGTTGCTAATCAACAACCGCAAGATAAAAACACGGTCAGCAAAACATCATTTGTATGAAGATGTTAATAATGAGAATTTAGGAAAATCTTCCAAGTTGAACAAAGAACTGACCCCAGTCATTTGTGAAGGGTTCATTTACATAAAATACATATACTGTAAGGGCCTAGAGACCCTCAAAGGCAAGAATTCCAGCAGCTAACTTTAATTTAATTTTAATTTAATTTATTAGATTTGTATTCTGCCTTCCCCATGCCAGCAGGCTCAGGGCGGATCACAATTTGCATGCAAAGTTAAAATTACATCAGATACCATTTAAAACCATAAATTAAAAACATCCAGAGATAAAAATGCCTATATATATATATTATATAGTCCATACTCAACCAAATAGGGGGGCTCCAGCTAGCATCAACCATATGCCTGGTGGAACAGCTCCGTCTTACAGGCCCGGCAGAAAGATAACAAGTCCTGCCGGGCCCTGGTCTCATTAGGCAGAGCGTTCCACCAGGCTGGGGGCAGGACTGAAAAAGTCCTGGCCCTGGTCAATGCCAGGCGGGCCTCCCTAGGGCCGGGAACCTTCAACAGATGTTTACCATTGGAGCAAAGAGTCCTTGGGTTCATATGGGGAGAGGCGGTCCCGCAGATATGCTGGTCTCAGTCTGCACAGGGCTTTATAGGTTAATGCCAAAACCTTGAACCTGATTCAGTACTCCACTGGTAACCAGTGCAGCTGGCGCAATACCGGCGTTATGTGCACACACTTTGGCGTTCCAGTGATGACCCGCACTGCTGCATTCTGCACCAGCTGTAATCGCCGGATCAGGTTCAAGGGAAGCCCAGCTTCCCTTTACAACAACACTCAGCTACTAATTCCCATATACTACTAGGAGGCAGATGGCCTCTCCTCCAAACCTTAACTCTTTCTTAACTTATCCTTTATAATTGTTTACTACAGAAGAAACCTATACAACAGATTGCCATAAAAATGATTGACAAATTTATTGTGCGTGTCATTTTAATCATTATTTTAAATCGATAATATATACACTATTTTATATATATCATTTGTTAGTCTAACCTTTGCTTTGTAGGTCGTTTTCTTTGTTATGGCTTGTGATCAAGGTAGTACATTGCTTGCAATAAAATACCCACAAATGAACCACAGCAGCCAAAAGATGTGAAATGTTGTATGTGTAACCTCTGCCTGTGTGAGTTCTCTGGGGCCAATTCCAGAGCAGAACTTATGAGAATATCTATATATAAAAAAATGTCTTTCGCTCAAAAAAACTCTCCAACATACTGAACCGTAGAACAAGACTCAAAAATAACATAGAACAATGAACAGAAACTTGTAACAGATAAATCTCTAGGACCTGGATCAGTCTCTGGTTCTTGCTTGCAACAACTTTGTGGTGAGCCAAGTCCAACTTCTCCAGACTACCAAAGTGCTGGATTCTTCAAGTGCATTCCTCTAGCAATCACATCACAGAAACTGAGAGCCAAGCTACAAGTGATGCCTGACACAGGTTGGACACTTGTCAGCTTTCCTCAAGTTTTGATGTGAAATGTAGGCGTTCTGGTCTTGCAGCTTACAGAAGTTTACAGAACGGCAGTCTATGGGAGGGAGAACATGCGGTCGGGAGGGGAGTGCAGGCGTCGGGCTCTTGCCGGGCACCCCCTTTCCCCTCTGCTGGGTGTGTGTGTGGTGGGGGCGGGGGGGTTCTGTAAACTTTAATTAAATGGAGAGCCAAGCTGTAAGACCAGGACGTCTACATTTCCCATCAAAACTTGAGGGAAGCTGACAAGTGTCCAACCTGCGTCAGGCGTCACTTGTAGCTTGACTCTGAGCTACAGAAAATCTTGTCCAGCTACCCAAGTTTCCCTCAACTGTTAACTTCCATTCACTGACTCTGCCCCACTGGGTTAAACCAACTAACTCTTGTGGGCTACATATAATTTTTATGAAATACAAGTAGGCGGTCATAGCCAATACTACTCTTGTACAGCCTGGTTAAATGGCAACTCTACTTTTAATACTGAAAACAAGTATAGTCTTAGCAAGCAAAACAGTTTCTTTTCTCTTTTTTTCCCCCTGTGACCTCCAGTTGATCCTTGTTTGATGGATCAAATGCTAATGTTAGGCTGTGATAATATTATTAAAAAGCCTTAGCATTCCTTTTATATAGAACTGGAAACTCTGCAATATTAACGCGAAGCAAGCTCATGAGCCACTCATCAGAAATAAATCCCCAAGATAGCCCACTGTTTCGCGTATTCTTTATTTAAATCAGTGGGTAAATGCATGGCTGATCGATAACACTGTTCCATTATGTACAAGCCATATGAGTCAGAAAGGATTAATATCTCCTTCTTTCAAAGCCCAAGCCTATGAACTGGAAGCTGCAACGACTGTTTCAATTCAGTTAAGTTCCTCTTTCAACCATCTCTGCATGTCATCAGTTCATTTCCCTGAAATGTTCTACTGTAGAGAGGTGACGTTATTTCAGCTGATCAAAGGCCAACAAAAGAGGAAAAGCCCCTTGAAAGTTTGGCAATCTTCCTTTGGAAAATCCTGGTGCTTTAACCTGTTTGGGAAACTATAGCCACTGAAGTGGAAGTGCTGTTAAGGAGGTACTATGGCTGTGGACACTCACATTTACAGTGTGGCCCTAACTACGCATTATGCTTCTTGGGGTGTCTTCCCTGGGTCCATGCAGTTCACATACACTTTTAGATTCCCTGTTTGGAATTCAATTTGCAAGTGCACAGGACCATATTTGGGTTGGCACTGCCCACACAACAAGAAGGGGCTTCCCCTGTACTGCTTTCCTGACCTAAAGTAACCCAAGGGAGGTGCTATTTCATAGTATCATAGGGTTGGAAGGGACCTCCAGGGTCATCTAGTCCAACCCCCTGCACAAGGCAGAAAATTCACAACTACTTCCCCTGCACACACGCACACACACACAGCCAGTAACCCTTGTTCCATGCTGAGAAGATGGCAAAAAACCATCAGGATCCCTAGCCTAACTGGCCTGGAGAAGAATTGCCCTGATGAGGCTCCACATGTATTGATGAGATGCACCAAGTTTTCTAGATAGGCTAACTGTGTTCCACTGGAGCCATTACAGGTTGGGAAAATAGCATGCAGAAGAAGGCAGAAGTACCCTTTCCCAAAACCAGGCTCTGCTCACCAATGGAGAACTCAAAAATGAAACTCTGACTGACAGTCCTCATGACATACTGATGCAAGGACTGTATATTACATAGATAGGCTAGGCTGGCCAGGCCTCCTGCCCTGCAGCTTTGCTTACCAGCTGCTGTGCCGTAGCAGGGGGATGGGCATTGAATCGATGCTGCAAGATGAGAGCCAGTTTGGTGTAGTGGTTAAGAGCGCGGGACTCTAATCTGGAGAGCCAGGTTTGATTCCTTACTCTTCCACTTGAAGCCAGCTGGGTGACCTTGGGCTAGTCACGGCGCTCTGGAGCTCTCATCTCAGCCCCACCCACCTCACAGGGTGATTATTGTTGTGGGGATAATAATAACATACTTTGTAAACCACTCTGAGTGGTCGTTAAGTTGTCCTGAAGGAAGGTATATAAATTGAACATTGTTGTTGTTATTGTGGTGGTGGTGCAACATCATGTCCAGTGCAAACCTGGAAGTGATGTCAGCACTTTGGTGCAACACTTTAATATGGCGATGCCTAAAGCAGACTGATGTCATCTGAGTTTTCCTTGGAAATGACATAATACCATTGCCTGATTGTTGATTTTTTTCACATTATTTTAAAGTTCTGGACAGATCTCACAAACAAGAGTTCTGTCTGATATCCAGTCTTTGACATCCACATTTCTGAAGGTAGAACAAAGTAAGACAATATGCTGCTGAACCTGGCAGCTAGGGCCTGCCGCCACCATATTTCAGATGTTCCAAATACAACGAACACGTGTGTGTCTGTGTGTGTTTGGCGGGGGGGGGAGCAGGATGATAGCATTAAGTTCCAGCAAGATGAAACCTTTGTGTGAGTGCCATACATGCGACGGGTGACTGGGGACAGTGGAATAACCATTTCCTCCATCCTTTTTTCAATTTAATCATACATCATTGTAGGAAGGGGTACTATATTGGTGAGGGCTGCTGATCACTCGTGCTCTGTATTATTATGGCCAGCTGTTATTACTTGACTGCATAAAATTTTGCCTGTCTTGCACTGTATGTTTCTGTTATTGGTACTAGTTTGCACATTGTTGTATATTTGATAGCTTTAAAAATCGTAAGATTGTTTACTTTGTAAAAGGGATGTTCATATATAGAAATTTGGTTGCAAAAAGTCTTTTTTAGGTAGTTGTGCAATTGGGCTTTTGAGGCTTTGTGATCTGATACACTGACATTCCTTGCTACTTACAGTAGCTATTTTTGTCCTTAAAATGTCAGAGGATATACATTCCTAGGAAGAAGAAATGACTATCAAACCTGTTTAAATGTGTAGTCTAGATAAACCCTCTAGAGTTTATACTCAGTATGTTAATGAAGAAGACAGAGAAGGCAAAGATGTATTTGTCTTTTAATACATTTTATTAATTTTCTTTTCTATTATTTCTTCTGTCTTTGAGAAGACATCCCTTGGTTTTTACTGGCATATGCTGCTAATTGGCTGTTTTATATGCTGCTTAACTGGTTTTATAGGGGAATTGTTGCTGCTTGTTTTTTCATCTACTGCAGCAATGATACTCATAGTTTATATTTCTCAAAAAGGTTTATATTTCTCCTACTCTTTTTTTTTAGTTTTTATCTGTTTTTCCTGTTATGTTCACAATTTTTTTTGTAAAGGTATTTTTATTTATATGAACATGTTCAACTTACCTACCAAAAGTGACTCCTGTCTAGTGGTTAAAAGATGATGAAAAACCTCCAGGAATGGGAGCAAATCTGCCCTGGAGGAAAATTCCCTCCTGATCCCAAAGGTGCTGGTCTGCGCTACCCTGGGCATGTGAGCAAATGCCAGGAGCAAGCAAACCACCAGCGCTTCACTGTCCTGCCTTCCTATTCCAGTGCCTTGCTGGAGTCAGCTTGCCGTTTGCCTCCTGGTAGCAAGCAATCTTCCGCCCTCATTCTCAGCTTCCCACCATTTATAATTTGAGGAATGGGAGAAAAATGGGGGGGGGGGAATGGCATCAGTTGTGATGTTCTAGAAATGTCCCCTACTCTATAGTCTTTAGCATTGAGATTGGGGGAATTCCTAGCATTACCTGCAAGTGATGTCACTTCCTCCTGAAACTCCAACCTTCCCAGGTACCACATGTGAAATCTCCTGGCATTTCTCCTGGCACAGGGCTGGGAACCCTATGCTGGAATCCTAAGGTAAACCCTATTGGATCTGCAAATTATTAGGAAGCCATACTGTATAGACTGCAATATTTCTTCTTCTGTTCAACCAATAGCTGAAGGAGGCTTTAAAGATAGATCTTTAGGTACTGACTTCACATAGTTTCCTTCACCCATCAATCAGGCCCCTGGGAGGTGGGAATATTGAGCCCCTTCCCCCTACACAGTGGCAAGAAGCTGCTGCTTCTGCCATTTCTCCTCACTTCCCCCTCCCCATCTTTCAAGGTAAGGATGACTGGGCCTCCATCCACCCTTTGCTGGCTTGATTTTGTTATTGCACTATCAAACAGTGTGCAGGTACAGTCCGTGTTTTGTGGCTTTCATTATCCCCAAAGAGACCAGCCGGTTTCCAATTAGAAGAGCAATATACCTCATATACATACCTCATGATGACTCTCAACATACCTCATATACATACCTCATGATGACTCTCAACATACCTCATATACATACCTCATGATGACTCTCAACATACCTCATATACATACCTCATGATGACTCTCAACATACCTCATATACATACCTCATGATGACTCTCAACATACCTCATATACATACCTCATGATGACTCTCAACATACCTCATGACTCTCCTTCTCCCTCGAGAAGAGGTAACATAATAAGAAAAGTTCCTGCACTGTCTATACTCCCGAACATCAATCTGTTGTGTGTGTTTTTCAAAAAGAAAATTGGCTTGATTTATGAGTCATATAAAAGGCTTTTCAGATACGATCTTTCTCTCCCAGCCATTTATTAGTTGCTGTGTAAGCACCCAAAGTGATAACATCTTTAGACAACAGTTGGCTTAGGGGTGCCCTTTCTAACTCCAGAAATTCCCTTTTCAACTTCACAGAGAAAGACATGCAGCTTTAGTGACAGATTTAAAGAGGCCAAGTAGCCAGAGAAAGTGACGAAGTGTCTGCTTTAGTTTGTAATAAAGATATCTTACCTCATTATATATGGGATATTATGCTTTGGGGGACTGCCTTCCTGCTTCTGTAAGTTGTCAACATCAAAATTTTCTCTTTTTTATGAGTTTGTTGCTTTATTAAACTCATCAGAAACTCTATGTTTTATACACTTCCAGCAATTCTTGAAATGAATCTTGGCTGTTAGTTTTTCTTTATGTTCCTGTACAACTTTGTGCATTTGCAGGATTCATGTATTATCTTACTTGGTGGTGTATATATTTATACTTCCTATAACAATAAAGCCATGGCAAAAATTATTTACACAGCTAAGCAAAGGGAAAAAAACAAGTTTCTGAAATATTCACCCTCTCTAATGGATTCCAACCTCCAGCAGAACTGTGATAACCTTGTGTTCTTATTTTATGTGTCTTATCTTCCCCTAGTCAATCTTCCCAGTTTGTTTCATCTGTTTAAAAGGAGCACAACTATTTTTTTATCATGCTTATGATATACGTTCTTGAATTCTCTCTCCACCGGTATAGAAATATGAGCTGTATCACCATTCAGGATTTGACTGTCTTGAAACTTTGTTCCCTATCCAGTGAATCTGTGAATGACAAAACTTAAGAACTCCCCTGGTCAGCTACAGATCTGAAACCTCAATAGTGGCTAGTTGTTTTTGCTTTTGCTTTAGTTTTATATCTTTTACAGGGCTGGCATCAGCAAACCCCATGGTGAGGCAGTAGCCAAGGTCCAGTGCTTCCAATGGGACCCCAGTACTGCCACAACTCCCTGTTGCCACATGTGACTCCTTCCACCAGCTGAGCTCCAGGCTGTTGCTGCTGGGGAGGGGGATATGGGTGGAGCATGTGGCTGGAGGGTGGTGAGAGTGTTTGCAAGCTGGTGAGCTGGTGGCGAATGATGTCATGGGGGAAGGGGTGGTGTGGCAGGGAAAGGAGGGCCTGAGCAATCCCTGCCCAGGCCCCCCAAAATCTGGTACTGGCTCTGATCTTTTCCTCCAAGTTTGATCCAATTGTCTTTTGATATTCACATTTTGCTCTCCTAGTCTTTCCCTTCTCCTGAGAAGAACAAAGCTGCTTCTTTTGAGATCCTTGCTTCTGCTTCCTTATCCTTCATCCCTATGACTGGCAAAACCTGGTGTGTAATGCTGTAGATGAACTTGCCGAAGAAAATGAACCCAACCCAATAGAATAATCATGGGTTGCATCATAATTCCAGAATCCTATGTGGGGGTGGGGTGGAGGATTCACAAGCAATGTGAAGGTGGCTTATTTCTATTGGACTGTAGTTTTAAAAGTGTTGGACTAGGATCTGAGGAACCTGGGTTCAAATCCCCACTCTGTCATGGAACTTGCTGGGTAACTTTGGGTCAGTCATTGTCTTTCAGCCTAACCTACTTCACAGGGCTGTTATAAAGGATTTAATGAGGAAGTGCACAGGGACGTACTGATGTACATCACTCTGAGCTCCTTGGAAGAAGGGTGGGATTAAAAAAAAGATGTGCTACAGGTAGGGTTGCCAGCTCCAAGTTGGGAAATTCCTGGAGATCTGGGGAGTGGAACCTGGAGAAACCTGGAGAAAGAGGAGTTTGGGGAGGGAAAGGACCTTGGCATGGCATAATTCCATAGAGTCCACCCCCCCAAAGTAGCCATTTTCTCCAGGTGAACTGATCTTTGCAGCCTGGAGACCAGTTGTAATTCCGGGAGATCTCCAGCCACTACCTGGAGGCTGGCAACCCTAGCTACAGGCATGTATCCGTTTTATACAAGTTCTGGAAACTGTAGTGTGGAAGACTGGGCCCACCCACCTTGGGGCAGGGCCACTGGAGGTAAGGAGCTGACATCTTGTGCCCAGGGGACAGAGCTGTGAGCTAAGAGCGTGGAGACGGCAAAGAGCATTCTGGGGTACATAGCTATTCTAACAAGCCAGTTATTCTGCAGAGGTTTGCGTGTAACCTGAGCCTGGGCAATACACTGCTGATAGGAGCATAAGATGCTCTTTAGAATTGGTTTTTAATGGGCTTTATATCTGCAGTTTTAACGTTTAACATTTATATCTGCTGTTTTAACGTTTAACGTTTATATCTGCTGTTTTAATGTTTATTGTTTTATCAGATGTCCTGAGATGCTTAGGAGAAAAGCAGGTATATAGATATTTTAAATAAATAAAACACACAGAAAGACTGTCTCCGTCCCCTCAGTCTTCTGAATGGCTTATTCTGCTGGCTGCTTCTGGTCGGTGGCTTTTTCTTCCCTTCTGACTGTTGGCCTTGGCACTTGATATGGGCAGGGTTGGCAGAAAGCTAGACGCAGCCTGCACGACCTCCAACACATCCACCAGCAAAAAGGAAAGCCATTTTTTAAACCTGAAAAATTAAATGTGTTGTCTTCAGTGTCATCTAAATTAATGAATATATGAGATTGCTTTTATTTTTAAGCCATACAACTGTTTATTTTTGCTGCTGCACATTAACACGGCTGCCCTTCTGGAGTTGCTATTTTAAGCTGTTATTAATTCTGTACCTTTTTTACTGTTTTATCTGTTCAAAAAAAATTTTAAGCAAATACATAACGTTTACAAGAAGTTCAAATAGTGAACAATGCATTTTTTGGCAAATTAACCCCCTACACTCAATTGGAACAACTATGGGCCCCTCCGTAACTTTACATTTGGGGATTTGTTTGATCCACAAAATATACATGCTGTATAGTGTTTGAGCTTGCTATAAACATGATATATTTGCTATTAAAAGGGCCAGCACAATGCTTACTTTAAATCCCCTTTGAAAAAGAATTTATTGCAGAAGACTGGCGCCCTTCCTGAGAACAAAGTGTTCTGTGGCACCCTAAAATAACACTTTTTATGGCAAGAGTGTAGAAAGTGGGGCCCACTTTTTCAGATCCAGGTTTTCCTGATTGGGTTGAGGGGATAGTTTCTTGGTCGAGCACTTGCTGCTTGGCATGCTGAGGGGCCCTCCTGAGTCCAGACCCAGACATTTCCAGGTAAATGGATCTCTGGCAGCAGCACCAGGAACGAACTGTAATTGAGACCCTGAAATCCACTGCCAATCAGAGTAGACAAGTGCCATCAAATTGTAGCTGACTTACGGCAACCCTCACTGTGATTTCCAAGGCAAGAAATGAACAGAAGTGGCTTGGTCTTCCTTGGAGAGTAAGCCCCCATTAAACTCATGGGACTTATTTCTAAGTAAATATGTATATAATCAGACTGAACATCACTGAAACTTCCTAGCTATTGGGTTTGGGAATATCTTTTAGCAGACATCAGCAGCAAATCAGATTTCAGTTTTTAAAAAGAACATACCTTTTTTTTTTTTAACTTGTCAGGCAGAACAAAAGCAAGGTCAAAACCAGATGCTTCCTCTAGTAGGGCTGTGCTCGCTGTATCTCTTTCTACCCCCACCCTACTCTTTCTTGGCTGGCAACCCTAGGAGACCTTGGAGATGGAGACTCACGATCACAACCTCCTATGATGTCTTTTCCATTCACATAACTAGAAAAGAGTCCAGTAGCACCTGTAAGACGAACCAACTTTACTGTAGCATAAGCTTTCGAGAACCACAGTTCGTCAGATGCATCATAGTTACAGGTCCCATGCTTTTATTTTTTAAAAAATAAAGAGCCCTCTTCTGGCAACCAGCCAGAAGAGAAAAATTCCTGTCCTGCTAGTGGAAAACTGTCCAGCTGGCCACACGACCGCTGCTGGGTTTGAGCTGTAGAAAGCCACTTCTGAATCCTTGTGTGTCTAAAGCCTTATGAATAAAACCTTCCGATTTGCCAGTCTGAATTATTCCAAATTAATGAACTGTGCAGGAAATTGCCATAAAATATTCAAGAAGAAGCAGTGGGTTGAAATATACCACCCCACAATGGTGCATTATATCAGTGCAATGTGTATTCTGCCAATGGAGCAGAATGCACGGGCAGAAAACTCCCTGCATCGACAGAATGTACATTGCGCCGGTGGACCCCGTCACCCTTAACTTGGTGGAGTGGTAGGATTCATTTAGAAGAGAATGCTGGGCGGGATCCCACAGAAAATTCCTGCTTGCTCTAGAGCACTTCCCAAGTGGAAATGAAGGGAAAAGATTACAGTAGCCACTTGCATTAAGTCAAACATTGTATTCCCATTTGCGTTTCCATTTGCACAAAATACGACACAACCAGTTTCAAAGCAGCGTAATGTACAAAAAGAAAAAAATGCTCGGCATTTCATGAGATCTTATACAAGCAGAACTGCACTAAGTCCATTTATGTTTCTGCTTGCACATCATTTAGGCTTCCCATCTGCTTACAGCAGCTAACCCTTCTCCTTTGTCCCTGAGCCCTAGCCCTCAAGAAATTGAGGAGCAGGAGAAAAAACTGCTAGAAAACAGCCTCCGTATCGATGATCTAGGAATTTCCACAGATCTCTATGGTCTTTGCCACAAAGATCAGGGGAAATTCCTAGAGCATCACCCAGAAGTGACATCACATCCTCCCCAAACTTCACCCTCCCTGGGCATCACCCTCAAAATCTGCCAGCATTTCCCAGGCAGTTCTGGCAACTCTGGCATCCCTGGATTCAAGTCACTACCTCTACCCACACCTACAAAGACAATGTAGGTTCGCTTGGTACCTCCTCTGGCACTGCCACCAGCCAGGCTCCAAGCTCAGAGGCCGCTGTGTGTGGACCCAGCCAGCAGCAACAACAAGCAGGGGCTTCTTGGCTCAGACCCAGGCAAGAATGGCATGGGAGAAAGTGACCAGTAAGCCTGTTTCCAGGGCACAAAGGATCTAAGCTATGTCAAGTTTAAGAAGCCCCTTAGCATTAGCAAGAAATGATAATTCAGTCATTTTTAGTGATTTGTTCAATGTAGAGGCCCCTCATAAATCAGAGGCCCTAAACTGTAGCTTACTTAGCTTGTGCATGAATCCATACGACTGCCATAGCTTCTGCACGGCAGGTCCGAGTTCAGCTCCACCAGTGCTGCTGTGCTTAGATCCGCTTGCTGCTGGCCACCAGCAGCTCTCTAAGAGAGCTACCCACCTGGAATTTCTCCACCTCAGTTGAAACAAACAAACAAACAAACAAACAAACAAACAAACAAACAAACCCAGGCTACTGAGACAGGAAGGGGTTTTTTTGGGACATATCATGTCTGATACTTTTTTGCATTGTTTCTGATTTCATAATCCTAGTTCTGTTGCATTGTTTATTAAATGTCTCATAGTATTCAATTGCATTGTTTTACACCATTTAATCTGCCTTGAGTTTTAGTGAGAAAGTTGAGCTCTAAATAAAGTAAATAAATCTATGTTGTACAAAATTAAATGTATTAAGAAGGCAATGTTATTATATCTCTTCTTTTTCTGATGCCATATACAACTACAGTTCTAGTGCTGAAGTCTGACCTGCTTCAATTGCTGATAGCCTTAATTACATGGCTAAAGGACTTCTTGTAGAACTAAGTGGTCTGAATTAATTATAGCGTTACTAAATTATGTAACGTGTGTGTAAAGGACTGTTCGGAGTTTACCTTCATTTATATTCTAGCACAACAGTCAGAGTTTCCTTGATACATTATTTTCTGTCCTCTAGCACTTTCCACTGAACCAATCTTGCAGTGAGTGGGAAGCATATGATTTATAAGTCTATTTGTCCAAAGAAAATTATTGAAAAGCAGATAAGACGGAAAGCCGACAGCATTTGCTGAAGCTTGGTAAAGGCACACATACCAACACCATGTCCATTATGTTGCTGCTAATATTTAAGTTAAGCATCAACAGCATGTTTGAGATACAAAATGTAATTTGATTTTAGAATGCAAGCTTATCAGACCTGAGTTTAAACCTTGATCGACACAAAGCTAGGGCTTGGATACTGAGTAGCACCAGTGGCATCGGGCTAAAGAAAAGCAGTTTCTCTCTCCCCCCCCCCCCCCCGCCAATGCAGCCTTCTGTGGCCCTCAAAATTGTGCTCCTGCAGATCAGTGGAACCCTTCCCCCAGAACAGAGGATATAAACTGTGTCTTAATGGTAGAGCATCTGCTTGGCATGCAGAAGCCTCCAGGTTCGATCCCTGGGCTCTCCAGGAAAAGGAATCTGGTAGCAAGTGATGTGAATAACCTCTGCCTGAGACCCTGGAGAGCCCCTGCCAGTCTGAGTAGACAATACTGACCTTGATGGACCAATGGCCTTATTCAGCATAAGAGGGCACTCCCCATGCCCCCACCCCAAAGTCTCTTGCCAGTTATCAGGCCATGCCATGCAACCCTAATTGCAGTTCAGTGCAATGTCAGTGCCCTAGCAATGTATAACTATATGGAACCACTTAAAGATACATATCTTGCAGTGGGTATATCTCATTGGTGGAATGCCAGAAATGGGCCTTTTGTTTCCTAGTGGTGTAAAACTACTGTTAATGGCTTTGAGGTGCCATTTCTTAGCCTCTGTCTGGATGTGATTGTAGGCATACCAACCCCCGGCTCTAAATGTAAGGGGAGATGCAGTCTATCTGTACAAGTGTCCTGACTGACTCATCAACGCCCAGCCCAAACCCCTAGACCAAGAAACATGAAATTTGGGGAGAACATTCCTTTCACGATATAAACACCCACTAAGAAAGGATTTTAAGAAATTCGCCCCCTAAGGGGGTAAAAAAGGGTAAAATGTATTTTCCCAAAGGGAAACAGCTTCCCTGTGTGGCTGGCAGGCTGCTGCCTGCTTGTGCCCCCACCCACTGCCAGCTCAGCCACTATTCCCTGATTGGGCCAGCCTTTCAAGGTCATTTGCATATGTGGGCTGACTGGGGCTCACAACATTCCACACCTCAGCCCCTCCTCCCCGAGACAATTGGAAGACAAAGGTCATTTGCGTATGTGGCATGATTGGTCCTCCCCCCTCCCCCCCCATTCTAAACAGTATGCAGTTGCTATTGGGAGTCATTGAATGTGTCCCCGAAAATTAGTTAAATACCATAGCAAATCATGGGTATCAAGCTAGTAGTGTATAAAATGGCATCTACACCAACATAGGTTCAGCAGCAGCATGTGTGAAACAAGGGGTACAAATCTCTTCCCCTATGTGGCAAGCCAGCAATAATTCCATCCTAACAGTATGTTACTGCACTTGATACACACAGGTATACAGGCTGCACTGCTGCCTCTGGGGTAGAAAAAATACTTAGTAAAGGACTCGCCACTATCTACAACACTCCTCTTGTTACGAGCAACGCCTCTAGCCATTTCTGTGCCATGGTAAAATCCTGCAAATCAAAAACATGGCTAGTTTTAGTAAAAATGGCATGTGATTTTCCTGTTGGCTTGCAGTGCAATGGATTATGACAACATGATAACCTAGAAGTCCCTGAGCCATTTGGTGGGTCAATAGTAAGATAATGTGAAACTGAGTAAGAGAATTAGTTGGCATGATGGTCTATATGTCATTGACAGAGCAAGTACTGATGCATTCTCTCTCTCTCTCTCTCTCTCTCTCTCTCTCTCTCTCTCTCTCTCTCTCTCTCTCACTCACTCACTCACTCACTCACACACACACACAAACATGCACACACACAAGTGATAAGTTGCTACTAGCTGTATCTGAAGAAGTGAGCTGTGTCTCACGAAAGCTCATGCCCTACAATAAATTTTATTAGTTTTATAGGTGCTACAGTTCTTTTGCTCTTTTCCTCACACACATACACACAAACACAATCTATACAACTTAGTTGTTCTTGCCTTGAAATGAGAAATGGGAGCTTTGGAAATACTGTAGGGACAACTAGATTGATAGACTATTGAAGAAAGAGGTACTTTAAATCATATTTGGTCTTAGGAGAGCTGTCAGGATTTTCTTTTTCAAGCCCACTTGTGCTTATCAATCTCCACTTCGGATCTTATTGCTGAAGTTTCTGGATCAGCGACTGTTCTTCCCTGCAGCTGGTTCCCTAGAAGCATTTTGTCAGTGAGCATGAAGATTCGTCCCTCCTTAGATGTCGATACACGATTAACCCGCTGCCATTAGAAATCCTTCTTCTTTACCCAGTATTAAACATCAGTACCATTTTGTACAGCCTGGAAAATCCACAACAACCATTTTGTTTTTGTTCCCTTAACTGTGCCCATTAAACACAAAACAGAACACAAAGGAAGACAAAGTTTCCACACAGAGATCTAAGCAGTAGAGATGGGCATGAACCACAGAAAAACCAAACCATGAGGTTTGTGGTTTGTGGATTTTCACGAACCAGGAACCATGAACTGGCACGAACTGGGGCATGTTTACAAACCAGTTCGTGGTTCATGGTTCATGGGGTTTAAATGCCCCTTTCCAGCCACTTAGCAGCAGCAGGGAAAGAGGCATTTGACAGTTTAAAGGGCCACTTCCTGCCTTGCAAGCGGCAGGTCCCTTTATCAGCTGGATCCCCCCCTGCCGCCTGCCAGCTGATAGTTTAAAGGGACCTGCCGCTTGCAAGCCACAGGAAAAGTTTATATGGTCATTTCCCTGGGGAAATGGCCATTTAAACTGCCCCTTTGCGAACCAAATGAACCAGTTCGTGGAAGTTCATGGAAACAAGCTTCCATGAACCACTGGTTCGCGAACCATGAACCGGCCTGGTTCGTGCATTTTTTTTGGCCGTAATTCGATTTATGCCCATCTCTACTAAGCAGGAAGAAATATGTATTCCTTAGCATTTGGAGGAATATCAACATGGAATTACCCACTGAGTCATCAAATATGTTTCCTCTAAGGAGCTTTGGAAGGGAAGCACCACATGGGACCCCTTTCAATGCTTTGGAGATTCTAATTATCACACAATACATATTTTGGAATCTGTAACAATTCATATTTTTTCTGACGGTTATTTAGATATTAATACATTATGCTTGTTCCCAATGGGGACCCAAATATCATTAACACTAGGGCTGTTTTCAAACATCTTAACAGTTGCACAAAATCGTGAAAAACTCATGGAACAACAGCGTCTTCATGGCATGATTTCCCATCATGATTCCATTTCGTGGTGCAATTTCTGATGTCATCGCACAACAAAACAGAATCATGACAGGAAATCACACCATGAAGACACCATCGTTCTGTGAGTTTTGCGCAATTTTGCGGAACAGTTAAGACGTGTGAAAAGAGCCCTGCTCTGTTTTATCCTCACAACAACAACAACCCTGTGAGGTCGGTCAGGCCAAGAAAATCACCCAGCAAACTTCCACAGCAGAATGTGGATTTAAACCTGGGCCTCCAGACCCTAATCCAACACTTTGACCTCTCCATCACACCCTATAGCTGAGATGAATGACATTCCTGTCTATTGTTCCTCAGCATTTCTTTTTTCTGCCTTCCTTCTCTTCCTTCACTGCTCACTAGTCATTAGCGAAAAAGTATAGCGACATTAGTAAAACTGATGGCTGTTAAATGGCCTTCCCCTGAAATAATAATTAGCTGAATTTAATAATGAATTAAACGTCATCAGCTGAGAAAATTTTTTGGTGCCGCCTTAAAAAAAATAATACGCAGTAATTGTTCCTAGATGAATGGCTTGGCATTGCCCGGCTTTCCTAATTACATTAAATTGCTATCATCCATAAATAATATATCACAGTATGCCCTACTCCTGCCTTAGTTGAGCCAGGGGCGAAGAAGACCATCACTGTATTTCATATGCTTCTCTATATAGGTCATGCAATAACATTGCTGCTTGAAAACCCTTTGGGATAGAATCTGTGCTTAGAGGTATGTCGAGTCAGTCTAGAAAAAAGAGTACACTGCCGAAGCAGTCTGGGCATTATGGTAAGGCAATAACACTCTGGCACAATCTGGCCAGTGTTGAGCACTGTTACGTTATGTTCACATAATGAAAGCAACTTAAGCATATGTTGAAATTCAGATCAGATGATGTGCCCAGGCAGGATCACAAACAAGACATGGGCTCCACCTCCAGAAATGCAGAGCCTATTTCAGCTTCTTCTTTAAGCACCATTGCTTGCAGTGATGTCCAAATCAGCAAACTACAATTAATACTTTTCCTCCAAACAAGTATCCCACTTTTCTCCCATAGTGGGAGAAAGCCGCATTCAATACAAAACGGGCTTTCAGTACAAGAGTGAAAATATAATAGAAATGAATAAGAGAATGAGGGGAGGGGAGGTGTTTGACTACAGGGCTAGGGCTGCCAGATGGACTCCGGAGAAATACCGGACCTTGAGGAGAGGGGGGGCAGCATTCACTTCTTAAAAACTAGTCGCACACATATGAACCGTGCGCAGTCCCACCCCTCAGCATGATGACAGTACTCTGGTAGTGACTGCCTCATATTGCACTGGCCCACTGGCGACCTGGCAGCACTGCATAGGAGGGCAAGTGGCCACTCCCAGGCAGCACCATGTTGGCATCTGGCTGGCTGCTTCCTCGGTGTACAGGTGCTCTGGTTTGTGGGCTGGAAGCCAGGGGGTAGTACAGGCTGCACAGGAAGGCCTGCTGGTGCTGCTCCTCCCCCAGACAAAAAACACCAGATATTTATATGTCTGATATTTTAACTGCTTTTCTCCCAGATAGTCTGATAAAAAAACTGGACAGTCTGGTGGAAAACCAGACACATGGCAGCCCAATACAGAGCAGATATTTTTCCATCTCCTGACTAATCTTCCACCTGCTCAGGTCTGTGTACATGCATGCACATGCACACACGAAAGGACAAGAGCCCTTCTTCCCATCTCTGTGGCTTTTCTCCCGAAAGAAATCCAGAGCAGCTTATAGAATTTTCCAGAACAACCAGTTTAAACAGTTTGATTAAAATAATCAAGGAAAGAAAAAACAAAAGTGCTCAGGGTGTGTCCTGTTTCACTGGATGCCAATCATAGGCCCCCAAACTGCAAGCCAAAAACCCATTGGCTGATGCCTAAGTGTTCATGCCTCCGTCATAGGGTTGCCAGTTCCAGGTGGGGAAATTCCTGGAGATGTGGGGAGTGAAGCCTGGAGAGGGTGGGGTTTGGAAAGGGGCCTCAGTGGGGTATAATGTCATAGAGTCCACCCTCCAAAGCAGCCATTTTCTCCAGGGGAACTGATCTCTGTTGGCTGAAAATCAGTTGCCGTTCCAGGAGATCTCCAGCCACCACCAGGAAGCTCAAAATCCTCTAGTCATGCTCAGGCTCAAGTACCTGGAAGCAGAGAGGGAAATAAATTCAGTCCAGATGGTTCTCAGCTGTTACTAGCAAGCAAGCAGGATCTCTCCAACTTCTTCCCCCGCCCGGATGCATTCAGTGGTTTTATGGTAGATTACTTGTTTCTGTTGAATATAAATTGTGATTGTTAATGTGTTTAAAATTTGATTATTTACCTTGAGGACAAATACAGATAGACAAAGAGAATATGAGGGCCCTAAATAAATAAATGTCCAATGAACAGACAAATTGTGCTACCTCGACCTTTAATTATTGTTTGATTAAAAAAATACTAGTGTTAAACAATAAGAGATTTGTTGGCCTGTGGGGTAGCATGGGGGAGAGCAGAGCTAGAATGCCACCAGAGTGGTGTCTGTGAATGATTACATTATGTTGTCTTGTCCCCATTTGTTGTCCCTATGGTTTGGGTTTTAAAAAGAGGTTTTCTGTTTCATATGAAGAATAATTGTAAACTGAAACTACACTGCCAAAAATTATGGGTCAGATTTAATGAGAACAATTAAAGCTCTGTATCCATTTCTGGCTGATCCATGAATATCAAATACTGCAAATACTAGTTGTCCTCAGTGGAAATAAACAGACTCACCATTTCCCCCACCAGTAATGGGAGATCCCCTGTTGCCAGTGGGTACTTCTTGCAGTGTCCCAATGCAGTGACATAATCTCCTGTGCCCCTAGTAGTGATGTCAGTGTTGCCAGAGGATGCCAGACTGGTATATGGGCAAAACTCTATGGTTAAACCATAGAGATCAACACAGGGGTGATGTCAGCACATCCCCAGTGGCATGATGACGTGGCTGGTGAGCCCCCTTGTGACCCAGTAAGTCCCTCCCCACCCCTTCCAGTTGCTAGGGGACCTGGCAACCCTAGAGATAAACCACCTCAAATCCAAACACTTTTCTTTCATCAGGTTTTGGCTTAGCTATCAGTTGACTCGAGATATGGATAGGAAAAAATGGAGGGAAGATGAAAAATGCAAGGTTCCATTCTTGAGCACAGAGCCTGTGTCTATAGATGTGTATGGACATTTGGCAAAACTTGGGAGTGTCAGGAGTTGGGCCAGCCAGCGCAGTGTTGCTTCTCCCTCCGCATTTACAGCATAATAACTTTCAAATGTCTGCACAGCCCTGTTGTAGTCCAATTAGTTTTGGATGCAGACTTTTGAAGGGGCAGCATAATGTATTCAGTCCAGTCACGAGGTGCTACCATTTATGCTGTCTGGTTTCCTCTGTGGTTATGGGTAGTCAATCCTTTAGGAACAAGAGACTGTGGAATATTAATAATTCAATTTCCTCCCACATTACTTTGGAAGTTCATATCACAAATCCATCAGAAGAGCTGGTCGAAGTAATGGATCATATCCTATCGTTGCTTACCTGGGCATGGAGCTCTCCTCCAAAAGAAAACGTTCTTCCTCCAACTGGAAGGTCTTCTGCCAGAGGAAGAGTCCGCATTTACCTGACCCAGTGTCCAACTTATATTAATTTGTCCATACTGTTGTCCGAATCTCTTAAGTGTTTAAGTGGAACACTACACATGAGGGTGTAATGTTCCAATTAAGAAGTGAATGGGCTTAGAAGTGGAGGAACCCATACCTCCAACTTCAGTAAAGAACCAGTGTAGCAGAGCAGAGAGAAATAGTCGTGGTTACCTTGTTTTTCAGGTGTGCCTATCAATGCTCCAGTGCTTCCACTCCTGAGACTTTTGTAGGAGAGCTCACTGGGTGTAAGCGTAAATCAACTGAAGTCATGATTGTCTGCTTCCTATTTGGTCTTTGGATTCTTTACAGTGCAGCAAATGTAACCGGTAACAGCTCCAGAACTTTGTTCCTTATAGTAAATCTCACTTTAAATATTGTTGGCAGGAACTACTCATGTCACACCAGGATTGGCTGTCCACAGGGGTCATTCCATAGAAAAAGAGCTGGAGGAACTCATTAGCATAACTCATTACCATTACTCATAAGCATATGCCACACACCCTGACATCACCTATCCTGACTGTTTTGGACCCAATCCTGGCCATTCAGGGCCAAAATTGGGCCCCAAATGGCAAAAAGGGGCTAAAAATGGCTGAAAAGGGGGCCAAAATGGTCAGGAACTCAGGATTGGGCCGCTGATGAGTGGGAGAGTGATTCACCGCCCGTCAGAGGCCCAATCCAGGCTGTTTCAGCTCCAATCCAGGCTGAAATGGGCCCAAAATGGCCAAGAGTCAGGTGAGCAGGGCCACCTGACATGTGACTTCTTTGGGGAACTGCTAGAGCTGCGTTCCTGCATGTTCCCACTTGAAAGGAGCCCTGGCTGTCCATAAGATGAAGCTTTGCCAGTGTTGTTCTCCTTAAAAGCACATATAGGTTTTCCTTTCCAAAGGGACATAAATAGAAGCCTAAGCAACTGACCTAAAAATAAAAATATCTTGCTCCTTGGGGTATAGCAATCAAGGCTGATCTACTCTGGTTGTTCACCCAAGCAGGCCATAAAGCCAGTCTCCAAAAGGCATGTTTGTTAATAAAATGAGTATTTACTGTGTTGTTAGTTACACCTAGTGTCAAGTCCCAGTTTTGCCATGAACTTGTTGGATGACTTTGAGCAATCTCTTCAGTATTCTTAGTTTCAGTTTTCTATTTGTAAAATAGTGGCAATGCTGATTTGTCTCACATGCTTAACAATACAAAAGGAAATACATATATCTGAATTGACAACTAACACACATACACGAACATTATATGGGGTGGGACAGTGACTCAGCAGAAAAATGTTGAAGCATTACATGCAGAAGGTCCCAGGTACAGTCCACAGTATCCCTTTAAAAGAAAAAGGTGATGTGAGGCATCTCTACCTGAGACCCTGGAGAGCTGCTGCTAGTCGGAGTAGACAGTACTGAACCTTGATAGACCAATTGTCTGACTCAGTATAAGACAGCTTTCTGTGTTCAAGAGGAGCTTGTAGATTAATAATCTTATATACTAATATCCAAGTGGCCTAGATCTGTATATACTTAAATCTGGAGAAAAGAGCCATAAATGGACAAGACAAATCTTACATACCTGAAAAATGTCCAAACTTTGAAGAAAAATCTGAAATCTTAAAAAAAAAGGGGGGGGGTTAACAAACAAAAAATCCCAAATGATAAAAAGAGTGCCTGGAACTTTACGAACTAGATGCTCTCAGTGGCTGTTGTTAGGCAACCATAACCATTTAGCCAGTATTCCAGGCTTGATTTCTGTCAGTAAATGGCAGGGGAGGGGCAAGACCCTTTCCAGTGCTGTTTTGACCATTGAGGGAGGACTCATTGTGGCCAGGCCAAGAAGCAACCACCAGACAACTTGATATCATGCCATTGGAATGATTCAAGCAGGTGTGGCTGCTTGCTACTGTTCAACAACAGCAACAACGCTCCAAGTTAGTGTAGTGGTTAGAGTTTCAGAGTTGGATCTGAGACACCCAAGTTAGAATCACCACTCTGCTGTGAAAGCTCACTGGATAACTTTGATTCAGTCACACACTCTCAGCCTAACCTGCCTCTCAGGAAGCAAGAAGAATAATGTAAGCTACTTTGGGTCTCCATTGTGGAGAACGGCAGTATATTGGAGAGATTAAATTGTTTGGTGGGCTTGAAGGAGAGAAGGATGTAGGGAAAGGTGAGCATATGAAGGCTGCCAGCAAGAGGGAAAGATGAAAGAGTGTAGGGAAGGGGAAAGTGAAGTATCCCCTGCAAATCCTTGCAGGTTCCCTGCCGTGCAACTGGGCCCAGCTCAGCTGGCACCACATAACTGGACCATAGAGGAGATGCTGCTGTGTGGGGACGCGGAATTATGAAGACAGGGAGCAGACAAAAGTGGGGGAGGAAAAGGGGAAGAGGTTATGGGGGCAGGGAAGGGAAAGAGGACATGGTGGGGGCAGGGGAAATGAGATGTCCTCTGCAAGTCTTTGTGGGTCCCCCACTTGTACTACCATAATATTCTGAATTACAAGGATGTGTTGTTGTTTTCTCTTTATTAAATCTAGAGCAGGGCAATTTACTGCACTGTCATTTCCTTCATATCGAAATATTACATGTTCTGAAATTATCTCCAAACATCAATACATCCAGAGGTTCAGATATCACCAAACTGTGAGCCATCAGTCAAATACAGCCAAATATTTCACGATGAAGTCTGCCTCTAAATCAACAGATGTCATAGGGTCAACATCCTGCCATTTTGTCTTTATTGGAAAGGAAGTCTCTATAGTGGTAGATCCCCCGTCTAAGACAAACTGCAAAGTACAAACAATCATACAACAAATCCATGTACTTGGCAGTTTCTGTACAACAGAAATTCCTGGATGAGTAAGTGCCGCACAAAAGTCAGCTGGTGCTCCAGACCCTTACCTGCTCAAAATTCTCTTCTTCCTTGTGAGTTTCATTAGGCGAAAGCTGTATCACAGGTCCTAAGAAAAAATAATGGCCTATTTTCTGGAAGGGAAAGAATAGAGGGGTATGTCCCCAAAGTAAAGGCAACATAGGTTAGATCACATGTCAGCCAGGACACAGTAAAGGCATACATTAAGTGACCATGCATCTATGTCCATCTATGCTTCTAGGTCGGTCTCTTCTCTCTTCTTTTCTCCAATTCTTCCTCCCAGCTTTTCCTCTTCCTTCTTGTGTTCAGTTTTGGGTTTCCTTGGCTTTGTTTCTTGGAGTGCCACCAGAAGCCAGTAGCTACATAGCTTCTTCTTCCATCTCTGCCTGGTGCAGTTCCTTGACAGGACGGATGAATCACTGCATCACAACATGTACTCTTTATCTGCACTGCTTTCAAAATAGTACGTTATGATTTTGTACTCTGAAATAATATGCCACCAACTTTCACCACGCAGCCCAGGAGGAGACTCCACATGACCAAATGGGACTATTCAGTTGGCTCCAGTGATCTGTCAATGAAAACCTTTGGTGGTCTTGGAGCTCCCCACTTCCCAAAAGACAGGAAAATGTCAGCTGTCTATGGGGCTCATGATGACCAAGCAAGAAGGGCTCTGCAATCCCTAGAAGAGCAAGACCAAAGAGTATATCTAGCATGTGCCTTTAAAATGTGGGGGTGTCAGATTATTATGTTGTGTATTTAGCCTCTCTCTATTAAAACTATATTAGGACAGGTATAATGAAATCCAATCTTGGGGGTGGCCCCAAGCAATTTTGGTTTGACCAGGTCAAACAGGATGTTGAATGTATGGGAACTTTCCAAAGTTAACAGAGTCATTACGTTGGCACCTTTCCTCAATACAACAATCAAAGGAAGAAGATCAAAAGAATCTAGGGTAACTTCAAAATAAATTGATCCCAAACATTGCTACAGATCAACACCCTGTTGTGATGAAATGGCAAGATAATAACAGAGTGAAATAGTCTCTAGTTAGATTAGCAAGAAAATAAGAACTGTATGTACATTATAATATAGGCAAACACAGCTGTCCAAAAAAAAAAAGAGTCTTCTTTAGGGTAATGAGGTGGTAAACCTATGGTTGGATCTTGTTTTCGCCTCTGTTCTGCAAAGCAGGCAATGGGCTATGCCACTGTCTTGGACTCTGGCCCTTTTCACATCACTTGATAATGACTTCCTTCATTCCCTGCCTTCCTTCTGTCTGTTCTTTTGTATGTATTTTCTGATGCACCAGTGAAACCCTTTGCACATCTGGTTGAAGCAAGTTTAAGCCACAGCATACTTGGTAGTCTTTAAGGTGCCTTAACAACTTAACTGTTGTTTCATTTCAGACAGAAGGCAGGGAGTCCATTTGGTTGAAAGTTTTTCTATGGGAGAAAAATATCCTTGTCCACATTTATTTGTTTTATGTATTTATTTAAAAATCTGCATTCAACATCATTCTGTGTTCAGAGCAGCTTATGTAGTAATCTAAAAGCATAAAATGATAAAAACAGCATAAATGAAGCACTCCATTGTGTTTCTCAGTAAACATTTCCAAGTTCAGTAAGAACTAGAGTTGGTCTCCAGGTTGGGAAATTCCTGGAGATTTGGGGGGGGGGGGTGAAGCCTGGAGGGGTGGGGTTTGACAAGGGGCAGGACCTAATTAGGGTATAATGTCATAGAATCCACCCTCCAAAGCAGCCATTTTCTCCAGGGGAACTAATCTCTATGCCCTGGAGATCAGATGTAATTCCGGGAGATTTCTAGGCTGGCGACCCTAAGTTGTCCTCATGAAGGGTTGCTAATTCAGTAAGAAGTTGGAGGCTGGCAACCCTAAGTTCTGAACAATGACAGAACCACACTTTATGCAAATTGGCAGTTTTTTCAAAATCAGCCTAACGTGCACACATTCTCAGCACCAACTAAAGGACTGTGTTTGCAGCAACTGAAGATTCCATGTTGTTGTCAATGATCACTCCACACAGGGAGCATTACAGTAACTCATCCCAGAGGTTACAGAACAATGACTCAGAGCCAAACTACAAGTGATGCCTGACACAGGTTGGACACTTGTCAGCTTCCCTCAAGTTTTGATGGGAAATGTAGGCATCCTGGTCTTGCAGCTTGGCTCTCCGACTGCTGTCCAATGGACTTTTCAACTGTCACTTGTCCAAAGTTCCACCAAGCTGCCTACATTTCCCATCAAAACTTGAGGGAAGCTGACAAGTGTCCAACTAGTGTCAGGCGTCACTTGTAGTTTGGCTCTATGTGTTACTAGTGTGGCAAACCTGACTGACATCTAGAACGCTAGGAATCAGGGAATAAGTTCTAGGCCGTTTTCACACGTGCCCTGGGAGATAGCGCAAACTCACAGCATGAAGCGTCTTCCTAGCACGATCTCCTGGCACGATCCCCTTTAATGGCCCAATGACATCAGAAAAAGGGCCATTAAACGGGATCGTGCCAGGAAATCACGCTAGGAAGACGCTTTTATGCTGTGAGTTTCGCACGATCTTCTGGGTATGTGGCTGTGTGAAAACGGCCCTAGTCTAGCTTTTTTCCCCCTAAGCACATGATTTATGTATTTATTTTTGCATGGAGCCATTTCAGACTATAGCTGCCAGCTACAGTCATGAAGGGTTGCTAATTCAGTAAGAAGTAGGATTGTGGGTTTTTCTACTCTGGAGAATTGTAGGAAAGCCTGGCTCAATAAATACTCATTCTCCAGGTTCTCCTCCCTGGGTCAAAAAGCTAGACAGTAATGATTCCTGTGAGGAATCTTGTCTATCAACCAATTATATGTTACTGCTTTACAGTGCCATCCTAAGCATAGTTCACCCTTCTAAAATCATTTACATCAATGGGCTTAAAAGGGTGAAACTCTTCTTAGGATGGCATTTTTAGGGACCATTTTCCTTACCAGTTTGTAAGAAGATGAACATTTACAAGTGCACTGATACAGAAACCAATTTCTGATAGGCCTTTTAAAAGGAAAATAGTGTAACAAAACATTTCACCTGAGTAACGAGGCATTTTCTTCTGATTACTTTCATTATCGGTTTATGCTCTTCCTTGCTTGCTCTATCTGAAGCTAAGTAATTTTATTTTTCTTCTCTCATTTATAGTCATTCTTTCATCCCCTCTATATCACTTTTAATTTTGCTGTTTCAACCCATTCCTCCTCCACTACCCCTTCTTTTTCTACACACTTCCAGATAAACATTTCTTCTTTCCACTCTTCATTCTTGCCTTCACCTTTGTTTTCTTCTCTGATTATTTGCTACCATACCATCAAATTGTTTTTCTTCATTTACCAGATCTCTCCGCTTTTTCTTTCTTCCTATGTTATAATTTTCAGCAAAAGTGTTCCTTTTTCAAATGTATTATTCTATCAGTACGCCCTCCATTCTTTACTCTAAATACGTAATTATTTTCTGTTGCTTTTTCCTTCTTCCTTTAAATCTGCCCAGTCTACTTCTATTCTTTTAAAAATAACAAATCTTCTGATCTTATAAGTTATCTGCCACCCTATTTTCCTTTCCTTCCACCTGCTTCTCAGCCTTTTTCAACATTACTTTTGCTTATTCTTGATAGCACTGTTTGTTCTTCTCAAATTCAGAATCTTGGAGTATCTGAGGAAGGGAGCTTAACTCTTGAAAGCGTATTCCCTGGGAAGTCTCATGGATCTTTAAGGTGCTACTGGACTCGAATCTTGGACTACTTCTTTATTCTCCTCTTTCTTTTTCTTAATACTTAATGGGGTTCAGTTGATCAACAGATCCAGAATTCATTCTTTCCTTTCTGCTAATTCTACTATACTCTGACCTGGATGGCCCACACTAGCCTGATCTCATCAGATCTTGGAAGCTAAGTAGGGCCAGCACTGGTTAGTACGTGGAATGGGAGACCACCAAGAAAGACTAGGGTTGCTACGCAGAGGCAGGAAATAGTAAACTACTGCTGTTAAGTCTCTTGCCTTAAAACCCCAGCAGGGTTTGCCGTAAGTTAGCTGTGACATCCACTGTACACATACAACACCACTACATTTTTAGTTTATTCTTGTATCATTTCTTTTTGGTCTTCCTGCATCAGCTCTTAAGCCTCTCCACTGTGTCTTTAAATGCTGGTGTTCATTTGGTATTTTCTGCTCCTCATTCCAGAGCATGTAATTCCTTTGTACCATTCTTTCTTTCTTTCTTTCTTTCTTTCTTTCTTTCTTTTCTTTCTTTCTTTCCTTTTTCTCTTGTACTTACTTTCAAATGTCTCCATGATATTGCTCCTCTCTCTGTATTTCCTTCCTTTTTATACTTCTCTTTGGTCCTTTTGTTTCCAGATACCAATCTTCTATTTAAACAAAGGATTAATTCTCTGTTTCTCACCAGCATGTTTTTATCTTGTAGTTCCCCAGTATTCAAGTTCCCTTCTATTAAACTTGACATCTGAATTTCTGCATTTTTTTCATTCAAGAACACACTGTGTGTGTGTGTGTGTGTGTTATTTATGTCATTTGTAGTCCGCCTGTTTAACTGAGACTCAAGGCAGATTACATAGTGTGAGATTAGTACAATCAATATCAGGGACATTTCCATAAACAATGCCACAGGGCAAATAAATATAAGTTTACGAAGACATAGCTTTAACAAGAATCCAATACAGAGTTGAAGAAACGCTGAAACAGAACATCAGCAGTTCTAGGGCTGACATTAAACAACAAATAACTACCCAGTAGAATCATATTCTAGTACACAGGTAGTACATAGGAGCACATACTTAAAACAACAGATAGGGCATAAAATAATAATATTTGACATATACCACCCTTCAGGACAACTTAACACCCACTCAGAGCGGTTTACAAAGTATATTATTATTATTCCCACAACAATCACCCTGTGAGATGGGTGGGACTGAGAGAGCTATGACTGAGCCAAGGTCACCCAGCTAGCTTCAAGTGGAGGAGTGAGGAATCAAACCTGGTTCTCCAGATTAGAGTCCTGCCACTCTAAACCACTACACCAAACTGGCAACTTAGTGATGAAGTCTGTGGTTACTAACTTGTTAGTGAAGCATCTGAAACCCCCTCCCTACAATACAGCCCTCCTATCTGAGTAAAATGCCCTTTTGAATAATTCAGTTGTGCATTGTTTGTAGAAAGCCAGGAGAGTGGGAACTCTCCTGACCTCCTGAGGCAGGCCATTCCACAGGGTAGAGGCTACCACAGAGAATGCACATGTACGGGCAGATGTTGATTTCACTCATGTACAGGGCTGCGCTTGCAAGAGACCCTGTTCAGATGAGTGAAGCTGCCATGGAGGAACATAGGGAGAAAGGTGGTCCCATAGGTATGCTGGACCAAGGCTGTGAAGAGCTTTATATGTGATAACCAGTACCTTGAACTGAGCACAATAACTGATAGGTAGCCAATGGCTAACCTGACTTTCTGTAACTGACCTTCCCTCTCTTTGATTTCTGTTCCTTTTCTAATTAAGATTTATTTTATACTCCATTTGCAGGATTGTATTTTACTTAAAATTATAGATTCCACAAAGCAATCCAGAGTGCTTTATAAACAAATAACGATAATAATTTCACAAATAATAATAATGTAAGTCCATCTGCTTTGTTAAAGAGCAGCACGTTTCAAACTAAACATGGGGTTTATGTAATTTCTTTTGCTTCCTGCTTCTGATTTTTTGTTCTGTTTAAATATTAATGGCTAATGTCTAAGGAATTCCGTAAAAAGTAATAATTAGTTTGGAGCAATTTTTTCTCTGAAAATTTGATCGAAAGGAATATGGAACCTAGCAACTATCTAATAATTTCAAAGAAATGCTATGCCTGCTAGGCAATGTTACAATCTCGTCTCGCAAACCCATTTTGATTATATGCAGCTTTAATAGTAACAGCTCCCCTTAAATGTTCTAGTGCGCTCTATTAACTCAAAGATTCCTCTTCTCACCAAACTGAAATAGTTCACTAAAGAGGAAAATGCTTGTTAACTCTTTAAATTTGCAGTGTGGGCATGTCATAAAATGAGGACAAGTGAACATCTTTAGCTTGGGTGAAGTACAATCTTTAGTTATGCCAATAAAGGTAGATGGTGATGGTGATGATGAAGAAGTACAATCTTTAACTTTAGCAGAAGTTCAGTGCAGTCATGTTATCTCCACTGCCTTCCATGAGGAAATGGGACACTGTCCCACAGGCCTAAGCAGGGCTCGTTTGGAGCCGGAACGCAGAGGAATGGCGTTCCAGTAGCTCTAAATAGAGGTCACGTGGGTTTTGGCCCCGCCCACGTGGTTCCCTTTCCTGGGAGTGAATGCCGACTAGTGCTGCTGGGCTGCAAAGGAAGGCAAAGTGCTTGCATTCATTCTGCTCTGCTCTTTTACATTCATTTGTTCGGCGGGGGGGGGGGGAGAAAAAACATGAATGCCGAGTGCTGCTGGGCTGCAAAGGAAGGCAAGGTGCTTGCATTCATTCTGCTCTGCTCTTTTATGTTCATTTCTGACTGGGCAGGGGTGGGGGTGGAGAGAGAAAAAGCATGAATGCTGAGCAGTGCTGAGCTCCAAAGGACGGCAAGGTGCTTGCATTCATTCTGCTCTGCTCCTTTAGTTTCATTTGTGACTGGGGCGGGGAGAGAAAATGAGTGAGTGAGTGCAAGCCAAGTGGTGCTGAGCTCCAATGGAACACAAGCTGCTTGGAATTCATGCTGCTTTATTTTCGTTTGTGACTTGAGATCGAGTGAGTGAGTGGCTGCAAGCAGGACTGGCTCTCCAGAGGAGGGTAGGCTGCTTTGAGTTAATTTTCCTTTAAAGAAATACCTGGAAACTTTTGCTGAAAGGGGCCTGAGGGGTGGATGTTGCCTTCTGACACACTTCCGGTGATGTCAGGGTGTGTGGCATATGCTAATGAGTTATGTTAATGAGTTCCTGCAGTTCTTTTTCTAGGAAATGACCCCTGGGCCTAAGGGTAGCGTTGCTAATCTCTAGGTGGGGCCTGGAAATCTCCCAGAATTACATCTTATCTTCAGACCTCAGGGATCAGTCCTCTTGCTTTGGAGAAAATGGCTGCTTTGAAGGGTAGGTAGACTCTATGGATCTATCCCTGCTGAGGTTCCTCCTCTCCCCCAACCCCTCTGTCCCCAGATTCCACCACCCAAATCTCCAGGAATTTCCCAACCTGGAGCTGACAACATTACTAAAGTGGGATGCAGAGGTCTCTAGGGTGAGCTCCAGCATTTCACTGAGAGTGCTTCCTGGTGATTGGTGCAGAAGCAGAGCGGGAGACTCTTGTACCCCATCTATTCCATTTACCAGAGCAAAACTGTTTAGGGATCAGCTCCAGCTGTATCAAAAGCAGCATAGAAAGAAGATGCCATTCCAAGCCAGAAATGAGAGATCACCTCAGATTTTACATTCAGAGAGGAAGATTGTCTGATGTATGTGTGTGTTGTGTGTGATTTCAGAAAGTTTGAAACAACATTAATTATTATAATGATGGTTGTTGTGGGTTTTCCGGGCTGTATTGCCGTGGTCTTGGCATTATAGTTCCTGACGTTTCGCCAGCAGCTGTGGCTGGCATCTTCAGAGGTGTAGCACCAAAAGACAGAGATCTCTCAGTGTCACAGTGTGGAAAAGATGTTGGCAGGTCATTTGTATCTACTCAGGAGGGGTGGGGTTGAGCTGAGTCATCCTGTAAGAGTTTCCCAGGGTGTGGAATGCTAATGGCGGGAGGCTTCACTGTATCCTGAGGAGGTTCTTTTGCATATGGATTGGTGCTTGATGTGCTAATCTTCTCTGCAGGGCTATTGTCGAGTATAGAGTGTTTTGTTAGCCTGGTGTTTTTCAGAACTGGAAACCATGCTCTGTTCATTCTTAAGGTTTCTTCTTTCCTGTTGAAGTTTTGCTTATGTTTGTGAATTTCAATGGCTTCCCTGTGCAGTCTGACAAAGTAGTTGGAAGTGTTGTCCAGTATTTTGGTGTCCTGGAATAAGATACTGTGCCCTGTTTGAGTTAGGCTATGTTCAGCCACTGCTGATTTTTCAGGTTGTCCAAGTCTGCAGTGTCTTTCATGTTCTTTTATTCTTGTCTGGATGCTACGCTTTGTGGTCCCGATGTAAACTTGTCCACAGCTGCAGGGTATACGGTATACTCCTGCAGAGGTGAGGGGGTCTCTACTGTCTTTTGCTGATCGTAGCATCTGTTGTATTTTTCAGGTGGGTCTGAATACAGCTTGAAGGTTATGCTTTTTCATAAGCTTTCCCATCTGATCAGTAATTCCTTTGATATATGGCAAAAACGCTTTTCCTGTAGGAGACTGTTTTTCCTTGGTTGTTTGATTCATCCTGGGTTTGATTGCTCTTCGGATTTCATTTCTGGAGTAGCCATTTGCCTGAAGTGCGTGGTTTAGATGATTAATTTCCTCATTGAGAAAGTGCGGCTCACATATCCGTCTTGCGCGATCCACTAATGTTTTCATTATGCCTCTTTTCTGTCGGGGGTGGTGATTGGAGTTTTTGTGTAAGTACCGATCAGTGTGAGTTGGTTTCCTGTAGACCTTGTGACCTAACTGAAAGTTTGCTTTGCGGATGACCAAGGTATCCAGAAATGGGAGTTGAACAGATGGATGGGGTGGCCATGGGGAGCCCTCTCAACCCAGTTATAGCAAACTTCTACATGGAACATTTTGAAAAAACAGCTCTAGAATCAGCACCCCACAAACCTAGTGTATGGTTCCAGTTTGTGGATCATACATTTATCATTTGGAGCCATGGGGAGGAAGAATTGAAGGGGTTTTTGAATCATCTCAACAACATCCACCGGAACATACAATTCACAATGGAGAAAGAAATCGAGGGAAAACTTCACCAGTATGTTGTATTGGATTCTTGCTAATGCCATGTCTTTGTGAATTTGTATCTATTTACCCTATGGCATTGTTTATGGAGATGTTCTTGATATTGACTGTACTAATCTCACACTGTGTAATCCACCTTGAGTCTCAGTGAGAAAGGTGGACTATCAATGACATAAATGAATGAATGAATTTCAATACTGCCAGAACTGATGACAGGGCACCAGGGCACCAAGCCACTCTACTCGCTGTCATGGCTTGAAAAAGCCAGTGAGTTTCCCACAGCGTTTCTCCCACACACCTCATTGTGCAATACAAGTGCTGCCGGAAGACTGGGTTGCCCATCATCCGCTGATGTCATCATACTATAGCGCTCCATCGAGAGTGCTCCTGATTATGTGAACATACAACACAGCACTTTATTCCAAGCTGATCAGTGCCCGTGGTGATTCACAGGCAGCCGTTTTTAAGCGGATGGCGTGTTCAGCTTGTGTATGCCATAGCTTTGTTTGCACATTGCGTTCATCATATTAATTTTTATTTAATTCTATATACAGGAAGGAGAAAAGAGCTCTTTGTGGATGTCAAATGTTCTTGCCAAGAATTTAAAAATACAGTCTGTAGGAAAGTAAAAACCAGTGCGAGTCCACAGTCCTCAGCCAAAAATAACTAACTTCAATAGGAATAACATTTCATTTTCTCCCCCGCACAACTAATAGCTTCTGACATGCTGCCGTCAAAGACTATAGAACGGCCTTGGTAACTAAATCACAAACACAATCCACCATAACCCTGTTTCGTATAAGACCTATGGGAATTAATAGGAGATATATAAAAGCATGGCTGTGAACCAAGTCTGAGATGATGAGGGGTGGGTTTATCTATCATGTGCACTCCGGAGCTCCAATCTAGCAACGCCGTTTTTAAAAAGCTGAAACACTGCCAATCAATTGTTTGACAGGGATGTAGTAACAAGGGAGAGGATGCAGACCCTTATTGTGCTGGCCAGATACCTGACTAGTGAAATAGCAGCTGGTATAGATGAAGCCTCCACCCAGTTTTTTCCGTAACTTCATTAAAGAGAACTTTTGACCCTGTTTATATTAAAATTTCACTGAGAATATATTGCTGGGCTTTAAGCCTTCTTGTAGCCATTTGTTTTTCCAAGCAACATTTTTGTGTTCTTTAAAGATTTGTCTATATGAAGGGGAAATGCTAAAACAGGAGCTCTGAGACAAGTTGTTGCTGTGCAATTTGCAGATCAGACTTTATAACTTCTCAGCAGTGTGTGGTTCTCAAATTCCACAGACTTTCAGAACCAGAATTAAGACCAAGTTCTAAGTTCTTTTCTTTTTCTCTCAAAAACGGTAATTGTGAAACCTTTAAGGCTACTGTTCGGTGTGTGCTTGACTTAGGAGTTACATCTTCACAAAATTGAGCCGGACATGATTTCACAAGAACAAATATGGGATTGCACTTAATGAATTATGAGGCCCATTTTAGCCGTGATGAGGAGTGGCATGAGTGAAGTTATACACAATTTCTGAGGGCATTATAACCTTATAATCTCTCAGAGTGCAGAAATAACTTAATAATAATAACAAAAACAACATTTGATTTATATACAAGTTAACACCCACTCAGAGCAGTTTACAAAGTATGTGATTATTATCCTCACAACAATCACCCTGTGAGGTGGGTGGGGCTGAGAGAGCTCTGATTGAGCTATGAGTGATCCAAGGTCATCTAGCTGGCTTCAAGCAGAAGAGTGGGGAATCAAATCTGGTTCTCCAG
The DNA here is from genome assembly GCF_028583425.1 of Eublepharis macularius. Classification (NCBI taxonomy): domain Eukaryota; kingdom Metazoa; phylum Chordata; class Lepidosauria; order Squamata; family Eublepharidae; genus Eublepharis; species Eublepharis macularius. The sequence continues at coordinate 147,349,525 of NC_072794.1, read as the reverse complement.
ATTAGAGTCCTGCCACTCTTAATCACTACATGAAGACAAAGGGGAACTTTCCTATCGAAGGAGGCATACAAGAGCGACCCCCAATGAATTTGAAATGTGATGGGCAGAGATCACAAGTCCCAAAAACATGTAAACATGTAAACTGAGACTTTGAATCCAATGGAGAATGTGCTCTGGGCAAAACATACCAGCATGTTGTGGTGGTTAGAACATCGAACTAAAATCTGGAAGACCCAGGTCTGAATCCCAACTGTGCCATGAAAGCTTTTTGGGTGAATTTGGGCCAGTCACACACTCTCAGTCTAACCTACCTCACAGGGTTGTTGTGAGGATAAAATGGAGAATTATGTAAGCCACCAATTAGGGTTGCCAACCTCCAGGTGGTGTGTGGAAATCTTCTAGCATTACACTTGGTTTCCAGGCCACAGAGATCCCCTGAATAAAATGGCCACTTTGGACTATGGCATTATACCCTGTTGAGGTCCCTCCCCTCCTAAGCCATGCCCTCTCCAGGCTCAAAATCTCCCGGAATTTCACAACCTGGAGGTGGCAGCCCTAAGCCCCCTTGATTCCTTATTGGGCAGAAAGGTGGGGTATAAATGAAGAAAATAAATAAATGTTCCTGCATTTCATACTCAAGAGATGAATTATCTTCAGTGATATACCTAAAATGTCCCCATTTAGAAGGAAACAAGGATGTCTTCTCATAACCTTCTTGGTCTACAACAGTTGTGAGAAACATCCACTCAAAGACAGGCCATTCATGTGGAGAAATCAGCCTGGTTTGGCTTTTTGGCATTTCACTGAAAACACTGTTTTATGAACATCTGCAGTTGTGTGTCTAGAAGCTAGATCCTGTGTGAATCCATATGGATGCTCAGAAAAGCTTCATTGTAGACTGCCTAAACTGGAAACTGGCATGGTATGGCTTCCTCCCAAGGTTATGAGCTGAGAAGGTAGGGTTGCCAGCCTCCAGGTGGTGGCTGGAGATCTCCCGGAATTACAACTGATCTCCAGGTGACAGAGATCAGTTCCCCTGGAGAAAATGGCTGCTTTGCAGGGTGGACTCTATGGCATTATACCATTCTGAGGCCCCTCCCCTCCCCAAACCTCATCTTCTCCAGGCTCCACTTCCCACCCCAATCTCCAGGAATTTCCCAACCTGAACCTGGCAACCCTATGAGAAAGTCATGAGAAAAACAGAAAACAGACAAAGAGCAGAACCACAAGTGACAAAAGGCACAGGTTGGACACTTGTCAGCTTCCCTCAAGTTTTGATGGGAAATGTAGGCAGCTTGGCGGAATGTTGGACAAGTGACAGTTGAAAAGTCCATTGGACAGCAGTCAGAGAGCGAAGCTGCAAGACTAGGATGCCTACATTTCCCATCAAAACTTGAGGGAAGCTGACAAGTGTCCAACCTGTGCCTTTTGTCACTTATGGTTCTGCTCAAAGACTTTCACATTGACTGCATGACAACCAAAGGAGCTGGCTAGATATGCAGGGAGAAGATTTGGACAATAAGAAAAACAGATCGTTAAAAATATAGTCGTCCTTGATTTTTCCAATTTGTGTGGGGGCTGCAGAAGGAACTGTGCGGTAGCAGAGTGGTTAAGTGGTTGAACTGCAACTCAGCGCTCCACTGGTTTGAATGCCACTACTCTCATGAGATCAGCGAGTGGCCTTGGGTAAGCCATTCCTCTCAGCCCCAGCTCCCCAGCTGTATTGTGGAGATAACAACAACACTCATTTAAATAAGTTATAACTTGTATGTGAAAAAACAAGCCTACACTGTCTTTTATAAGCAGTTCACAATTGCTAATAATCACAGGGTTATTGTGACCCAAATTTACCCTTCATAAAATCTTTGAATATTATACAGAAGGTTTTTAACAGCACAAACTGAGGAGTTATAGACATTCTCCCCTTCCAGTGTCTTACAAAATAAAGTCCCATATTGCCAAAATTGAGTCCAGCAATTGCTTGGGACGTGTTTTGGGCACAGTATCCAGTCTCTTGCAAATACCACTTTCCTTTTAAAAAATGAAAGGCTCATATGATGGCAGCCGTGATAGTTTAGAAAGTGACTCAGTATCAGAAAATGTCTGGTAGAGTTTGGGAAATTAGAGGGGGGGGCAGGATAAGATTTCCAGGTGAACTGATCCAGCTGGGCTCTTTATAAGTTCTTGGATCTAACAGATGTAGAAAAAAAATCTGGAAAATAAGTAACAACAATGCCCCTTAAAGGCCTCAACTTACATAATTTACAATGGCACAAAATTTGGATTTTAAAAAGCACAGCCATAGCACATGTTCCCGATTACTTCAGCAAGCATGACAGGAGAAGAATTGAGCCCAGCATGATTTACAATTTATATACATCTTCTCTGCTCATACAACAAATAAGCAAATGTTGATAATGCTTGGGAAAGGAAAACAGATCCACAAGATGGCAGTCATAAATATTTCACACAGACTTGCCTAAATGTCTCAAGGCAAGAATTTCAGGTGTTTCTTTCTGATGCAAACCTGCCTCCCTTGATGTGACAAGGTAGAGCACAGGAACCTGGGTAAAAGAGTGAATGCTGCCAAATGTCTTTTGCTTCTTTTGCATTTGGCAAATTAGGCGCTTAAAGCAGGAAGGATGCTACCAAAATGTGAGGCTTCAAAGAAAAGCTCTTGATTTAGAGCAAATTTTAATAATTAACATTTTAAAAACAAGTGGAAATGATCTGGGAGCAACAGACATTGCAGTTCACCCCAAAGAGTCATTGTGCTGACTCTAAGGATAAATAGGGTTGCCAACCTTCAGTGGGGGGGGGGGGCCTGGAGATCTCCTGAAACTGATCTCCAGATGACAGAGATCAGTTCCTCTGGAGAAAATGGCTGCTTTTGAAGCGCAGACTCTATGACATCATACCCCACTGAGATTCCTCCCCTCGCCAATCCCCCAAACCTACAGGAATTTCCCCACCTGGAGTTGGCAACCCTAATTAGGAGCTCATAGCACTCTGTTTAGAAACTGTATCTGCTACCTGTCCAGGGCTTTGCTTGTGACAGATGGGGCTATAGTACTCCCTCCCTCCCTGTTCTCTTTAGTCTTGAAGACTTACTTATTCTGAAAGGTCTCTGGTAGCATATAAATGTTGTGCTTTTCCTGGGACTTTGATTTACATTTGGCTATATTTTATTGTGGTTTTACTATCTATGATATTTTATTGGCTGTACTGTGAGCAGCTTTGATAAGTAGAAAATTGGAGTGGAGTGTTTCTAAAACAAATACAACTGCCTACGGGTTTTTTTCCCTCCTCATTTGGTAAAGCTGCCTTAAACCAAGCAAGACACTTTGTCTATCAAGGTCATTACCATCTACTCAAAACGGTAGCAGCTCTCCAGGGACTCAGGCAGATAGGTCTTTTACATCACTTAGTATCTGGTCTTTTTAGCTGATTTGAATCTGAGGCCTTCCACGTGCAAAAGTGATACTCTGTCACTATGCCCCCATTGGGTCAAACCAAATGAAATGCTGGAAGATGCATGAGCAGATCAGCACATTTTTTATTGCTAAATGGCAGCTATAGTGTTGAGGTGTTGAACTATTTATTTACATCATTATATTACGTCACTAGGGCCCTAGCCTGAGTGAGAAGATTACCCTTTGCTGCAACACTAAAAGGGTCCCCCAGAGCTGCTATTGGCCTGCTGGGTGAAAAACTTTGTGAGCAAACAGGCAACCTGTTTTACACAGCAAATAAAACTGTAGCTGAGGTAGGATAGCCAACTTCTAGGTGGTGGCTGGAGATCTCCCAGGATTACAACTGATTTCCAGGTGACAGGGATCAGTTCCCCAGAAAAAATAGCTGCTTTGGAGGGTGTACTGTATGGCATTATACCCCGCTGAGGTCCCTCCCCTTCTCAAACCCTGCCCTCTCTAGGCTCCAGCCCCAAATCTCCAGGAATTTCCCAACTTGGAGCTGGCAACCCTAGGGAGGGGTACTTGAGGTCAGTAAAACGGTGCGGGGGGAAGGGTTTACCACCCCACTTCTCCCGTGTTATTGCCTTGTTCTGAATCAAGAGAACCCACATCTGCAGTTCACCATTCTAAATAAGCCCAACCAACCTAGTTTGGCTTAACCCTTGAGGCCTTATGGTGTTTAGCCATGTGTAGTTTGTTCTGGAGTCTTTTTAAAATGCAGCTATGAACCCAAGTAGAGGAGAGAGTTCCTAGTTCTCTTCCCCCATGCTGTTTTTCTAATTTAAAAAAATATTTCATTTCTTGCAAGGAGGCATATTTTGGCAAAAAGAAATGGCTTAACAACACAGAAGAACAACATGTACAGTTTATCTCCAAAGCTTGGGGCCAGTACATTTCACATCAAAAGCTGGACATTTGTCACAATATTGATTTGCCATAGCTTTGTATCCTAAGTGAACTGCTATGCAGTGTGCTACCTTTTTATACGAATCAGCTTGGAAAGCTTGGCTGCCAAATGGAGAAATGGGACTGAGATGTCAGAAAGACTTTTTTCTTTAAAGCCAACATGATTGTCTTCCCACAAGGGCTTGGGATGAAAGGACCTCCCCAAAAGATTCTGACTTCCTTAAATGTTCCGCTTTGCTCTCAAGCTGTTGCACCTGCTGAATTAGTCATATTTGGCACCTGTTTTCTCAAACAGCCTGCTCATTAATTAACTCTCATGTTACAAATGTGACCTTTTGGAGAGTGACCGCACAGTGAGTCATGAGTAGGGCTGCCCTCAGTACTCAGAAACACTTTGTTCCAAGGTCATTAGTCCAGACTGAATCAATGCTGGACTTCTGTCCAGCGGCTCCACGGTGCTCTTTCCTTCACTTATTTTCCCGTTTCCCACCCCCCAAAGTGTCTGTTTTCCACCAGTTTCATGAAGACCAAGTCCTTTTCCTCTGTGTACACCTAAAGACTGGGTTTCTGACACAGTGTTTTATTCAGAAAACATCTTCAACTGTTGACTCATAATTTCTAATGGCATGCATCAGTTCACAGCTGTAAACTCTGCTGGAAATATGATGTTTAACCTGAGCATACCATCTGAAAACACTTGCTTCATTTATTATTTTGAGCTCTGCTCTGTTGGTCTAGAAAATAAATCTGAATCATGGAGGCCCCTCTGAATCCCTTCTGGTTACAATAGAGCACACTTTAACCAGTTACCCCCTTCCTCATTTATCTCAACATACACTTCAGAAATTAAAATTTACCTTTACCAACTAATCGACTTTATGGGATTACAGAGCAGCAGAAAGAATATTAATGACAAAGAGGACAGATCAAAATTGGCAACTTTATTTGACTATTGTACTGGTTAAGCCAGGGCAGGCAGGCTACACACGCATACTGAACAGTGGCACCATTTTGCTTAGCATGCTGGTCCACTTCACTGAAGCAATTGAGGTGGGCCTCTGAGAGACTGGTGGCCTTGCTGGGGCCAGTGGTGTGGGAGAAAATTATGGGTATAGCTATACCCATCATCACTTTCCAGGCCTGCACAGCCACCTTCCAGGTTTGAAGCAAGATCCTGAGGTGCTGGCAACACTGTTGGAGCCCAGCTTGTTCCCAGTGTGTCTAGCCAAAGGCAACCCTCATCTCTCCACCCTTTTGTTCACTGGCACAGCCATCTTCTTCACAGAGAGATGTTGCATTCCCCCACCCCACCCCACCCCACCCCGCCCAGAAGTCAGGCTCAAAAAAGATTGCCTGCCCCTGGAGTTTTTAAAATTTTATTTTATGTTTGTTTACAACACTTATACCCCTCCAGTCTGCCCTCATCAGGGCCCCCAAGGCAGCTAACAGAGTAAAAATCTACCTAAATAAAAACACATCTTAAAAACCATTAAATCCAAACAAAAAGACATCATTAAAACAATTAAAACCAAGGCTGAAATATACATGCAGAAACATACAAACAGCAATTAAAACATACGATATAAAGGAAGGATCCCTGAGGGAATGCCAGATGAAACAAAAAGTCCTCACCCACTGGTAGAAGATGGCAGCAGAAAGGTCCAGACAAATCTCTCTGGGAATAATGTTCCAGAGTTTTGGTGCCACGACAGAGAAGGCTCTCTCCTCAGCTGGGAATTAAACACATTCAAGGATGAAGTTCTGAGATGTGCAGGACTTCTTGTTCAGAAATTTTGCTCAAATGGCTGTCCTTGACGTTATATCAATTGTATATTGGGACACGTGGGTTTCTCAGTTCCCTTAATGGACCCTTTGATGTATCTTCATCTCCATATAAATAACAGGAATAATATTACAAGAGTTGTTAGTGTTGTCCAACAGAAGTGATCGTAATGCCAGTAAGGGAAGACGGACAAATGATAAGAGGGCAGATCCAAATCTCCAGACATGCTCTGTGCAGCAGGCTTTGTGGTCCAGAGCCAAGATTATATTATGGCCATGTGCAAGCCTTACCTGAACTCATATGTAGACCAACCTTGTTTGAACAGCTTTCCAACATGACATCATGGTTTTCTTCTGTAGCAGTTGACTGCTTTAACATTGCACACCACGTTAGGAAGAGAAAGGGTCAATAAGTGCAATAAATAAGTGTACTAGTTTGTTGTGGATCTTTTTGGTTTGGAGGACATGTGAAAGTTTTGTGAGATATTATCATGAATAGGTGATGTTATACATTTGTATATAGACAGCTGCTTCTGCACACTGGACAACTGTACAACTTTGAAATCCTCTTCACTCGCATCTCAAGCTGGTATTGCAAAGATCCTGGAGTTTAGTGTTTAACATGCCCTCCAGCAAGTTTATACTAGAAATCTATATTCAGCTTTGTACGCTATAATCAAACTCTACCCTAGGCTTTGTTTGTTGATCATGTTGTTTCTGTTTGTAGTTCTCCAGTTTTCTCTTAGCAAAAGCACAATCAGTAACACCGAGCAGAGCTGCACGTGCTTTTTCTGTCTAAAGATTTTATGCTCATATGATTGGCCAGTTGGGGTTGGGAGATAATTAGTACAGCTCAGTCAGCCAGGCTCTTCTTATGTTCTTAAAAAGGAATTAGACAGATTTGGGAAGGATAGGTCCGCTATTGGCAACTAGCCATGATGACCAGAGAGAATCCCCATATTTAGAAGCAGCTGAAACTCTAAATATCATTGCTGAGAGGGGACAGCCTGGGCCTACTTCCTTCTGTGCCCTGTTGTTTGCACCCCGAGGACACTAATAACAACAAAAACAACCTTCGATTTATATACCGCCCTTCAGGACAACTTAATGCCCACCCAGAGCGGTTTACAAAGTACGTCATTATTATCCCCACAACAAAACACCTTGTGGGGCTGAGAGAGCTCCAGAGAGCCGTGACTAGCCCAAGGTCACCCAGCTGGCTTCAAGTGGAGGAGTGGGGAATCAAACCCGGCTATCCAGATTAGAGTCCCATGCTCTTAACCACTACACCAAACTAGTTGGCTCATGCGTGAAATAGGATGATGGACCAGATGGACCACTGGTTTGATCCAGCAGGGCTCTTTTTATGGTCTTAGTAGTAACAAAGCTGACTGTGGGGAAAAATACAACAAGCTCTAAAAAGGGGAGGGTGTGCAGGCGGGCATTGCCTCCTGCTCTGCCCTGATTCCAGCAGGTTGAATAGGGACCAGGTATTGCCACCTTCTCCGCTCCTGTTCTTTTGTTTGTATTACTGTTGTTTGTATTACCGCTCCTGTTCCTAGCTTGGTGAAAGGAGAAGCGGGCATTGCCTCCTTCTCTGTGCTTGATCCCAGCTGGGTGAAGGTGGGTGGCCATTGCCACCTGCTCTGCCCTGACCCAAGCTGGATGAAGGAGGGCAGGCATTACCACCTCCTCTGCTTCTGATCCCAGCTGGGTGAACGCAGGGAGGGGGCATTGCCACCTGCTCTGCTCCTGATCCCAGCTGGGTGAAGGGGGCCAGGCATTGCCTCCTGCACTGCACTTGCTTCCGTCCAAGTGAAGTGGCTATGAAGTTATGAGTGACAAGGTCAGTAGATGTGCATGTAAGAGAATATCTTGCAAGCTTTTCACTACAAAGGGCTGCTGTAGCAATCTAATGTTCCAAGCCAGTGAGTATCTGGAATAACTCCAAGGCTGTGACTCCCTGTGTGAAGACTGAACACAAACGATGGCAGGTAAATCCTCTAAAGTGCAAAGGACAGCTGGCCCTGGCCGTTTTCACACTACTAACCTGCTTCCGTAACGTTGCGAAACATCATGCAGAAAACACGGAAGATAGCGTCTTCTCGCAAGAGTTTTGCGCGATGTCACGCAAAACTCTCGCGAGAAGACATGATCTTCTGCATTTTTTGTGTGATGTTTCGCAGCGTTACAGAAGCAGGTTAGTAGTGTGAAAACGGCCCCTCATTCGCTTTGTTGGTTTCAATTGCCTTGCCTCTATCCAGTTCCTTTGCACAAGTCACAGGCCAGTTCACACAACCAGCTTGGTTCAGGGCTTGATTGTAACAGATACTGTATTTGTTTCCTATTGAAGCCATTCTTCACCTACCTCTGGCTATGGCAAACCAGCTGAAACTTGATTGAACAGTAAATGGAATTGTATCCCATTCGAACGGTAAATGCATATGCAGCTGACATACCCTCATATTCACTCTACACTAAATCGGTTGTGTGAATTGGCTGTTAAGTAGAGATATCTTATTTACCATGGACAAACTAGGAACTGAAAATTTCTTACTACTTCTCAGACAAACAAATTGAGCATTTGGCTATACCTACGGGGGCTTATTTTCCCAATGGCAATGAAAAAAATTGCTCTGGCTAGGACTTTTATGTCTCCACTAGTGTCAACATTAATAGTAGTAGTCATTTCCAAACAGTGATGCAAATAAAGTAAATAACGCAGATGCTACAGCGAAAGCAACCGGGTTGCATTTCACTGATAATAATCTGGATTACCAGCAGACCAAAGCAGGAACGCACAGTATTTTATGGACCTGTCTCCACTAACCCAACCTGCAACTTTCTAAGCACGCTGGTTTGTATGTAGCTGTTGGGAAGAATTGCATAAGCTATTGCGTGACATCAAAAGAACCACCAAGGTATCAAATGCCTACCAGTCCCATACAACATATGTTTGGTGATACTTTGTCTGCCTTTTTTATCCCAGCATACAAGGAACCCAAGTAAGGTGATACTTTTTATTAGCAAGACAATGTTGGCTTCACAGGGTTCTTCTAAGATGTAATTTCAGTAGCAGTATAGCAAGTGAAGACTATTGCCGATTAAACTATAGCCACACACTCATTTTTCAGTACATACAGCCAACAAGTTGTTTCCTTTTGTTCTATTCCAACCTTTGACTCAGGCAAAACTAGAGAAGGTCTTGGTTCTACAAGGACATTTCAACAGATTTCCAGCAATGATTTTTTCACTTCTCCACCTCCTTCTACCACTCAAAATGTCTCCTGACGTGCTGCTCCTGGGAAATAGGGAGCATCATGAAAAATTGTTAGGGGGAGATTCCAGCATTCCCAGTTCAATTCTAGCCTCAGGCCCTGCTGACAACCTGGTCTGGAACAAAGTAAGAGTCTCCTACACATTTGTGGTTTTCCTGATTAAGGCTATACAAAAAAGACAGTTTGGGGGAAGTATGCATGTTCTGTAACACTGCCCTGCAGCCACAGCTACAGACCACTTCGAGAACCACTGGATAAAAGATCCAGAGGAGTTAGCTGTGTGAGTCTGTAGTAGCAAAATAGTAAGGAGTCCAGTAGCACCTTTAAGACTAAGCAACTTTGCTGTAGCATAAGCTTTCGAGAATCACAGTAAAGTTGGTTAGTCTTAAAGGTTCTACTGGACTCTTTACTGGATAAAAGAGTTATGTTCCCCTCTGCCTGCCAATCGCTGTCCAGGCATGATGATGTCATTTCCAGAAGTAACATCATCAGATTGGCCGTGGGAGTGCTCATGTGCTTTGAAGCAGCCCCATGCAAAGTGTGGGAGCACTCCCACGGGGGGTGTGATGACATCACTTCTGAAAGAGACATTATCACACGCTGGCTAGGAGCTCATACACGTGAAAGAGAAGAAGCCCAGTAAGTACCAGGCCTGTCTCCTGCCAGTTGCTAGGGAGACTTGATATCCCTAATGGAGGCATCATGCCACAGGAAAGATCCCAGTTACCAGAAGAGATCCACAAGTTCAAAATCCTGCTTGCAATCCTGCCTTGCAAATGCTAAGTATATGACAACACAAGCAATTATTCCTGCCTACAATATGGATTCCATAGCAGATTCCAAAGGAAAGCTGTCAAAAACAGATTGCACAAATACGCTTTCACCACAAATACGCTTTCAAGCAGACCCTCTTGATGGCAATTTTCCCTGTCCATGTGTGCATAATCCCCATTCATGCTGAGCAGGCAACCGGCGTGTTTAGAGGCACTGCTAAGGAGATTAAAGTATAAATAAGAAGTGTCATGGTACAGCATGACAAAGCACAAAGGCTTCTCTGACATGGAAGTGAAAACATGACCGCTGTTGTGTGCTGGGCTGACATTTGGCCCAGAGAGGTGCATGGGGCTAGCAAGGCAGACAAGACTGAGCAAAGCTGCAAAGAGGGTGTCAGAAGTGTGAACAGAAAGCAGTCAACTGAGTTGGCCTTTGGGATAGTCGTCACTTCCATACCCGGCATCTGAGCTGACAGAGACATCTGTTGGAAACAGAATGCAGGCCTGGATGGGCTTTGGGTCCAATCCAGCAAAGCAGTGCTTATGCTCCTGTGATGATACTCTAGACCAAAAATGTAAATGAGTAATTTCTCCATATGCTGAGAGCGGGTGTAGTGAGGTGGCAAACAGGTACCAACTGTTCAAGTTTCTGGTTGAAATCCTCAAGCAAGCCACAATGTCTCTGCTGCAGTGTATACAATAGGGAGATCTACTTCACAGGATTGTTGCAAGGGTTACTAGAATAATGCCTCAGAACATTCTAAAGTTTAATATAAACTTATTTTTCTTAAGTTGTAAGTTGAGGATAATCCTGAACCAGATAGCTCCACTTTATTTCGCTTTTCTGTATGGATACCAACCTCCAGGTGTGGCCTGGACTTCTCCCAGAATTACAACATCTCCAGACTACAGAGCTTGGTTCCACTGGAGAAAATGGCAGCTACAGAGGGCAGACTGTATAACCTCATATCCCCACTGACCTCCCTCCCCTCCTCAAACTCCACCCTCTCCAGGCACTGCCACCAAATCTCCAGGAATTTCCCAAGCTGGAGTTGGAAACCCTAGTTGTCAGGCTGTGATGAGGCCTCCTTCAATCTCCTTTTCCCACATATACACAGGGGTGAAAGTAGGCAGGTATGGACAGGTACAGGGTACCAGTGAGAAAGTGGCTGAAGTTCTACCTCCTGTCTTCTGCGGCAGGCTCTCAAGAGAGACAGAGAAAGCACCAAGAAGAAATTTAAGTTACTATTGCTCCACTGGCTTTCTGTTGAAGTTTTCAGTTCACCCATGTACCTCTGTAACTCTTTGAAAGCCTTGGTTTAATTCCTTAAATTTATTCCTCTGTTCCCACCTGTGGATCTGCCCAGGCAACAGAATGAAGAAATGAGATGAGATTTTTAATGTGCTCTCCCTTTAGCAGAGTTAACCGCAGGGCTTTTTTTCAGCTGGAACACGGTGGAACGGAGTTCTGGAACGTCTTGAAAATGGTCACATGGCTGGTGGCCCCGCCCCATGATCTCTGGACAGAGGGGAGTTTAGATTGCCCTCCGCGCCACTCGAGGGCAATCTAAACTCCCCTCTGTCTGGAGATCAGGGGGCGGGGCCACCAGCCATGTGACCATTTTTGCCGAGGGCAACCCACTGAGTTCCACCCACTCTTTTCCCAGAAAAAAAGCCCTGGTTAAACGGCATATTCAGGGGAATTCCCTGACAGCAGAGGTTATGGTTCCCTGTGTTGCTCAGGTTTTAGAATCCATTGTACATTTCTCTTTTTCCTATCAAAGAATCAACATTTTAGTTACTTTTATCGCTACTTTCACTGTTCTGTCTCTGCGGATTAGCATCTTTTAAGTCTTCTTTTGGGGGCTGACAAGAGGACTTAAGAAATAAAAGTAGTAGAATTTATTTCATTGGCATTAAAACTTCATGACAAAGTTTTAAGGTGCTCCTTTTAGCAGGGTTAACTGACAGATTCGGGAGAATTCCCTGAGAGCAGAGGTTATGGTTTCCAGAGGAGCTCAGGTTTAAGAATCTATTTTACATTTTCCTTTTTTCTGTAAACTATATGCTGAGCAAAGAGTTCCCCTAATGGCTGCTTTCCCTTGTTCTCTCTGCTGATTACCATCTTTTAAATCATCTTTTGGGGACTGAGAAGAGAACTCCAAAAAGAGCAGTAAAATTCATTTCATTGGCACTAAAACTTCATGGCAAAGTCTTGAAGCTGTTTTGACAGACTGAGATGTGGTTTTAATTTTTATAGTAGATATATCATATATCTGCTATATACAAAGTTCAATATACAAGGTTATTTTAAAATTCAACTGTATGCACCTTTTAGTTTGTGAATCTTCTGAGCTTTTTGATTTGTGTATGTATGTGCATTGTGGTTTCCTCATTCTTTGTAGTGAATGAACAGGTTGGAAAAGTCTAACAAGCTGTTGAGCTTTATGGCCTATTTTATTGAGAATAAAGAGAAGTTTGAGTTTTAAAAGTTCCAGCCAAAAAACAAACAATAAAAAAAACTGGCACAACAGAGAAAAGGATTCTGTAGATTAGACTTTTTCTCAGTAGTCCTATTTCTTCTGCCTGTAATTAATTTTTACATAGAAATAGGGCTGCCAGATCACCCACAATGGCAGGAGATTTCCCACCAGCAGCCCTGGTGGGAATGGGGGGAACAGGCATTGTTCTGAGGCTGCAGTGTCACATCTGATGCCACCCTGGAAGTGACATCATCACGTCAGGGCAACATTCTAAGTAAAACCACAGAGTTTGGGGGGAATCCATAGCTCCAACGTGATGATGTCAGTTCCAGAAATCACACCAGAAATGATGTCATGGTACTGGATGGTGCCTGTTTGCATGTTGCCACCTTCTAAAACTCCCATTGGTTGCCAGTGCTGGGCTGACCACCCTATGCAGGAAGCATTCTGAAATGAAGACTGAGGTAGCACTGGCCACTCCGACACCGCATTTCCTCCTCATTCTGCTGCATTTGTATATCCAGAGCCTGTTCAAAGTCTGCAGCTTCAGTCTGCCACTGATGCTGAAGTCTTTGGCCTACTACTTGGCACTTCCTTATCCTTCCATTCCTTATATTTATTAATTTATTGCCCTCCTTTATACCCGGCCTTTCTCCTCAACGGGGACCCAAAACTACTTACATCATTCTCCTCTCCTCCATTTTATTCTTACCACAACCATGAGAGACGGGTTAGGCTAGGAGTGTGTGACTGGCCCAAATCACCCAGCAAGGTTCCATGGCAGAGTAGGGATTCGAACCTGGGTCTCCTAGCTCCTGACTGACACTTCTTCCCACTGCAGTTTCTGAGCAAGGATGAAAACATGTCCTGAAGACTCTTCTCTGTCTTCTGCAAATACAACAATGCCACCCCCTGCAAACTGTTGCTCTAGTGGTAAATAGAGAATTTCTGTTTGAATGGTCAAAGGTAACCCTGATTAGAATGTCTGATAATTGAAGTGTTTCATCCTTAGGAAATTTAAATAATGCATAGCAATATACATAGTTCATTTCCAGACTACCTCCTGGGAACTTAAACGGCATATGTTCTTTGTTGTTAAAATGTCAGGAGAAATGTGGTTGTGCTTTTCTAAACATGACATGCTTAAAATTAAAAATCCTGGACATATGGAACTGCCTGCAGCCTTCAGCAAAGCAGAAGGATAATTAATCAGTAATATATTCAAGAGGCTGCAAGTACATAAGAGAAGATGCTCAATAAAAGTTTATTGTTAAATTCATTGTCCTGGAACTGTAAATATACACACAATAATTTCTCTAACTTCAGCCTCTACCCATAAGAACCTACCCATCAGTTCAGATCCTCCAAGGAAAGTATCACTTTATATATTCTCACCAGAGATGGTCCAGGAAAAAAATGGAAAAAATTTAAGAGGAAAAGAAAAAAAATTGCCTAAGGACCTTGGAAATTTTGGGAACTGCTAACTCCTATGAAGTATTTTCTTTTTTTTAAATGAGTGGAATGCTTTTTAAGCCAAGATTTTACTTAGAATATGTATTAAGAAGATTCTCATATAAGACAATCTACAACTTTAGGGTAAAATGTGTTTTCCCAAAGGGATACAGCTTCCCTGTGTGGTTGGCCAGCTGCTACCTGCTTTCGCCCCTGCCCACTGCCAGCTTTGCTACTCTTCCCTGATTGAGCCAGCCTTTCATGGTCATTTGCATATGCGGGCTGATTGGGGCTCACAACATTCCACACCTCATCCCCCTCCCCCGAGACAGTTAGAACACAGAGGTCATTTGTGTATGCAGCCTGATTGGTCCTCACCCCCCACATTCTAAACAGTATGTAGTTGTTATTGGGAGTCATTGAATGTGTCCTGAGATCAAATGCACCTTCCAGTCTTCCCCTAAAAGTTCAGGGTTGCCAATCTCCCTGTGGGGGCTGGCTTTCCTGTGTTGCTGGCAGGATCCTGCCTGCTTCCACCTCCCGCCCTCTGATTGGTCATCTGTAGAACTCTGTGTTCTGAAGTAAAAATCAGGTAAAGGAAACTGCAGACAGTTGAAGATAGATAGTACAAGACTCCTGAATAGGAATTTTATATAAAAGTCAGTATGGCAACTGAGTTTTCAAATGTTCATGGGGAGATGGTACACAATCTTTCTAGGGCCATTTCGATGTGAACCTTTCACATGAGCTGGCTGAAGTGCCCACCATACTCAAAAGCACAAACAAAAAAAATGTTACATACCCACAAGTATTATAACTGGATTTAAAGCAGTTAAATACCATAGCAAAACATGGGTATCAAGCTAGTTTATATATATATATTGAGATGCAGTGAACTGTAGTGGTTAGACTAGCATCTGGGAGAACCATGTTTGAATCTCCACTCTGCTACTGGGTGACCTTGGGCCAGTCACACACTCTCAGACTAACCTACCTCCCAAGGTAGTTGTGGAGATAAAATGGAGAAGAGGAGAATTATGCAAGCTGCTTTGGGTCCCTGTTAGGGATTATTGTCCTATTCCTTCAATGCTGGTGGCCACTGGTATTGGGATAGATCCATCAATTTTTCTACTGATGAAAAAGAAGAAGGTTCCCTTTTGACCACTGAAAAAGATGATGCTGGGGATCATGGACAGACAAATGCAATGTGAGACAGGGGCTGTAATTAGGAGAGTTGGATGAGATTGAGCAGAAAAACAGGTTGGATCCACCCCATTCTCTCTGAATATTCCTCCAAATTGGTTCCCAGTGTGACGAAGAGGAAGAACACAAGGAAGTGGATATCATATATAGCTATCACTGCATCTGTACACAGAGTTGGCTACAACTTGACAGCACTTTCCACCATACGCAAATAGGAGTAACGTTTTTTTCTCCTGGAAGTCTCAATGGGATTGGGATTGATTAGTAAAGTTATTCCCACGTCACTGAGACTAAATCAGCTTAATTCCAAGCATGCTGGCATTTTATAAATTGAAATACTCTCGTTTAGCTAGCTGGGGAGGAAGGGAGAATGGCTGTCTTGCTCCTCGGCCATGAGGTGTCAACTGTGAATTAAAATACATATAGAGGTGTATAAGACTAGTTTGTGGTTTATGTTTTCAGGATACACGACTGTATTGTTGCAAAAATATAAATGCTTACAGCAGGCTCAAAGGCTTAATTAAGCTTCTGGTGTCCTTTGCAAAGTTAATTTCACTGCTTGGCAAAGGGCGTTTTAGGATAAGCCTAATAGGATTAACATAGCTATATAAAGTTGCATAAGCCAGGAAGTCTTTCTAATGGGCCTTTACACCATAGCAAGATCTTTTCCATGGATGCTTTTTATATACACTACAAAACTCTGGGGAAGGAACAACCTTTTTAAATGTATGACGTTAAGGACAAATCCTCCTGCCATTCATAATAATACCGTCTTTGCCTGAAAGGAAGCCTTGCTCCCCTCAGATGTGCCCTTATGAACAAAAAGGGCATGTCTTTAAGTTCATGTGCAAATTTTTGCAGTAATAAAAAACTTCTTGTGTATAACCTTTTTTTAAGACAGGTTGTCTTACATTCAGGGTCATCTTCCTTTGTGACAAATACAGGATATAAATTCTAATACAAGACGCTTAGGAAAGCATGCTATAGCTGCACTATCAGGAATAAATACCTGTTAGTGTAGGTATTTATATGGAATCCTCCTCCTGTTTACTTGGAAATGAAAAAATAAGAACAGGGTACTACCCAGGCACTTCAAAGACTAATAGATTTATTATGAGATGAACTTTTGAAGCCCAGAGTCCATTTCACCAGAAGCATGGAGTCCTTATTTAGCATAGAGGAAAGACATTTAAGCAAGCAACTGGTTTGCTTTAAAAAAAATGTAAAGGGAGAGAGGCAATGAAATGCAAATGCCATTTGTATGAAATTCTCAAATGTATATTCAAGCACTATGAGGGAAACTACATGAGACGCCCAAGTGTGTATCAGATCCCGCAAGGTACCCCGGGTAGTGTAGTCCTACAAAGAACAGCCGCTTGATGGGATTCTTGGCTGGGAGAAGAACGCTGGGAGGGATTCTCTCGTTCAAAAAGACTTGGCTTGGGTTTTCCTCCAGGAACTTGGGGGGCAGGGGCATAACAGGAGGCAGGAAATCCAGGGCAGCTTTTTGCAAGAGAGAGAGAGAATCTGCGATGTGATTCTCTGTTGGGGAGAAGAGCATGGGAGGTCCTGGATTTTCTGCCTCCTGTTATGTCCCAAATCCCCAATCTCATGAAGGAAAACCTGAGCTGAAGCTTTTTGAAAGAGAGAGAGAATCCCTCTCATCGCTCTTCCCCCAGCAGAGAATCACATTGAGTGGCTTTTCTTTGTAAGACTACACTATCCAGGGAACCTTGCGGTACCCAACTCGTGAAGAACACGTGTCTGGCATCTTATATAGTTTAGCTCTGAGACTATTTACAGTAATACACCTTTCACAGACATGCTAACCTAAGTTTACATGTGTTGTATGAGAAGAACCCAACCTCTCTATGTAGGGTTATCAAGACCAGGTTGGAAAATTCCTGGAGATGTGGGGGCAGTGCCTGAGAAGGCTAGAATATGGGATCTGATACCATAGAGTTCACTTTCCAAAGCTGCCATTTCTTCCAAGGGAACTGATCTCTATAGTCTGGCTCTACCTGTGGTTGTTAATCGCACCCTACTAAAGTTTAAACAAATTCTAATTCATTTCTTTCACATGGGAGGGGGCAGGTCTTCCTTTAAAGTTCTTTTATGGTGTAACAGTAGGGAAATAAGGCTGGTTATTTATTTGGACATAAATAACTTACACTGGTTGCCAGTTTGTTTCCAGTTCATTTTGAGGTGCCAGTTATGATGTTTAAAGCCCTTTGCTGCCTTGGACCCATATATCTGAGCGCCAGCTCTAGGGTGGGAGGGATATGAGTGGTGATATGGGGCCGACACAATGCCAACTGTGATGGCACATCACTTCTGGTAAAAAAAAAAATCCAAAATGACATAGGTAGCTCTGGGAATCACTGGAAACTCTATCATTAGCAAGTCTAACATGTACAGTTACAGAGATCTAAAATAAGTTAAAATTACATTTTGTACATTTCTAAATGCCAGAAGTAATCATGCCAATCTAAATTAACAGAGACACATTTCCCAAAATGTGCATGATCTAATGTAGGCCTTAAAGGAGAAAATTTCTAACACCCTACAGTACTATTACTGTATCACCCACTAGGGATGTCATAATTAGGGGCCTGTCAGGTTCCAACATTTCCTTTTTACACACTGTGATTTTCAGGACCATATAATTTAACTAACGCTGGCAGTGCATCCTCCCCTACCCCCCCCCCACAAGTTTCTTAAAAATATATTTAGATTTTTCAAACTGTTGGGGGAGGAGGGAGAGTAACCCACTAATTGTAATGTCTCATGTTAAAATACAGCCACCCAAACTGGTCTTATAAAATGTGCATGGGGCATATTGCAGTCAATATGTTCTCAAATGTACAAAATGGATGATTATCTAGTTTGCATAGGACCAGTTCACATGTTTGTTTGTCCCATGACAAATGAAGTACAAATGTGTTTGTGAACAAGTCCGCATGGTTAAACACCACCAACAGACTTTGATCCCTTCTTAACTTGCTTTTCAGTGCTGGAGGAGCCCATGCACATAGTCAGCCGTGAATTATCACACGTTGGATAACAGGCAGATAAATCTTGCAAAGTACATGTACATGTGAATGAGGTAGCCTAATAAGAGCTGCTTTCTGGATAGATAACTGGGGGTTAAGTTCATCCATTCAGCAGCTGTACTTTAAGATCAAGTGGTTTGGGAGATTATAGGAGAGACTATTCAGCATCGCACCTCCAATGCGTGAAATCTCAACTATTATACATACACTTCTATTAGAAATGTTATCTAGGTTCCTGCTGGGGATGGGAGATCTCCGTTAGCACAATGGCATTACATCACTTCCGGAGAAAACCAAAACGTGACATCACTCCACTCTAGGAATCACCAGAACATTACAAAAAAGATTATGTTTCCTGCAGATGCCTCTCGGCTTTCCCATTCATTCATGCATAAAGCTATTTTTTTCGAGAAACTGTTGTTTGGAAAAAAACAGGCATAACTTCAGAGTTGACCATGTTTTTAAAAATAAAAGGGAGCCCTGCATTGCAGAAAACAGGCTGCAGGAGGAGTCAATATCAGGCTTACTTATCTGCTCGGTTCAATACAGAACGGTGTTAAAAACAATGATTGGCTCATGGATAAAGTTGCCATCTGCCTGGAGAAAAAAAATTGTCCTGTCCCTCTAATAGCCACTTAATGCGATGTTATCTACCTCCATGCCGTGAAAAGCTTCCGCTGTCACTTTCTACACATTAAGCCTCTATTAAATAGTGAACACACGCACACACCCTGCTGCAAGCCTGTTGGCAACCCTACTTCATATGGTCTCTTGCAGGGCTTTTTTTCTGGGAAAAGAGGTGGTGGAACTCAGTAGGTTGCCCTTGGAGAAAATGGTCACATGGGTGGTGGCCCCACCCCCTGATCTCCAGACAGAAGGGAGTTTAGATTGCCCTCCACGCTACATGGCATGGAGGGCAATCTAAACTCCCCTCTGTCTGGAGATCAGGGGGCGGGGCCACCAGCCATGTGACCATTTTTAAGAGGTGCCAGAACTCCTTTCCACCGCGTTCCCACTGAAAAAAAGCCCTGGTCTCTTGTAATAAAACCAAATAATGTGTTACTTGTTGGTAATGAATAAAGTGTGAAGGCTTAATTATTGCATATCTTTCCATCTTCAAACTAGCAACACACCAGATCTTTTTACATATAATCTACAAACACACTTCTATCAACTGTCTTTTTGAAAAAGCAAGTAATTTATAAATAATAATAATAATATTCAATTTATATACTGCCCTTAATAATAATAACAACATTCGATTTATATACTGCTCTTCAGGACAACTTAACACCCACTCAGAGCGGTTTACAAAGTGTGTTATTATTATCCCCACAACAACAATCACCCTGTGAGGTGGGTGGGGCTGAAATTGCTCCAAAGAGTTGTGATTGACTCAAGGTCACCCAGCTGGCTTCAAGTGGAGAAGTGGGGAATCAAATCGGGTTCTCCAGATTACATTCCTGCCGCTCTTAACCACTACACCAAACTGACTCTGTAAGGGTACAAAGGATAACATTAGTGTTGCCAGTAAGTAGCTGACCAGATTACATTCCTGCCGCTCTTAACCACTACACCAAACTGACTCTGTAAGGGTACAAAGGATAACATTAGTGTTGCCAGTAAGTAGCTGACAACAGGTGGGAGTCTTAACAGGCGGGGGCATTGGGGGGAGCCCTTGGTGTATGGTATTATATCACTTCCATAGAGATTCTGGTGATTCCTAGAGTGGAGTGACGTCATGTTTTGGTTTTCTCCAGAAGTGATGTAATGCCATTGTGCTAATGGAGATCTCCCATCGCCAGCAGGAACCTCAAATCCCAGTTCATCATGTTGGTTTTTAAAGCCCTAAAATGTCTAGGACCAATATAAATAAAGGACTCACACATGAGCCTTACTCCATCCTCAGATCCGCCCTTGAGGCTTTTCTCTGCACTTCCAGCAGAAATTCATTGGATAGCCGCATGAGAGACGGCCTATTCAGTGAGGAGCCAAGATGATGGGAGAAAATGGCGCCTTGTATTTTCCCTGATGGCATTTCATTATCAGATTCATAGATGCAGAGGAGTTAGCCATGTTAGTCTGTAGTAGCAAAATCAAAAAGAGTCCAGTAGCACCTTTAAGCCTAACCAACTTTATTGAAGCATAAGCTTTCGAGAATCACAGCTCTCTTCGTCAGATGCATGATTCATCTGACGAAGAGAACTGTGATTCTCAAAAGCTTATGCTACAATAAAGTTGGTTAGTCTTAAAGGTGCTACTGGTCTCTTTTTCATGATCAGATTAGATCTGTTCTCTTTAGGATAGTCCTTGGGTGACTCACATAAATTGTGTTTCCTTTTTTAAAAGTTTTTTTACCTATACAATATTGGATTAACATATCTTTTAAATTATTGGCTGCCCTTTTTAGGATCATTCTATTTTTATTTATTTAGTACATATTTAATCTCTGCCTTCCTTCAAGAAGCTCAGGGAACTATAGTGTTTTCCCCTTCCTCCATTTTATTGTCACAACAATCCTGAGAGGTAGGGGAGGCTGTGACTGACTGGACCAGTAAGTGTAGTCAGGATTTGAACCTGGATCTCATATCCTAGTATAGCACTTTAACCACTACACAACATTGGTCCTTATCTATTTATTTCTCTCATTATTTAGTTCATCTGTTTTGTAATATTGCATTTTTGTTGGTTTAATTGCTGCTGTTTTAGAGTTTTTGTTAGCCATTCCAGTGGCTTATATTGTCCCAAAAGGAGGGCATGTTTTTAAAAATTAATGTACTAAGTAATCTATACATGCAGATCCTCCTTATCCAGCCATGGGGAATCCACCTACGGAAAGCTGCTTTTGTGTGTGAATATCTGTTTTTGAGTTGTGTTACAAAGTCGTGAATAACACTGGGAATTTGATTTCAGCAGACAGGAACACAGAGCGATGACGCAGTTTGAGATTTTGCTTTTATAACAGAGTTCTAAAAAATGTTAAGTTTTCTTAAGCAGACGCATATACAATTCCTTTTCTGAAATTTGTGAAAACTCCTCTTTGAATTACTGCCCGGTTTAGACAGAACAGCTATTTTCCCAAGAAGAAAATGAGAAATAATTTGGCATTCTCTCTCTGCTCAGTCATTTTGCTCATCCATAATCTACTCATATGCTGCGAGTTCATCTTAACAACCCAACATGAGGTCCATAATGATTTTTTAGTATCAGGGTGGCCCATGGTACTAAGTAAATCCTATTGTTCTAAAAGGTTCTCCTGTCAATTCATAGCTTGATACCAGAATACTTCCATGCTTTAACTCTCAAAAACTCATACTTTGGAAATCTAATTGGTCTCTACAATGCCAGGGAACCCAAATCTTGCTCTTGAAAAACCTACAATCTGCTACGTCAAGCTGGAAACTCCTCATCCACAAATCTGTTTATGTATAATGTGGGGTTCCCTTCACACACCCTTGAAAAAGCAGGATACTGGTGTAATGGAGCTGTAGCAGAAGGCAGTAGGAAAAGAGCAACACCTAAAATGAGATGGCTTGACTCAGTAAAAGAAGCCACATCCTCCAGTTTGCAAGATCTGAGCAAGTCTGGTAATGATAGGACGTTTTGGAGGTCTTTCATTCATAGTGTCACCATAGGTTGGAGGTGACTTAACAGCACATAACACACACACACACACACACGTACACATAGATTCAATACATCTCTCACAAAGAAGATGTAGACTTGTCAGGGTGTAATTTGTTACTACATATTTGGAATATGTGAACCTTCAGTCTCGTTGGAAGCAAGGGAAGAATAAATGTATTCTGTAAATTTCTGTAGTACTTAGAACTTAGCAACCGACTAGATGTTACAAAGCAGACATATGTAATAGTCTCTAAAATTGGGGGGGGGGGGTGTAAATGAAAAGTACTGGCAGGATGTTGTGATAGAAATGGGGGGGGGGCTTCTTACCCTTTCCTTTCAGAACATGTTTTGACTCAAAATTGCCCTTCCTAAACTGTGCCATGAGCGGGCAAATGAGTAAATTTTGAATGGAAAAATGGCTGGAAAGTCTAAGCAATTACTCCTCCTTCCTTTTCACCTTGACTCCTAATTGCAGACTCCCACAGCTGCCTTTCATTTTTTATAAAATGGGATATTGTTACACGCATCCATCATGTACTGTCTAGGTTGGTTCCAACTGCTGGTGAATTGGGGCACGTATTATTAATTATTTACAACAAATTGAAGTGCCTAAAATTGCTAGAAACTGTACAAATAAAGCATTTGCATTTGCCCTGATCACAAGTTTATAATCTAAAGATAAAATCAAGATGTATGAGGGGGTGGGAATCGGAGAATGCAAAGGTGACTAGCTATGTCTTAAGTTATACTGCCTAGCAGTATTCAGGAGGACTCCTTGTGGGGTGTAAAAAGCATTGTGTGCATTCACAAGGTTGCTTGAGAGATCCGGGCAGGATTCATAGGAATTCATTTTAGACCCCGGATTCTCCAAGGGCCCATCTGCTTATCATCTAAAAAGAAAAAAGAAAGCCTCAACTGAGGTACTTGAAGAACCACCTCCTCCCATACTATCCAGCCCTCCTGTTAAGCTCCTCTTCCCATGCCTTGTTCTCCACAAGTGCTATAGACAGGGCTCTTTCAGTGGTGGCCCTTGCCTTTGGAATGTCCTCCCCCCTGAGGTTTACCTGGCATTAGTTACCAGGCTAAAACATTTCATTTTACCCTGGCTTTTAACTGAGAGACTGGTTTTTTATGGTCTGCTTCTAGCCTGAGGAGTGTTTTGGACTGCAGAATGTTATTTTGTGCTCGTGATATGCCCCTGGCTTGTTTTTATGACTAATTTTCACTTCTTGTTTCAATATTAACTATTTTTATTTTTTATGGTTTTATTGCATTGCATTATAATCCACTTTTCTCACCAATGGGGAACCAAAGCAGCTTGCAACATCACTCTCCCCTCCAGGTCCTAGCCTGACATTCTGAACCACTACACCCTGCTGCACTTGCCTTATATGAGCTTAGACTGCACAACGATTAGGTAGTATATTAGGAAGGGTTTGGGTTGCTAGCTCCAGCTTGGGGAATTCTTGGAGATTTAGGGGTGCTGCTATAGAGTTCACCCTCCAGATCTGTCATTTTCTCCAGGGGAACTGTATTCTGGAGATCACTTGTAATTCCAGAACTCCAGGTCTTCCCTGGAGGACAGCTGCCCTAGGCCGTTTACACATGTCTGTTAATGCCTCCGGAAAATCGCACAAAACTCATGGCACAACGGCATCTTCATAGCACGATTTCCCGTTTAATGGGGCGATGACGTCAGAAATCGCACCATTAAATGGGAAATCGCTCTATGAAGACGCCGTCGTACCATCAGTTTTGCACGATTTTCCGGCGGTTTTAGCCATGTGAAAATGGCCCTAGAAAAGAGTCAAGCCTAGCAAGAGAGTTAGGCCACTGAATAGTGCTTTCCGAGTGCCCCAAACTGTTTCATTTTTGTTTGTTTCAGTAAAGCAGCTTTCAGTGGGGTGAATTCGAACAGGAAAAGCAGTAGGAGCTTAACTCTCCCTCTGCTTCTCCTCTCCGAATCCCCCTCAGCAGGTGGCTTTTTGCCCCCTGCAATGTTTGTGCCAAGGCAGAATCTCATTTTAAATTATGTTGATTTGGGAGGCTGATCTGGAATGGAGATGCTACGGAAAAGAAGAGGCTGTGCGTCCCTCAAATTCTCACCTCCCCAAACTTTTTCTTTATAGAAAAAATGACCCTGCCATTGGAGCTATTTTACACATTTACACCTCACAGGTCGTTATTCTTTCTGCTCATAATCCTGTGATTACCTGAAGGGGCCTGCTGTTTAACAGTAAATGTGTGTGAGAGAGAAAGAGACCAATGGAGACAAAGAGAAGCCGAGTGACTGTATTCCAGCCATCCCGTTCTTTGAGTGAGTGGCAGTTCTAATGATGCTGACTGCAGTGCAGTAATGCGTAGGGCTTGATGCCTCTCAATCACAAAGAGACTCCTACTGGCATATCACTGTGTGTGTTAACAGTCTTGTTGCAATCTTCAGCTATTTGGACTCGGCGGGGGGTGGGGGGGGGAGAAATGCAAAGACAAACCAAACCTGACGACATTTAAGTTTTCCCCTGTAGTGGTCTGAAGCGCAACTGGGAGCCTGTGTGTTTGTTTACTCTTGCTTATTCATTATGGTGCATCTTTTGTTGATAATTACTACTCTTAGCATCAATAGGCAATGGAGCAAGCCCAGTGTGCATGCCTGGCTGTGGTTTAGGCAAGACCAATGTGCACTGTTTCCCTGGATACAGTAACTACTATTCACACCAAAGGCAAGCCATCACAGCCACAAGAAATCCTAGGCGCATGAGAGGCAACAGGACATACAGCACACTACATGCACAGAGCTTCAGCATGCCATAGAACCAACATGCTTAGAGATTGCACTGAATTTCATTGTTCGCAGGACTCAGTGCATGCTGCTGTCCTCGTCTCCCAAGAGCACCCCCTTTGTGGCTTGCCCTCAGCACAAACCGTGACTACCATGCCTGGGGGAGTTATGACTCTATGACTGCCAGAAATGAGCAGTCAGATTTGTCCTAAACTTTCTCAGCATGGGGTTGATCTGCTTTGGGAATCTTCTGGAGCCTGGACAGGCTTCTGCACTCCCCAGCCGTGGGGTTTTTAGTGGGTTAGAGCGTTGGAACTGGGAGATCCAGGTTGGAACCCCCAGCCTGCCATGGAAGCTTGCTAGGTGACCTTGGGCCATTCACACACTGTCAGACTATCCTGCCTCACAGGGTTGTTGTGAGGATAAAATAGAGGAGAGGGGAACAATGTAAACTGCTTTGGGATTCCATTGGGGAAAAAGTCAGAGTATCAGTGAAGTAAAAAAAAATGAAGCCAATTCCTGATTAGAATTTCATACAAACCAATGCAAGTTTTGAAAGCTCTAAATGGCACTTCCCATTGTGTGCCTCTATTCCTGCTGATCTCCTTATCTACCAGTTCCCTTATTTTCCCCATTCCCTCATCTGTTTTAGCTAAAAGCCCTTGACACAAAGAGGCAGAAATGGAGGCTAAACACGATGAAAAGAGCCCAATGAAGTTTGAACTAATGAATAATAGTTTTCTCTAAACAAGTCAGTGGAGTACCATTCACTACACTGATATAGAGAAAGAGAAAGAACAAATGATACCAGGTGGCATAGATGAGAAACAATGATAGATATTCTGTGGCTCTTCCTGTGGCCACAACAATTGATAAAGACCAGTTTCATTATCACTGCTCTTAAGTAAGTTTCAAGTGGATTGAGGCGTTAGTGGGGGAGGGGAGACAGTACACTAGAAAAATTCTGATTTGCTCGTGTATCAGGGCCATATGTGACACTTGCAACCTTATCTATGCCTTCATAAAGCAAATGGAAGGCTCAAGAGAAATTATCAGAATAAACCAGTTTAGTGTAGTGGTTAAGAGCAGCAGGAGTCTAATCTGGAGAGCCAGGTTGATTCCCCAGTCCTCCACTTGAAGCCAGCTGGGTCACCTTGGGTTAGTCACAGCTCTCAAAGCTCTTTCAGCCCGACCCACCTCACAGGGTGATTGTCGCGACGATAATAATAACACACCTTGTAAACCACTCTGAGTGGGCATTAATTTGTCCTGAAGGGCAATATATAAATCGAATGTTTTTATTATTATTATTATAAACAATTAATTTGTAAGCACCTGGAGAAGGAAAGACTGATCACTAATAACTAATGTGGATTTTTAAACACAAAATCAACGAATGTGGAAATTTAAAAACAAAAACACATGCTTCAAAAGATTAATTTATGCATGTTGGGTTCTGCTTCTGTATTTGCAAGAAAATGGATGGTTATAACAGAAAGCCAATGTGATTATAGGGCCTGTCTACTTGACATTTTCAATTGATCCCAGATAGTATTGATTTTCACTTACTGCCATCCTGTGCAGGAATTTAAAAAGGAAACATTGCAGGCTCGTTTATTAATTCTTAGAATGTGCCCTGTTTCAGGCATCTCCTTTTAACTTGGGTGCCACATTTGATCAAACAGAGTCATTTTGATTTCCTGTGTTGTAACTGCATTAATACAATATGCACACAACAGAAGAATTGGAATTAGGAATCATAAAATGGGGAGGCAATTGGGCAACAGTGAAAGGAAATTTGACAGAGAGAGCCAGTTTGGTTGTAGTGGTTCACATGTTGAAGTCGGGTCTGGGACACCCAGATGTGACTCCCAACTTTGCCAAGGAAGTTCAGTCGGTAACCTTAAGTCAGTCCTAATCTACTTCACAGGGTTGTTGTGAGGATAAACTGGAGTAAGCTCCTTTGGGTCCCTGTTGGGGAAAAAGCAAAATATAAGTGAAGTAAATTAATAAATTAATAACTGCAAAGGTAAGGTATCATAGCAAGGATTTGGGGAATGAAGCCTGAAAAGGGTGGGGTTGGGGGAGGGGAGGGATCTTAGATGGGTATAATGCCATAAAGTCTACATTCCAAAGCAGCCATTTTCTTCTAGGGAAATGATCTCTGTGGCCTGAGGAGCAGCCTTAATTCCTGGAGATCTCCAGTCACCATCTGGAGGTTGGCAGCACTAACAGCCTGTGATAATGGTATTATGACAGTAGTGGCCAATTGTTTTGCCAAGTTTGCCACCAATGAAACCCAAAGAATTTGTTTCTTATTTCCTTCCTTTCTTCATTTATGGACTATCTTTCTTGCTGAGACTCAAGGTAGGCTTGCCATTCCCCCGCCCGGGGTGGGGGATCCCCTGCTTCCACTTACCACCCACCACCCACCACTTACCAAGCCAGCCAGGGGGCATGCCCCCCTGGGGTACCCCCTGGCAGTGCAGTGTACCCCCGGGCAGCACCTTGCAGCGGGCCCATTTCAGGCCGAATCGAGCCCTGCAGTGGCAATTCAGCCCTTTGGCAAGTGCAGGAGCACTTCTGGGCTGCCTTTGACTCACGTGATGACATCACTTCCCGGAAGTGATGTCATCATGGCAGCCAGGAGCACGTGCATGCACTGCATGCACACGCGAGATGAAGACAAGGGGAAGGAGGGAAGGTAAGAGCCAGCGTCCCAATCTCCTGCCAGGGGAGTGAAGGGACCTGGCAACCCTAACTCAAGGTGTGTTACAATTAAACATAATGCAGTAAGAACATTGGCATATACACAAAACCAACAAAATTAGAGAACAGCATACTAAAAACCTAGTATAATATGCACAATAGCTATAGTTGCCAGCTCTGGGCTGGGGAATTCCTGGAGATTTGGGGATGGAGCCAGGGGAGGGACCTCAGGAGGTATAACATCATATTGTCCACCCTTTGAAGCTTCCATTTCCTCCAGGGGAACTGATCTCTGTAGTCTGAAGATGAGTTGTAATTCCAGGAGATCTCCAGGCCCCGCCTGGAGGTCAGCAATCCTAACAATAGCACAGAATTACAAGAACAGAGAAGAAACAATGAGAGATCATCACTCTAGTCTACACTGCAGTACATATAGAGGCCTTTGCATTCAGTTGCCTCTAATATACCAAGCAATAGAGCAAGCAGTTGAGCAGAGCAGGAGAAGCAAGGCTGTTTCTAGGCCATAGCTAGGCTAGCATTAGCTGACCATCCTACTCCTGCCAAAGGGCCAAACTAAACATTTATGTTTTTTGGCGAGATGGATCTGAGTTCCCCTGAGCCCACTCACTTTCCCAAGAGTAACACAGCAGCTGCAAGGAATGTCATCTTAAAGATGGGAGGGAGCCCTTTTGAACTGCAAAGAGGGACTTCGGTGGGAGCTCCTGCCTTCCCCCCATGTTGTTGTCAAAACTGCATCGGCCTGAGCAGGGAGTTATTTACATAACTTTGGAGCAGTATGTGCTCATAATAGGGGACACATGTGCAGCTCCACAGTTACGTAAATAACTCCCCTTGCAGGGGCCATTTCAGCTTCTGAAAACTGTGGAGGGGAAGCAGGAGCCTTGCCTCCCCCCAGTTCCCAGCTGAAAAGGACCCCCTCTGATCTTTAAAGTAACATTCCCTGCTGTGTGGCTGCAGGGAAAACAAGTTGGGTCGGGGTAGCCCACAACCATCTTGCCAAACAATGTAACGTCTAGTTCGGCTGAGTGCTTTAAATTGCTGCCTCCTGTAGCATTAGTGGCACCCCTTCCCCTCACTGACAAGCACCCTTTTCCCACAATGGGACAATGTTTCCACTATCCCACCCCACTCCTGTTGCAAGACAAGCCTTCCATTCCCATTTTCTATTCCATTATATTGAACCAGATCTGACTTTTTAACATGGCCGTTTCCACACTACTCACCTTCAACTGGGACGCCGCAGAACGTTGCAAAAAACTGCGGAAGATAGCGTTTTCTCGCGCGAGTTTTGTGCGACATTGCGCAAAACTCGTGCGAGAAAATGCTATCTTCTGTGTTTTGTTCACAACGTTCCGCGGTGTTCTTTTTTTTTTTTGAAAATTTTTTTATTGGGTTAGAACATTTTTATTTTTACATTACAATCAATTTTCCCCTAATTTTTCGTTTCTAACCCCCTCCCTTTCCCCCCCTTTTGTTGACTTCCAACAGCTTTCCCACCCTCTGTCCCTTTTCCCTTACTTCTATTAAATTCCTCTGTCTAAAACAGATATACATTCTCCATTATATTAAGCAGTGCATCATTAACTCCTTTAATTATTATACACCCAAACTATACGTCTTTAGATAAACAATTTGTCCCATTTTCCAGTTTTGAATAATTCTATATAAACCTATATATCATAAACCATAAAAATTTCCCACATTTAAATCAAACAATTTGATTTGTTCTCTATATATTACTCATTTCAACTTTTTATGGCAATTCTATATAACTCCTCAGATACTCAATCAATTTAACTCTTCTATACATTCAGTTTGGTGCATATAAATCTTGTCAAAGAAAGAAAATATTGTTAGTTAGTCAATCCTCATGTTTAAACCTTATCATTAATTATTCTCTATCAGTTGACCTATACATATCTATATATATCTCAATCAATTAATCTAACTGCTTATAAATTCACATTTCTCTTCCTCCCCCGGTAAAGTCACCCCTCTCTTTTATACTTTTATTATATTTCAGTAGTTCTCAAACTGCCACAGTTTTCCTCCCACCTCCCATTTCTTCTCCAGGTATTGTTTCAGCTTCTCCCAGTCTGTGTTGAACTGCCCTGAGTCCAGATCTCTCAGTTTTCTTGTCATCTTGTCCATTTCAGCCATATACAGCAATTTGTAGATCCAATCTTCAATAGTTGGTACTTCTTGTACTTTCCATTTCTGCGCATACAAAAGTCTAGCTGCTGCAGTCATATAAAAAATCAACGTCCTATGATGGGCTGGAATTCCCTCCATTCCCAAGTTTAGCAGCAGGAGTTCTGGGTTCTTATTTATTTGAAACTGTAAAATTTCACTCATTTCTCTTATTATTTCCCCCCAGAACTGCCTAGCTACCTCACACGACCACCACATATGATAGAGGGAGCCCTCATGTTTCTTACATTTCCAGCATTTATTAGAAGTATTCAAATTCCCTAGCGCAATCTTCTTTGGTGTCATGTACCAACGATAGATCATTTTGAAAATGTTCTCTTTAATATTAATACATGTCGTTGTCTTCATTGTAGTTTTCCACAAGTATTCCCATGCCTCCATTGTTATTTCTTTATTGAAATTTATAGCCCATTTCACCATCTGTGTTTTAACTATCTCATCCTCAGTATACCATTTCAGCAATACTTGGTATACCTTGGATATTCTTTTCTTGTCTTCTTTAAGAAGGGTCTGCTCTAGTTCCGAATTCTCTGTTCGTATGCCCCCTTTTGCAAAGTCTGAGTTGTATAAGTCTCTAATCTGTCTATACTGAAACCAATCATAGTTAGGTGATAGTTCCTCTTGCGTCTTTATTCTAAGTTTAGATACTTCAATCTTAGTTATTTCTTTATACGTTAAACATTGTTGTTCATTATCCACAGCTCTCGGATCTATCACCTCATATGGAACCACCCACAAGGGGGTTCCTTCTTGTAAGTAAGTTCTATACTTCTTCCAGATTGTAAATAGACTTCTCCTTACAAAATGATGCAGGAACATCGAGTTGACCTTTACTTTGTCATGCCATAGGTATGCGTGCCATCCAAAAATTTTTTTATATCCCTCTAGGGCTAATAGTTTCTTATTCTTTAATGTCATCCACTCTTTTAGCCAAACTAGGCAGATTGCATCATGGTAAAGTCTCAGATTGGGCAGTTGCATTCCGCCTCTCTCCTTTGCATCTTGTAAAACTTTTACTTTCACTCGAGGCTTCTTGCCTGCCCAAACAAAATCTGATATTTTCCTCTGCCATTTTTCAAATTGTTTAGAGTCTCTGATGATTGGTATTGTCTGTAACAAAAACATTACTCTTGGTAACACATTCATCTTAACTGCTGCAATCCTGCCCAACCATGACAGGTTCAATCTATTCCATTTGATCAAGTCTCTCTCTATCTGAGTCCATAATTTTTCATAATTATTCTTGAACAAATCTATATTTTTTGCAGTCAGCTCAACTCCCAAGTATTTCACCTTACCAGTTACTTCACAATCCGTTGTTTCCATTAACAATTGTTGTTTCTGCTTAGTCATGTTTTTGCATAATATCTTTGACTTCTTTTTGTTAATGAAGAAACCTGCCAAATCTCCAAACTCCTTGATCTTGCCTATCACTTTTGGCATGTTCTCCAGTGGGTCTTCTACAATTAACATTATGTCGTCTGCAAATGCTCTGACCTTATATGAGTAGTCCTTTATTTTTATTCCTCGTATTTCCTCATCTTGTCGAATTTGTATCATCAGAATCTCCAATACTAAAATGAACAACAATGGAGATAACGGGCAACCTTGTCTTGTTCCTTTACTAATCGTCAATTTTTTGGTCAATTCATCATTCACTACAATTGCTGCAGTCTGGTCTCTATAGATTTCCTTGATTGCTCTGACGAATCTTTCTCCCAGTTGTAGCTTTTCCATAGTGGCAAACATAAAATCCCAGTTTAAATTGTCAAACGCTTTTTCAGCGTCTACAAAGAAGAAACCAACCTCTTTGTCACAACGCTTGTCGTAGTATTCAATAGCATTGATCACTGTCCTTAAGTTGTCTCTTATTTGTCTGTCTGGCAAAAAACCTGCTTGTTCCTCCTCTATGACTTCCGAGAGCCACCCCTTCAATCTCTCCGCCAATATCTTCGCAAAAATTTTATAGTCATTATTGAGTAGTGATATAGGCCTATAATTTTTCACGCTAGTCAGATCTTGGCCCTCTTTTGGGATCAATGATATATTCGCTTCGCTCCAAGTGTCTGGAATTCTTTGATCCCTAAAAACTCCGTTCATCACCTCTTTTAGGAATGGTGCCAGTTCATTGGCCATTGTCTTATAAAATTTAGCCGTAAGTCCATCTGGCCCTGGCGCCTTTCCTAGATTTGCGGATTGTATTGCCATATTTATTTCCTCATCAGTTACTTCACTGTTCAACTTATTTCTCCAAGCTTCCGAGATCTCTGGAAGTTTGGTTTTCTCCAAATATGATGCTATTGATTCTTTGTTTACTTCTTTTTTATTATACAGCTTAGCGTAAAATTTATAAAAGGCTCTGCTAATGGTAGTCTGCTCCAAATACGTTTTGTTTTCTTCACAAATTTTATTTATTATTTTCTTTTCCCTTTTCTTCTTTAATTGCCATGCCAAATATTTCCCAGGTTTATTAGCACCCTCAAAAGCTTTTTGATTCAGTCTTTTAAGGTTCCACTCCAATTCTTTGTTACTCATTGCTGTTAACTGTTCTTGAAGAATTTTGATTTCCTGATGTATTTTCTTTTTCCCTGGTCTCTTTTTTAACTGTACTTCTTTGGCCTTTATTTTCTCCTCAATCTCTTGTCTTTTCTCCTCTTTCTTTTTCCTTGCTCTACCATTTAAGTCCATTAGTATGCCCCTTACAACCGCCTTGTACGCGTCCCAAACTTTACTGGTTGGTACTTCTTTATTCACGTTGTATTGTATAAAAAACTTAGTCTCTCTTCTCAGTGTTTCCATATTCTCACTTTCCTGTAACAGGTCCTCATTTATTCTCCAGGCTTTCCTTTTTCTCCTTTTTCCAAATTTCCACATAATTGGGTTGTGATCTGAGCCTACCATCGGCATTATTTCTACCTCCTTAGTCCATAGCGCTAAGTCCTTTGAGGCCCAGATCATATCAATTCTTGATAATGTAAGATGCCTTGCAGAATAAAAAGTAAACTGTTTGGTTTTAGGATATTCTCTCCTCCATACGTCTTCGAGAGTCTCTTGTTGAATCAACTCAAAAAAAAGCTTTGGCAATAGTCCTCTTTTCTTTTGTGCTTTTGTAGTCTTTTTGTCTAATTCCAAATCTGTCACTCCATTGAAATCTCCAGCAAGAATTATCTGGTCATATACAAGATCGTCTAGGTGCTTCCTTAAGTCCTCAAAGAAGCTTTCCTTTGCACCGTTAGGTGCATAAAGTCCGACTACCAACACTCTCTTTAAGTTCCAATTACATTCCACTGCTACAAATCTAGCTTCCACATCTCTCATAACAAATTTTGGCTGCAGCTCCTCTTTTATATACAACACCACTCCTCTTTTTTTCTTGTTGGAAGCCGCTACAAATTCTTTGCCCAATTTTCCAGATTTTAAATATTTTACATCCTGTTTTCTAATGTGGGTCTCCTGCAAACAAACAATATCACATTTTTGTTTTAGTAGCCAATGAAAAATATTTTTTCTCTTATTCGGTGAGTTTAGTCCGTTTATATTCCAAGATAATACTTTACACTCCATATTCATGGTTTTGTTGGTAAGTCTTTTTCATTGTCCTTGATAAATCTCTCCATCTCCCGCTCAGATCTGATACGTTTTTTTGCCCCTCCAAACTCAAAGGACACTCCTTCCGGTAACTCCCATCTGTATCTGATATTCATGTCCTTCAAAGTCTGAATTAGCACTCTATATTTTTTCCTGTCCAATAACACTGATCTGGGCAGTTCCTTCATTATAATAATCGTCTTGCCATCAATCTCCAATGGATCTTGAAATTGTTTGGTCACAATCCTCTCTTTCATATTTCTAGTTGTAAACTGCACAATCACATCCCTTGGTAGTTTCCTCTGGGTTGCAATTCTCGAGTTCACACGATACGCCACATCTAGGATAGCCACAATTTCCTCCTCCTCCTTCCCCAGGTAATCAGCCAACACCTCAGTCATCTGTTCTTGCGCTGACTTCCCTTCCACTTCTGGCAGACCACGAAATCGAAGCTGCTTCTCCATGTGTTTAGTTTCTGCAACTGACATCCTCCCCTTCACCAGCCTCATCTCTGTTTGTTGCGTGTCTATTAAATTCTCCATCGCGTCTTCTACTGTTTTAACTCTCTGCTGCGTTCCTTGTAAATCACTGCTAATCGTTTCCACACCTTTTTTCACTTCTGACAGCTCCGACTTTACTGTCTGTGTAACTTCCTTGACCTCTTTAATAAGCTCCAATTTCGTGTCCTTAAGTTCTTTCATCATGTCTATAAGTTTTTTGTCCAAGTTTTCTATTGCCGATTGCCACTCTTTTTTCGACATCGTGGGGCTTGCTTTAGCTCGCTCCCACGAATCTGCTCTCTTCCTCAGCTCCGTGGCGTATAATTAAACGTTTTCCTTTTTTTTTTTAAATGTCCCAATCTTTGCCAAAATTAATTTTTTATATCCAAAATGTCGGGCGTCTTTTCTCTATGGTTTCTCTATGTTATTATAATCCAAGATGGCCTACTTCCTCTTCCGCTGAAGCCACGACCCTTCCACTTTCGAAGATGGCGATTCCCCACTTCCTGTCCTTTGGCAAGGGCCGCTTCCCTCCAGCCACTCTATTGTTGTTACGCACTTCCTGTCTCCCGTCTTCCCACAGCAGGTCTCGCGATGGTGTCTTTTTCCCACAGCTCCAAAACCACAGGTATTCAAAACAATAGTCCGATTTTTGTAATAACTTCTTTAAACTTAGTCTCTTTTAAAATACAACTCCTGCCGAGTCTTCACCTCCTTTTCGCTAGTCTGTTGCAGTTTAAAAGTCTACTTTCTTTCCTCTCTGTTTTTGTCAATCTGTCCCGTTTCAAGAGATAGCGATCTTTACCTTCTCTCCAGCTTTCTCGGGTTGTAATCGCTGTTTCGATCTTAAATTCTCCTCTCGACTTCCCTCCCCGATCGAAGCTTGGGTATGTAGGTCTTATGCCAGCCGAATTGGCCCCAAAATTGCCGCAGAGATTATAGCCGACCCGTCGCAAGGTGGGACCTCAAGGATCGGGGGGGAGACTCCTTGTGTAGAGCCCCCCCTCGTCCGAGATCTAACTCACCCTAGGGTCTTGAGCGTTCTTTGCCTGCTCCCCGCCTGAGAGCAGTCGGCCGCGGGTTATTTTCACCCCTCCGGCCGGTTAAAACGGCAATCCGGTCAGCTCCACAAATGGAGCTGCGTTAGACCTCCATGAATCCCAAACCGGAAGTCATCCACGTTCCGCGGTGTTCTGATTGAAGGCGAGTAGTGTGGAAACGGCCCTAGTTACATAATATGAAGGCACATCTAGTCAGAATTATGGAGGTTTTAAGCCCCACGTATTTCAGCAGATGAGTTTTGAACACATGCTTAACTTTCCCACTGCAATGATGGGGCTTGTAAAGGCATTACTTCAGTTGGATTGTGCTCTAAATAGTAGCACTTTCACCTGTCCCTACCTATCTGGCAGAAGTTGCCAGGGACCTTTTGGTAATGGTGTGATGGATATAGATAGGTTTAAAAGGTAAAGGAGGTCCCCTGTGCAAGCACTGAGTCACTACTGACCCATGGGGGGACGTCGCATCACGATGTTTTCTTGGCAGACTTTTTACAGGGTGGTTTGCCATTGCCTTCCCCAGTCATCTACACTTAACCCCCAGGAAACTGGGGGTACTCATTTTACCGACCTCGGAAGGATGGAAGGCTATGGGCCAAGCTACACATGACGAATGACACTTGAATGGCAAGTGGATTTAGTGGAGGGCAAGTGAACAGGGAGAAATACACTTGCTGTTCAAGTGTCATTCGTCATGTGTAGCTTGGCCCTGAGTCAACCTTGAGCTACCTGAGCCCAGCTTCCGCCGGGATCGAACTCAGGTCGTGAGCAGAGCTTGGACTGCAGTAGTGCAGCTTACCACTATATTTTATCTGAAACCCAGAATGTAGTATGTTCAACTCCACACTTCCCTTTGAGTGATGCGGTTTAGAGTTGGACACTGTGCTCGGAAAAAAAATTATCCAAACTGGAAGAGGTACTGGAAAATGCAATAAAGATTAAAGAGATTTTTGAACACAAGAAAGACCTGTGATAAACGGCCTGTGCTGAATGGGGGGCGGGTGTGTGTGGAGAAGATAACAGCTTTCAAACGTACAAATGGCAGCTATAAACTTGAGAGGCTTTCTCCCCCTCAAATGCTAGCTGAAGGTAGAGGTCAAATCTAACAGGCTGGTATTTCAGACAGAAAGATTTGGGTTTCATACTAGGCAGAGCTTTTGAACCATAAGTGGGCAAGTGGACAAGTTACAAAGAGAGGTGGGCCTGTTTATATAACTGGATGTTTTTATAAGATCTGACAGGAAGAGATTACATGTACCACAGGAATACAACATCCTTCTCCCTCCCTCTAGTTTCTCAGGACCTTATGAGTCTCACAAATTAAAGTTAATGAAAATAAGAGTTTTGTAGGTCTGGGGTGTGCATCTGCCTTACTGATAACCTAGAGAATTACAACCCACTGTTTCCTTCCTTTTCACACTGGATATGCTGCAAAATTCTCTATTTCCAAGTCAAGAACTAGGGCTGTCAGGTCCCCCAGTGGAGACGGGGGATCCTGCACTCCCACCTTCCGCCCCCTCCACCACTCACCTGGCTGGCGGAGGGGGGATGACAGGGGAACAGGCCTCTTGGGCATGTCCTGGTGTGATGCCATCACTCCTAGGATTGATGTCATCGCACAGGCCCAGGGAGAACTCCTGTGCTTTGCACTGGACCAGTTTTGGCCCAAAACAGTTGGGGACCAAAATCAGACCAGTGCAAAGAGCATGAGCACTCCTGGGGCCTGCGCAATGACATCACTCCTGGAAATGACATCATCACACCACACTGGGAACACTCACGTGCAAAGAGGATTAAAAGCTGAGTGCCGCCAGGAGGGTAAAGAGATCTGGCCACCCTCTTTCCTCCCAAAGGCTCTGTCAGTTTCATCTCCCCTTCTAAGCGGCAAGGAGGAAATAAACAAACCCTCTGCGCAGCACTCTCCCTGGTTCTGTAGAGAGGGGAAATTGACAAAGCCTTGGCTCTCAGTGAACAAATACAATAGGATAGGGGTTGCAGAAATCTGAAAACAAACATAAATCCAAACAGAGATGAAATATTTCTGAAATAAAGCATAAGTAATTAAACATGGTATTTTTAACAAGGTGGAAACTACCCAGTAGGAGCAAATCTACATCAACAGACAGTACCCAGTAGAATAGCCTACAATTCCTGTCCCTTACTAAGGGATATTGCTGAGCCATTTCTTAAGACACAGTCCTATTACCTGAGTTTAAAAAAAACCCTCCTGAATAATTCAGTTTTGTATAGTTTGTGGGAAGCCAGGAGAATGGGGGCTTTCCTGACCTGTGGGTTCTGCCACAGAGAAAGCATGTGTACAGGGAGCTGTAGATTTTGCCCAACTCCAGGGTGGAATCTGCAGAAGGATCTATTCAGATGAATGAAGCTGCCATCGTGAAGCAAAGGAACAGAGGCAATTGCACAGATATGAGGGGCCAAAGCCATGAAGGTCTTCGTATATGTCCTCCTCAGAGGAATTAGGCAGGAATTAATCTTCATCTCCTCAGAAGATATAACCCCTCTCCTTTATGGCTTGAAAAGGAATCTCTCAACCCATTACCCAATCACTCTCACCCAAAACACACTCCTTGTTCTCTGTTGTCTTTGTAAAGTGTACCAACTGACTGCCTTCGAACTGGTTCTAACTGACCTATCAGAGAAGAGGGAGCAAGCTGTCACTCAAGGTTTCCGTTCTAGCAAATAGTTCACCTCCCCCCCCCCAGCTCTATGGTTTTGCTGCACTGTGGAAAGTTGCTGTTAAGTGTTAAGT
Source organism: Eublepharis macularius (assembly GCF_028583425.1). NCBI lineage: Eukaryota > Metazoa > Chordata > Lepidosauria > Squamata > Eublepharidae > Eublepharis > Eublepharis macularius. Next base: position 147,311,859 of record NC_072794.1, on the reverse strand, counting down.
ACAGTCCATCACATAGACACAACCTGTTTTTCCCCTGGTGAAAAAAGGGAGAAGGGAATCCTCTTTGACTACCAAAAAGGCTATACTGGGCATCACTGCACTTCTATGGACAAAAGCCATAGGACTGTAGTACAGAGGAGATTTGGAAAAGGCAGAGCAAAAAAGCTGGCTGGATCCAACCCACTAATGCTACTATGCCTGTAATATGTATGACTGACTCATGAACTCCACGCATCTTCCCTGACATTGTAAGAAGAGCCACATGATCTTGAATTCCAATAGGCGTTGGTTGAAATTAGTGGAGTTTTGCTCTTGCTTCATTTATTCTGGCTCTTAGTTCAAACTTTATTGATGGCAAAGTGAGTAAGTGATCAAGACGGGCCCTGGAGCCTTAATGGGACTCTCAAAGATCTAAGAGCCAAACCAGTCCGACATATCCTTGAGTCTTGCAATAAGCTCATGTTTCACTTCTCCAGGAGGAAAGCTCTTGGAGGCAACCCAGCTTGTCAGCACAAAGTCATATCCCCCACTACTTGTCATATAGATCCCACTTGACATGTCTGTGCCAGAACTTCGCAGGATTAATGTATTTTGGAGACATGGCCAATACTATTGCATTAGCTACTATCAATTAGTTGCTGGCTGGGCTCTATACCACCACTCTGTTGTGAACTCATTAACACGTAGCGTGAGATATTCTTTCCTAGGTCTTTGTGTTTTTAGGATTAGATATGGTGCCAAGTAGTTTAGTAAGCTGTGCAGCTAGTTGTGCTGCTGAGATGAGAATGCACGCTTTACAAAGCAAAGTTGCTTTAATCTCTACATTCCTGCCCTCCTCCAAAGGTGTTTTATCACAGTTAGTATCACTCTGTTGGGAAATCAGAGTTTGGAGAAGGGAGGGAGCTCAGTGGGAATGTCATACCATAGATTCTGCCCTCTAAAGCTGCCATTTCTTCCACGAGAACTAATCTGGGTAGTCTAGAGATAAGTTGTAATTTTTGGAGAACTCCAGGCCCCATGTAGAGGCTAGCAAAACTAGTTTCTGTCCAAAGCTATCTGTCAGTCCTTGGTAGGTAGAATCCCCCAGTTCTCCACAGCAAACACGCAGGTGTATTGGTTGAAGTAACTTTATTAGAGATTTAGCAAGTTCAAGGTGCTCAGACAAGTGCATTGGCAGAAGTGATGTGACCGGGGTTGGTGATGGGAATGTTCCTGCCATCAGGATAAGGGCCGTTAAAGTTTTTGGGTGCAAAAGAGCCAGGGGGGTTGTCAGGGAGAACCTAGGTTTAGACTAGACAGAACAAAGAATGAAATCATCTGAGTTCCCAGGAAAGATACATTTCAAGCTGGCCACAAGCAGCCTTCAAGGATGCTTCTGGAAGCAGTGGGGAAAGAGAAAGTAAATGCTTGTGAGATAACCTACTGCCTTAACATCAATAAGAAACTTCTCATGCCCTCAGAGGACCAGTACAGAACACAGAATACATTCATGCCAGATATGCAGACAGGCATATATGACAATCTAGTGCTGTTGCAACTAAGAAAGCTTTTACAAAGACACAATAGATCTGTGATGACAAAAAACAACTGGATTAAAGATCCAGGGGATTACGAAGCTCTGTTCAGAGACACATGAGTGATACCTGGGAATGGATCAGTTATTTCTAGCAGCACTATTTTACATTCCTTTGCTCCTATCCCTAACAGTCCTGCCCCTTTCCCCCAATCTCTCGCAGGAAGGTAAAGTCTTAATCCAGAGCCAGTTGGGTGTAGTGGTCAAGAATGGCAGGACTCTAATCTGGAGAACCTTGCCCGTTTCCACACAGTTTACCTTGTTCTGGAAAACAGCGAAATCTCGCACGAAATTGTGCGATTTCATGCAAGATTTCGCTGTTTTCCAGAACAAGGTAAGCCGTGTGGAAATGGCCCAGGTTTGATTTCTCACTCCTCCACTTGAAGCCAGATGGGTGACCTTGGGTCAGTCACAGCTCTCTCAGAGCTCTCTCAGCCCCACCCACCTCACAGGGTGATTGTTGTGAGGATAATAATGACATACTTTGTAAACCGATCTGAGTGGGCATTAAATTGTCCTGAAGGGCAGTATATAAATCAGATGTTATTGTTATTAAAAAGAACCCACAGGCAGCTGCCAGGAGGCAGGAGTCAATTCTCTACTAAAGAGCAAAGCTCACCCATGGGGGAAACTTAAGGCCAGCCCCAATTCCTCCTAGTCTCCACCCACCCCCATTTATTTGGTGCTTTCTGTACAAGAGGATCTCTGGATTGAGATCACTGAGCTGAATTCATAGAGCTCTGTTTATTTGATGTGAATTCATTGCAGCACTCAGCAATTGCCTGACATGATATCTGTTGGAACGATGTACAAGAGTTGATTTCATCTTCTTCTTTGAATACGTTGCAAAGAGTGAATGCAAGAATAAATGGTACAGGACCCAGCAGCCAGCGTGAGCACACTTGGAAAACAGCAGCCTCTTCGCATTTGGATAAAATGCTGACTCAGAGCATTTACTGGATCAAAGAGTGAACACACTCCATTAGTTCTGCCTTTTCCTATAAGCTCTGTAGAACTGTCTTCACTGATAGATGCAGAAATTCAGAGTATCCCTTGGCTGAGAGAGGTAAAAGACCATGCTTTGGCATTAGCTTTCAGCTGCCAAGCCTCTTACCCAGGGTGGCATTGTTCACCTGCCACCATAAGAGAGTCTGTAGCCTGTTGATTTCAATGGAATAGGTGATTTAACTCTTGGGGGTTCATTACATAATGGCCAGTTTTGTATATCATTCATTACACCCCCTGCCATATGCCACCAGGGACTGTATCACTTGTTGGGTTTATCTGTAATCATTCTATGACAATGCTCATACCAGCAGGAATACAACATCAGTTTTGCACCAGTGTGATCTGTCTGCTTGCCATGTACATTGAGCTTGCTTAACAAGGCCTTCAGCCTCACTAGGCCTCATTGTTCATAGGCCAAAGCCTCCAGTGCATTGCAGGGTGGATGCAACCCAGCAACATATTGTCCTTTGCACATGCAGGTGAGAGACATCTCAAGGCAATGCCAGGGGTCACCTTGCATGTGAGGAGACTGGTTGCATGGTGGATCTTCTGAGCAGAACCCCCCAAAATCCACTCATTTCTAACTTTGTGTTAGCTATGCATAATATGGACCCATAAATACGATCCATAATATGAACCTCACTACATTTTCTGCTGTTGACATTGTTTCTTATGAAAGAGTTTGACTTTTGAATCTGTGATACCTAACCTGAAGAACTCGCAATGGAGACCAGGATTTCCTTGTATGCAAAAGAAGCAAAATTTGGTTTATGTGTAATATTTCCTTCATCTCACATGCATTGGCAGCATGATTTGGAGAAAGGCGTCCTTGTCTTCTGTCCAGGAGCAACCATGAAAAACAAATGTGTGCTAGTTCTTTTCCCCTGCAGTTGTAGGCACTTTGGGGATTTTGAAAAAAGATAGCAGGTGGCACGACATAATGGCTAACATGGGACGCAGGACTGGTCACAAAACAGCTGTCATGGTGGATAATTACAAAATGTTGGAAGTGTCCAAGCCAAGTAGCCTCCTAAGATAGCTATTTCCAAATGGGCAGTCCCCGTAGACACAACAGTCAGCCTTCTCGGGGTCTTCTGCTCCAGTTAGGAGCTCTTTGTTTGTAAAAGAAACAAGTGGGCACAAGAAAGTCTATTGGTGGGCACCGTGGGGCCCTGAGGACCACTGTGCTATGAGTTGTGGATGAGATAAAATCCTAGTTTAGGCATAAACTCACTGAGTGGCCTTGGATAATCCACTCCATCTTGACCAGAGGCCCCTCTTATAAAAGAGAAGTCATGCTAGGAAGTGAGATGCGAACCTAAGCTCAAGTCCTGCTCCTTTTTCATAGACTTACTGGATGGTCATGGCCATCTCAGATGCCCAAATTCCCACTTGTAATGCCCAGATTCCCACTTGTAATATGGGAAAACATCAGCCTGTGTTACAGGATCATTTGGGGGGGGGGAATTAAATGTACAGCACTTTGCAAATTTAAACTAAATGGTAAATAAGGGTTTGTTCAGTAATTTGTACCCTGAAAAAGAAATGGTAAAGAGTAAGGGAATATGTCACACCAACCACTGCTGTAGTCATTTCTGAATTTTTCCCCCTTCTCCGGCAGTCCTCTTTACTTTATCCACATGTTTTGCAGAACTGTTCATTCATCCATACTGTTCATAAACATTCCGTAGCAAACAAATCTTTTGGCATGCCAAGCCCAGCCTTCCATTGCTATCCATTGCCATGCCATTGGACAGCAAGGGACATTTTGTACTGGTTAACTATGGGTTAACAATCCAACTTTCCCTTGTCTGCAAAGCAGAGGCTCCTGACGACATTGGACTAGATTTCTGCACAGTACAGTCTCCAGTAGTGAGCACTATTTTACAGGCATGTCTCATGGGGTATGGCAAATATAGTCTATCCAAGGCACCAAGTCTGAGGATGAAACTACATGTGATTTCAGTGGAATCAACATGTGGCCACCACTATCAAAAAAAGAAATATTCCTGTACTTTCTCTTCTTCCCATAAAGCATTTTACAGGACAGTCTTAACATTTTCCTGGGAGTAAGCCCCAGAGAATAGACCTGAGTAGGAGTCTGAGAGCCAAGCTACAAGTGACGCCTTACACAGGTTGGACACTTGTCAGCTTCCCTCAAGTTCTGATGGGAAATGTAGGCGTCCTGGTTTTACAGCTTGGCTCTTCGTTACAGCTGCAAGACCAGGATGCCTACATTTCCCATCAAAACTTGAAGGAAGCTGACAAGTGTCCAACCTGTGTCAGGCGTCACTTGTAGCTCGGCTCTGAGAGGACCTCCTGTCTTGGTAAGGCCAAATGCACCACGATCCTCTTGCTGAAAAGTTTCATCCGCTCACACTCCACTCCATTGGCTGTGGAAAACATGGGCAGAGAAGCTCACAACATGATGATACCAGACATTCTGCCTTACACATTATAGGGAAGAGAGGGGAACAGCAATAGCTGCAAGAAAGCTGCTTCTTCAGTAGCAAGGACTGTAGCAGCTGGTTTAAGACTTTAGTCTCTAGAGTCACAGAGGAAGAGCCGTCAGCTGAACTCACCAACATGTGCTAGCTCTTGTCAAGATTTCTCTGAGGTCATTTTCAGTTCAAGAAAAGAACTCAGGACTGCAAATCTTGCATCATGCAGCCCTTTAAACAATTAATTGGAACAGCTTTATTGAGCATGTGTAGACATCTAGCCCAACTTTCTGTTCCAACTAGCACTCTATAAGGTTTTGGGCTGAGCTATTTCACTTTCAGAGCTCTGCTAATAAGAACCTTGTAACTGGAGATGCTGCGGATCCAGCCAGAGTCTTTCGCATGCAAAATTCATGTCCTGCCCCTGAGCTATGACCCCTACTTTGTAAACAGACATCTCCTGTATTGCAAAATTATAACCATATTTGATGCTTCGGCTGAAGTTTTTAAGATCAAGTCACTGGCATTTTTGTTTGTTTTGATCTGAAAGAGCTTTTTTTTTGCATTGTGAATATAATCAGCATGGTGTCCCTATGTCTGAACAATTTGACAACCCAATATCACATCAATGACTGTATCAGAAATAATTATAACTTGTTTCTGAAGTGTGTAATGATACTGTTTCCTTCTTTTTTAAAGGAGGGAAAATGTACAGTGTCATATGTGGTAATAATGTTAGGTTTCTCTCGCTCTTGCACTTGCTCTTCCTCTCTCTCTCTTTGTAAAAAAATATTAATTATTTCTATGCATATTCAGGAAAGGAAGGCTTCTTCAGCAGTCAGGCTTATTTGCTTAATTACCCTTAGCTGATTTCATGCTATCTGGGCACATTGCTAGCTGAACTACACCATCAAAAAGCCACCAACCATAACATTTTGTTCTCAACGAATGAAAGGGGGGGGGGACTTGGTTGAGGTTCAGCAAAGCAGCTGGGCCTAGCAAGCCTTTGGAAGTGTCATCTTTTGGTGTTAAGATGATAAAAGCATAGAAGACCTTGACAGGAATTCTCTTCACAGCTACTGGATGGAGCACAGCCTTTAATATGCAGCTTCTTGCCCTCTAGAGACATGAAACCATGGCAGGCATAGAAAAAGCTGAGCCAAAATAGTCTTCATTTCTTTGTTGCTTTTGTTATTATACAAAAAAGCACCTGTGCTTTTAAAATTCCATCTATTTTTCACCCAAGACCTTTCCCACTTGGGTTAATTGCACTGGGTTTGAGGCTGTTAGGAAGCGGGTCCCCCCCACACACACACACACTTCCCACAGCATTGTGGTGCATTCATGTGCCTCCTCAGTTTTCCCTGGCTTTTTGTCACACTTTCCCAAATCTGCTTTGCTGAGAAGTTTTGGGAAAGATCACAGCAGAGCCTAGATGGCTGCCATGGGGGTGGGGAAGTTCAGGTTTTCCCAGTGGCCTAGCACAGCAGTCATTTCCCCTTCCGCCTGTCCCCATGGATGTCATTTCTCACCCCACCAACATGGGGGTGTTTTTTTTTAAACTGGCAGTTGAATATTTTATACCACTACAATGTAAAAATCTGTATATTTGGTCCTCTGAATTCCCAGAGTTCTTTTTGTTTAAAGTAACTCTTGAGCCCCTTTCATTGCAGAGATATAAGTGGAAAGGATATCTCTGCAACGAAAGAAGCTAGAGAGTTACTTTTTTAAAAGTTTAAGTTTCAGAGAACGGGATAGACCAGCTCTTACAGTTGTAACTAGGCTTGGTCATGGCCAGCCGTCCCCTCGACCAGCAGGGGCATTGGGCCAACCAGGGCTCGGGCACAACCCCAGGGGCACTCCACCTGGGCATACTTTGTAAGAAATAAGAAGTTTGCTGGAGGGCAGGTCATGCTAGGGATGCTGACATCATGAAGAGGACGGCCAGTGGCTGTGCTTGTCAGGAAGGGCGTGCCATTGGGCTGGAGGGAGAGCCTGGGCTGGAGGAAGTTCAGGGAGGGGGCAGGGTCCCACACTATGAGCTTTAAAGGTGGATTCTATGCCATAGTTGGGGTTGGCTGGGGTCAGAGGATGAGAACGAGGCCCCAGGATGGGGTCAGTGAAGTTAACTTGCCCTCTGCTTGTACAACTGAATAAACATGGATATTGCTGATACTTGCAACGTATGAGCGCTTCTTCCCAGGAAGGGCATATGGAGGGTTGCCTGCTCACCAGTTTGTTGCAAGCTCCTACACTTCTCACCACTCAGACAACCCAACCTTCAGTGGCCAGGGTGACCACAACATTATAATGATATAACAATATTAATTGCCAATTTTTATAAAAAGTGGAAAAACCCAGGTGGCACAGAAGGGTGGCGGCCGCTGCCGCAGGACTGGGGCAGGAAAACTGCAAGGGAACTCACCATGAGGACGGTCCATGGCCAATGCAGTGTGTCAGCAGCTGCAGCAGCAATGGGGAAACCACATGAGCCTGTCCCAGTATGGAAAATACCCAACGGGAATTCTGTAAAAGACCTTCAAAGGCTTGTTTTTAAGGCTCCAGGAACTTGTCACGCCACACACCTTCTCTCAAATATAATCAGCCGCACAGTCCAATGCTAGCTTTGAGATATGCACAGGATGAATGGTCTTTTTACACAGGGAAAGAATTCATTACGTTATTTGCCTCCTGGTTGCCTCTGAATGAAGCTTCATGTGCAAAATAACATTCTAGCAACTGCCAGTCCTCCAAACAGCTAAGAGCAGCATGCCTTGTGACATTCATGTTAATAGTTGCTCAGCTGTTTAAATATAAGCCCCTTGTTTGTTTATGATGTGAATGTTTTTGTGTTTAGCCCTCCATTCTGGGACTTTTTGAAGGGGAGGTGGGAGGGACGTTGACTGGCATTGCTGTTCCGTTTCAGCCTGGCTTCTAACAGGCACATCTATTATACATGTGTCTAGATGCGGAACTGCTCACTCAGGCTTGAATAGGTCATGTTCTTTGGAAATCTCCGGTTTTTCAGCCGTTCTTCAACGAGCTTTCCTTCCCCCACACTCTGAACATCTCACAAATACCTGGAAAACACCCTGTGAGACATCTTCATTCATTTATTACTGTTTCTATTTTTAACCACATGAAAAATGGCAGCCACAAACTAGACTGAAGGGAGCTTGTAATTTAGATGACACACACATGCCCATGTTTCAGGTCTGTGTGACCTTTGTTTCATAGTGTTTTTCTGCCATTTTCTTCCTGAACATTTGTTTCCATTTATCTTTTTTTTTTCCTTCTTAAATGTGCCCAAGCAAAACAACTTGCAACCAGGGCAACAAAAAAAAAAGCTGCTCAAAAGGGAGGGGAGATAAGATTTCTCACTTAATGGAATGCAGCCGCCCTCCGACAGCTACACAGGTCCTTAACGCTGTTAAAGACTTTGCCGGCAAGCCTGCTTGAAGAAGACTCCCTTCAGACAGCCCACTTGGGGGCTCCATATTTTTGAAAGTCTTGAACTACAAGGAGTGCAACAGACAGTTATTAAAACTGACCTTCCAGTTATTGTCTTGATCAGGGTCCCCTGTGTGGTGCCTCTGGGCACCATGGTGCTGCCACCACCTTTCTTGGTGCCCATCAAATGTTTTAGAAAGTAGGTGGAGTAAGGTGGGGCTCTTGCCCGGAAAGGCTTCCAATGGGCCACTGGAGATCTGATTGCCTATACAGATTAAAATGTTTTAGCAGCTGCTGCCACCACAGTTTTATTCTCCCTCATTCCTCTTTTCCAATGTATTTTTAAAATTACCCCTTTTCTCCTCTGTGCTTCAGCTTCCTCGTGTGTGGCTGTGTCCCTGCAGCAGCCATTTTGTGGTTGGCATTACCTAGGGATGCCAGCTCCAGTTTGAGAAATTCCTAGAGATTTTGAGGGTAGAGACTGGAAAGAATGGGATTTGGGGAGAGGAGAGGCCTCAGTAGGATATAATGCCATGGAGGGATGCCAGACCTCCACACCCCACCCCCACTTACCTGGCCAGCGGGGGGGGGGGAATGCACCTTTTGTGCGTGCTCCCCTGCAGCACTGCACAATCCCGTGCGGAGCAGCCGCCTGGATTGGGCCCATTTTGGCCCAGATTGGGGCCACTGTGGAGCGCGGGAGCGCTCCCGCGCTCCACAGTGGCCCCAAACGCACCTGTTTCAGCCCAAATAGGGCTCATTTTAGGCCTGTTTTGGTGCAGATTTGGCCCATTTTGGGCCACTGTGGAGCGCAGGAGCACTCCCACACTCCGCAGTGGCTGAAAATGGGCCTGAAATGATCCTGATTTGGGCCGAAACAAGTGTGTCTTGGGCCGCTGTGGAGGGCAGGAGTGCTCCCGTACTCTGCAGCGGCCCCAATCTAAGTCACTTTCCAGAAGTGATGTCATCGCACTTGCGGAAGCGCACACGCTTTCCGCACCCTCCCCCCACCAGAGGTAAGTGCCAGGAGCCAGTCCCCCTGCTGGGAGGTTGAGAAGGCCTGGCAACCCTAATGCCATAGCATCCACACACACACACCCCCCAAAGCATCCATTTTCTTCAGGGGAACTGATCTCTGTGGTCTGGAGATCAGTTGTATTTCCCGGAGATCTCCTGCCATCACCTGGAGGCTGGCAATCCTAGCATCAGTCATTTTGTGGTTGCTCCCACCGCCCTGTGTCAGAATTGCAAAGGTGCCCATGGGCTCTAAAAATCTGGGGGCCCCAATCTTGATTACAGCTATAACTGAAACAAAAAGGTAAATAATGTTCTATATTATGTGAAAGTTGAGAAGTTGAAGACAACATGAGGTTGGGAGGATTTTTAAAAAAAAGATTTTATAGTGTTGCAGCTATTGATGTAGAGAAACAGCAAACAGGTAAAGCAAGGGGAACAAATTATTTAAAAACCAGTTTTTAAAAAAAAAAAAAAACTCTCAGCACTCCCAGTGTATTCTGAATGTATGCATTCTTTCTCAGGGTTTTTATTACTGTGTATTATCTCCAGCTGAAAATAATACATGGTAATTAAACTTGATATACTTTTATAAAACTTAAAATACAGGGCATACCTTTCTAATGTGATCCATGTCGAATATAACAAATTATACTTAACATTATTGTTTAAAACCCTCCTTTAAGCATTAAAATCAGAATGCCACACATTCTTGTAGAAACTACCGAGGTGGCATAATTTTATGCTGCCATTGTCTCAACCAGTTTGCCTGACATATCTTAATTTATACTTCCGAGATGTTAAGTAACTTACCTGCTACAGAAAAATATATTCCGTTCATTGGGAGCTCCCAAACCTTTCTGTTCTTTTTGCCCAAGCAGCATTCTTGGTGCTGAACTAGAGTTTCCAACTCCAGGAAACTGTGAGGGGATAGAGTATTGGGGGAGCTCAGCAGGGTATAAAGCCATGGAGTCTATCCTCCAAAGCAGCCATTTTTTCCAGGGAATTGATCTAGAGATAAGTGGTAATTCTGGAAGATCTCCATGTTCTACCTAGAGGCTGGCAACCCTATCCTGAGCCATATTGACAGAAGTTTTACAAATCCCAGAGTGGTATCCGCACTAAGCTTTACTGTGAGGTCCAGCCCTATTTAGGATCTGCACAGATGGAGAATCCTAAAATCAACTGGTTGGCAGGGAAGGGCTGATTGGCAGGACTGTGGTGTTCAAAAAGGCCTTCAGTGATGAGCAATCAGCCCTCTGGTTGTTGTGGGTTTTCCGGGCTGTATTGCCGTGGTCTTGGCATTGTAGTTCCTGACGTTTCGCCAGCAGCTGTGGCTGGCATCTTCAGAGGTGTAGCACCAAAAGACAGAGATCTCTGTCTTGGTGCTACACCTCTGAAGATGCCAGCCACAGCTGCTGGCGAAACGTCAGGAACTACAATGCCAAGACCACGGCAATACAGCCCGGAAAACCCACAACAACCATCGTTCTCCGGCCGTGAAAGCCTTCGACAATAAATCAGCCCTCTGTTCCAATCACAATTTGACTGTAAATTGAGGACATCACCCGCAAAGACTTGGGGGAAAATGGCTTTTTGTGAATGCTCAAGATGATTCAAAATTGTTCTGGACTGCATGGAAATACAGTTTGTGTATGCACAGTTTTACACTCGAACCTTATCCCTCATCTATGAAATTCCTGTTGTTGTTAATAACTTACAAAAGAGGTGTTTTGATCCTGTTCATATGAAGGAGAGAAAGAACAATATGGTGTCTCCCTAGTATTTTAGCCTTGGCTGGTTTGGTTGATACGTGCAGTGTTTATTCAAGTGAGCCATGGTTTCCCCAGTCCCCAACTAGCAGCTACTTCTGGTTGCAGGACAGGACACTGCAGAGAAAAGCTCCCCTTTGGAGAACCATCATGCCCACTGCCCTAGTTGATCGATGGCATCTCAGGATGGCTCAAGAAAAGAAGGTGGGGTAGAGCCACAGTAGGGTTTCCAGGTTGGGAAATTCCTGGAAATTTGGGGGGTGGAGCCTGGAGACGGTGGAGTTTGGGGAGGGAGGGGACCTCATCAGGGTATAATGCCATAGATTCCAGCTTTCAAAGCAGGCATTTTGGAGATCACTTGTAATTCCAGGAGATCTCCAGCTACCACCTGGATGCTGGCAACCATAAGCCTCAGTGGTGGTGGGCGCAGCTTCTAACTTCTCACAGGAGGAGGTGCTTTGGTGAGAGACTGGGGGCAGCAAGAGAGCATGCTGCACCATCTTCAAAATAGTTGAGGAGGGGGCCAGTGAGGGTGCTCCCAGCTCCAGCTTGTAGAGAAGGGGTGCCGACAAAAGCCTTGAGGTAAAGGGTGTCCACACACCCCGTCTCCTCTTATACTGTACTATTAGTGGTGCTGGGCTAAGGCAAGAAGTTTTCATGCCTGGAGAAGACAGAACTCTGACACTCCCCTCCCACCAAACACCACCACCATCACCCAGCAGAAAAATAATGGACTGGATCCAAGGACTTCTTTCTTCTAGGTGAAGAGTCTTCCCCTGAAAGGAGATGCCTTGGGGGAAGACTGCTTCTATCTGAGGGAGATTTCTCACTCAGTGGGAATTATTGGATCCGACTCAATAACAAGAATCAAAATAATTGACCATGTTAATCAAAATAATTGCCTCCTCTTTAATAGTTGCCCAAAGTTCTTCTAATTAAACTGTAAGCATACTTTCTGGCAGCTTCCTATCCCAGCACCATAAAACTACACACACTGTTATCATCTAAAATTCTTTCTCCTCGTTCTATCAGCAGCCACAGTTGGAAGTATTCATTTTATGTGACCAATCCCTATAATAGTTTACACTAATTGTCCCCAAGTTGCTTAAGCCCTAATCAATTCCCTGGAGTCAAAGAAATTCAATCAGGAAGGTCTTTCTTTGCATCTGTGGGAACAATTCAATACGGAAAAAGCTTTTTCTGGAAATGCTCTCTCTCTTTCTCTTTCGCTCTTTCTGTATGTTTGTGTTCCTGGAATCCTGCCTGGGTGTCTTGAGGCTTGTGTTCCAAGACAGCAATATCAATAAGGGTCAATATCTTTGGGCTGCTTCCCAGCGAAGTGTCCAATATCGAACTATGAAATCTATGCTGCTTTTGGGTAGCTGAATTGAAACAACCCATGGTCTAAACAAAGCCAAACAGGAGCAGGGTCTTTTTCACTGAGGGTAACATTTTACCCTAACAAGAAGTCCACTGCGTGCAAATGCATATGCGCTGCAAGCATCATATCAGTGCTACTGACTAGACGGGGAGAAAACAGGCTGAGAATTCTTCCAGCAACTTTTGTGGCAATTTCTACATTCTATGTCCTTAATTTAGGTTAAGAACTCCTCTTTTTAATTCTGTGTTTAGCCAGCTGTTTGTATGCAGCTATTCCGCATATGTACAGAAAATCTTTTTAAAAGTGACATTTTGATTAAAAAAAAAATCCCCGTGCTATTTTATTTTATTTTTCATTTACTTCATTAACACCCTGCCTTTCTTTGACCAGCTTACATCATTCTCCCCTCCTTCATTTTATCCTCACTACAACACTATGAGGTAGGTTAGGCTGAGAATGTGTGACTGGCCAGCAACTTTCCGTGACTGTGAGGAACCTGATCCTAATCTCTAACCACTACACCATGCTGGCTAGAAAGAAAACAATAGTTAACAAAAGTTAAAGGAGATGATGTGATACCTTGACAAGGATGAACAGACTAAATGACTTTACCAAAATTTTGAGGGAAATGGTCTGTGTGAGAAATACAAGAGATGGTTGTCAGCAGTATTTTACAATGAAACTCTCAGAACATTTTCCTGAGAATAAGTCCTATTGAGTAGTATTTTGAATAGACCTGCTTAGGGTTGCTTCCTCACTACATTTTCCCAGGTTGTGTTTTTGGCATCCAAAAAGGGATATTTTGGCCCAAGTAATCAGTTTTTATATCAACATAAAGCATCCACGAAGGCTTGTAGAATTCTAAAATTATTTTTGAACATTGGCATGATTTTATAACTATGTTTATTGAACATTTTTGTAATTTCTGAAATGTTATCACCAGCACTGAGCAATGGTTTATCATTATTCTCCTGATCTTTAGAACTGCATGCTTTATTGCAAAGGGTCCTTTTCCATTTGTTCCACTTTAGGTCTTGCCCTAGTAGGAAAATATGCACAGAATCCAGTGCATCGTGGCTATCATGGAATCTCCATTGCTTTTGGTAGCAAAGATTGCTTAGAAACTAGCCAATTTATCATAGCCTGAACTATTCTAGACAGCAGCCTACATTATCAAATGTATGAAGTGTTTGGGGGAAGGGCAGTAGAATACAGACTACACACATATTGGTTGAGAGTAACAAAGTAGGATTAGAAGTAAAGGGAATGTAGAAAATACACCTGAGAGTCAGGTGCCAAATATGAATGCAGTATACTTTCTAAACGTTTTTTAGAATATAAAACCATGACTTCTGCCCAAAATACACAGATTTGAGAGTTCTTACAGCGGCACGTTACATCCATATAACACATTTTAAAGGGATCATTTCATCAAATGAAGCCTTAAAATCTTGTATTTCTATCAAGTCTTTTTAGCAAACCACGAAAAGAGAAACCATTTTTCTGATTGGACTTCAGTGGACTTTACTATAGTCTCTGGGAAAACAGAGCTTCCCCACCAGCAGAGGCTTCCAGTACCACCAATGTACGATCCCAGTGTTGTAACGAGAACACACTAGGACACCAAGCTTTCATTTCTATTTCGTTAAAAACTATAGTTCAGAATAGGGGTTTTTACATGTTTGTAGAACTTATTTTTACTTGTGATAGCGAGGGCAAAAAGTTGGGGGACTCTAACTTGGTCTTGGTGCTACACAGGGCTTTTTTTCTGGGGAAAGAGGTGGTGGAACTCAGTGGGTTGCCCTCGGAGAAAATGGTCACATGGCTGGTGGCCCTGCCCCCTGATCTCCAGACAGAGGGGAGTTGAGATTGCCCTACGCGCCGCTCAGCGGCGCGTAGGGCATTCTAAACTCCCCTCTGTCTGGAGATCAGGGGGTGGGGCCACCAGCCATGCGACCATTTTCAAGAGGTTCCAGAACTCCGTTCCACTGTGTTCCAGCTGAAAAAAGCCCTCGCACTACATATTTTAATCTTTTTCAACGGTATTAACCAGTTTCTCTTTCTTTGCAGATATTGGCAATCATTTCCATCATGTTTATTGTTCTCTCTACAATTGCCTTGTCACTCAACACTCTTCCTGAGCTCCAAGGCATGGACGAATATGGCCACCCCACAGATAACCCCCAGCTGGCCCACGTGGAGGCAGTGTGCATCGCATGGTTTACAATGGAATACCTTTTACGGTTCCTATCCTCACCTAAGAAGTGGAAATTTTTCAAAGGTCCCCTGAATGCCATTGACTTGCTAGCCATCTTACCATACTATGTCACCATCTTCCTCACAGAATCAAACAAAAGTGTGCTTCAGTTCCAGAATGTGCGGAGGGTGGTTCAGATATTCCGAATCATGAGAATACTCCGAATTCTAAAGCTTGCCCGGCACTCTACAGGTTTGCAGTCCCTGGGATTTACACTGAGGAGAAGCTACAACGAACTGGGACTGCTCATTTTATTTTTGGCCATGGGCATTATGATCTTTTCTAGCTTAGTTTTTTTTGCAGAAAAAGATGAGGATGATACAAAATTCAAGAGCATCCCCGCATCTTTCTGGTGGGCAACTATAACCATGACAACAGTTGGCTATGGAGATATCTACCCTAAAACACTCTTAGGTAAGATTGTTGGTGGGTTGTGCTGTATTGCCGGTGTCTTGGTGATTGCCCTTCCTATCCCAATCATTGTAAATAACTTCTCTGAGTTCTACAAAGAACAGAAGAGGCAGGAGAAAGCCATCAAGCGGAGAGAAGCCCTCGAAAGAGCAAAAAGAAATGGCAGTATAGTGTCCATGAATATGAAGGATGCTTTTGCCCGTAGTATAGAACTAATGGACATAGTGGTTGAAAAGAAGGCAGACAATGCAGGGAAAAAAGATAACGTTCAGGACAATCATTTATCCCCAAGCAAGTGGAAGTGGGCCAAGAGATCACTGTCTGAAACTAGCTCTAACAAATCGTTAGAGACAAAAGAACAACAAGGTTCACCGGAAAAAGCTCGGTCTTCTTCCAGTCCTCAGCATCTGAACGTCCAACAGCTGGAAGACATGTACAACAAAATGGCGAAAGCTCAGTCGCAGCCAAATCTTAACACCAAGGAATTAAGTCAATCCAACAAGCAAAAAGAAGAACTAGAAATGGAGGCAATTCCTGGCCCAATGGTTCCTTTGCTGACTACTCGTGCAGATGGAATAATTGATATGAGGAGCATGTCAAGCATTGACAGTTACATCAGCTGCGCAACAGAATTCCCTGACTCGGGGAGGTATTCCCACAGTCCCCTAACTACACTGCCTAGCAAAGGTGGAATAAATCCAATTCATGATCCGTATCGGCTAGAAGGAAGTGGGGCTAA
This sequence comes from Eublepharis macularius, assembly GCF_028583425.1. Classification (NCBI taxonomy): domain Eukaryota; kingdom Metazoa; phylum Chordata; class Lepidosauria; order Squamata; family Eublepharidae; genus Eublepharis; species Eublepharis macularius. The sequence goes on along the minus strand of NC_072794.1, from coordinate 147,295,813 downwards.
ATTCATGGAGATAAAACCAAATTTAGAAGGTGGTCATTGCTCTACCTTTTTCATCGAGAGCCCCAAAAGTTCCATAAAAGTTACTAATCCTCTGAAGTTAAGGTCTCTGAAGGTTAACTTTATGGAAGAAGATGTCAGCTCAATAGGCTCAGCAGCATCAAATGTCCTGAGAATATATCCAGATTCCCTCAAGAATAGGGGAGTTCCAGGTGCAACTACAGATAATTCAGGACATTCCGATCGATCTTTGATGAGTCCAGAAACCTCCCTCTACACTACAGCAAGTACAAGAACACCCACAAAATCACCAGAGAAGCAGACAGCAATCGTTTTCAACTTCCACGATGCTGGGATACATAAATATATTGATGCTGACACTGATGACGAAGGTCAGTTGCTGTATGACTCAAGCCCTCCAAAGGCCCCACCTGTAAATACAAGTCCCAAATACAGCATTTCAAACATTGGCTATTTAAGGCAAAGGGATAATATTTTTAGAACAGAGAAGAACCATTTAGAGACTGCTGCTTTACCCTCCTCACCCAAGCTCATAGGGCAGAATTGCCTTTATTCAATGGAAAGTATCACTGGAAGAACCCGCGGTAACCAGGAAACTCTCAGATTAGAGAATCATATTTCACCCGAGGTTCACATATTGCCGAGTGGAGGAGGACATGGTAACACACATGATCAAAATATCTGACATGTGCTCCAGAACTTTTATTGAAAGCTTAAAATTAAAAAAAAGGGAATGCCTTTACACTCGACACACAAAGAAGAGCTTCTGCATGGCATGAACTTTTGACTGAAACAAGCCACCTGTTTTGTAAAAGCCAAGAGAATGCCCATAAGGTGGGCTAGCGATAAGACCTCCTCTGAACCACTGCAGTGTTTTGCCCCCAATCCAGCTACAGTCATCAATCAAACTGAAGATTGTGCACCTTGATCATACTTTGATCTCCTTTTCCTTCCTTCATTGAAGTCAGTGTGACCAAATATTCCATTTGCTCCCTCATTTTGATGAACCTGTTTTGTGGCAATGCCAGTATCTAATTTGCATTACCCCTTACAGGAGGCCAAGGCAACCGAGTCAAATACTGGAACAAATTGGGAGACATGAAACAGTTATCACTTTTTGCTTAGGGGCAACTGTTCCAAACATCCCCATCTATGCCTTTTTCTCTGTTGGATACAAGGTCTAAAGGTAACAGGGTGGGCTTGGATAGGTTTATGGTTAGATCGCAATTTTAGAGAATTGAGTGTTCTAGAGAAATAAACTGTTCAAATTCTCTGTGTGTGCTTAATATATACTGAGACCTGCAGTTTTATTTTTAAACTATCAGCAGGGCGAGTTGCACCACTTGTATTCTAAACCCCAAACACCCTTCCATCCCATCCAAATTATATACAATTTGCACTTAATACTGCTAAAAGTAACACTAAATCTGAGATTAGGCATTTTAAAAACTGGGATTAGGAAGGCCAATCATAAAGATAGCAGGGTGCATGAGGGAGCTGTCCAAAACCAGGAATCTCCCGAAGGCCTTCTTGTGTTCCAATGAGTGACACAGAGTTCTGCTGGCCTTCTTGGAAGTGAACAAGCAATCTAGGTCTCACCCTTTGCTGTTTGTATGGAGAGGGTGTCCTTAGTATGGTGTTACCAAAACACCAACAGATTTGTGAACGAAAGGAAAGCACAGCCATTGAAGATTCTCATTGGGGGGAAACGGTGGCATTGAGCTGGGAATCCATACTGGGTTAGTGAACAGCTCCAGCACACAGGCAGCTAAAATACATAGTAGGAAAAGGCATTTGATGGCTACTCCCTGAATTATTTGCACACCCTTTTAGTGCTTATACCCAATCTGTTCAACAGGCTAGAAGAATCCTTCTTTAACATTTTGCACTTAAATAGTGAAGAATGAAAATATATGCAAGTGTTAAATAAATATATCCATAAATATGCAAAAAAAAAGTTGTCCCTAAGCAATGAGCCTGATTCTCCTTTCATTTGGATTGGGATAAATCAAAATCAGCTCCAGTGGAGTTTTGCAGATATAAAACAGGCATAAACGGGAAGAGAACTGAAGTTAACATCTTAAATAGTTTCAGTCATTTCATTTTTAAACTGACCATTTCAATCAAAACTATAAACAACAGCACCAGCTTGGATTTCTAACTTATACTGTTATATTAAATGTAGTACCATTTAATTTTGTTGGTATTAAAAAGCACTTTATGTTGATTTTATTATTGCTTTTGGGGAAAAAATCAAGTGGAGTAGAGAAGCAGAGAAGAATGTATTTTTTTAAAAAAATCTAGCACTTTAAAAAAAGCACTATCTTGATTTGTGCCTCGTCACATCTGTGATTTGTTACCCACATGGTAACGAACTACGATAACTGTGATGATAACACTTAATGTTGTGTCCATTGTTACTGTAATCTATGTGTCATTGAAAGTTTGACTTCTCTTTTCAGAGTACAGTGCACTCTTCTTATACCAGACACATTGGTGTGGGCGCCGATATTCTGTCTTATACTGGCAGTCAGTATAAGCAGAAACTTTAGATGGTTGCCATACAAAAATGAGCAAAAGGAAAGACACAAGGCCACAAAATTGATGCACTCTAAAGGACACTGTTAAATCAGTGGAGGGGGAAAAAAACTTCTGTGGGTTTTTTCCCCCTTACAAAATGAGTCTCTCTTCCATTCCTCCAGAAAGAGACATACAAAGGTGCTTTTACAGTGGTCGCCTATGTGAGTACCTAGTTAGCCACAGGAGCAGCTCTCTGAAAAGGGAAGCACCTGAACTGTACACACACTTTTCACTGACTGTTTTAAAGGAATGAAGGTTTTTTAAAGAAAAAAATGGTAATAGTGAGGTTTGTCTTCAATAGAACAGATTAACCTTTTTTACCATGGGCGTTATAAGTGGGGTGCGTTGCACCTACTGTAATGTGTACAGTAGTTACCTACTGTAACTATTTGCATGCATCAGGCCTTGGTACTTAATTCTGAAAATAAAATCTGTAAGTAATACATTGCATCCCTGAAAAAGGCCACTCAGCATCTGGATATAACCCATTTTGTAATATAGCTGCCTTTCTGGTGTCAAATAGTCGTTGATTGGTCCTGAATGTAACTGTTGTCCGTACAAGCTGTACTGTACTTCCGTCTCTAATGCATGCAGCATGCACGGACAAAAGCAATAAGCACATGTACATCTTAGAAACTGTTACGGGGTTGCAATCCTTGCTTTGTAAGTCAGTCCTTTGCACAATGTTGTATGTAGGTTTGGATATTTGTTCAATTATCCAAATCCTTTCTATTTTATTAGAATGTTTCCAGAAAGGCCCTTACATCATTATCCTATCTACTCACATCAGAACAGAGAGAGAGGTTTTGCACGTCAAGATGCGAGTAACATCAGATTAAAGAAGCTTTAGGCCAGTTGAGGTAGTTCAACGTTTGTCCCATGCAAAGTCTTACAAAGGAATTCCCCCACCAAAAATAACGGCACAAAAAGTATCACCCAAAGAGCATATTCATAAAGTACCAATTTCTGAAACTCATTTGTTGGCCTTTGCTCATTCCGCAGTCCAGTGACGAGGAGCTCGATCGTAAATAAGTGTATTCAGGAGAGTTCAGTTGCTTGAAACGTGCAGCACACTCATTATGAAATGAGTCCAACTGAACTCTTACCCATGAGTAAACATGCTTAAAATTGGGCAGCAAAAATGATTGTTTTCAAGGATGAAAACCATGATGGTACATACTGGCAAAACTCCCATGGGTTTTAAGATGGGCAAACTGTCTCAACGGAGGGCTTGATAAGGAGACGAGTGTTGTGGCTTGGTTCAGCGAAGGACTGTCTTTGTGCTTAAGTGCGACACCGAAGCAAAACCAGAGGGTTTAGGCCATTTGCAGGGCAAATCCTTCAACTGTTTGTGTTACAAGTCTGTCATGTCCATCATCAGCACAATTTTTTTTTAAAAAAAAGAATTCAGGGAAAAAATAATTTTTGATAAAGTAATGAATAGTAACTTCCATGCTGCATCTTAAGTCGATACTTTCATGTCAAAAAAAGTTTTCAGTGGCATTGTATTTTTCATAATCAAGAAAGCGAATGCATTTAAATACAGCCATACAGAGAAGTTATTTAATGCTTCTCTGTCCAAAGTGATACATTCGGTTTAGAGATGGCCCTCGCGTGAATTATTTCATTTTTAAAAACAAAACCTGGAAAATCAATTGGTGCAACTCTCCTTGTTACCAAAGCCCCCCCCCCTTTTTTTTTTCCTTGTGTTGTCGAATGTGACGGGCGAAGCTCTCGTACATACAGTCGAAACCTTTCAAGTAGCGTTTTATGGGGTCACTTTTGACAGCTCAGTTCAAAAGTACCGTAAAATATCTACCTTTCAAGTGTGAATCGCCAAAGTCCTACGAATTTCTTATAGAAAGAGGGTCATTAAAGTGAAGCATATAATATGCTTGAAAAGCATTTCTTTCTTCTATTCGTGATAGTGTAGTTCTAACTCACATTTTGTGCCCAACTGTAAACAAATGTGTTCGCACAGCCCGTCGGGAAAAGGGTCAGCCTTGCTGAAATGAACAGGAAGGACTCTGCACAGAAGCCAGGAGTGTCTGTGCACAGTTCTCTTTCATCTCAATGTGTGGTGTGCCCAAGAAATCCCGAGTAGATTTGTGCCCCGTAATTAAATTGAGCCATGTCTGACAGTTAAACAATGTGTATAAAATAAGCATTGATGTATGAGCACTGGGAAATCTGTTCTGAACTGAAAAGTGTTTTGTGACAATGCAAAGAATGTCATCACAAAAGAAACAGTAGTTCTTTAAGCAACCTTAACCTTCACTCATTACCAGTATTTAAAGAATCTCTCTCTTAATATTTGCTCGCTTGTTAGGTGCATGGTCAGCCCTACTGCCAGAATTCTCTAGGGCAGCACTTTTCAGGGAGAGGCAAGTGGAAGGAGTTGGTGGTGAAATCGTTATCATAAGCTTATGAACAGGAGCAGGCAAGGAGAAGACCCATATGATGCCTTTTATGATGAGCTGTGTGATTTCAGGCAGTAGGTAGATGACTGAACAATCCAATAAACACAAACGCATATATGCACCTCCCTTTGCATGGAAAACTAGAGCATCCAAGACAAGGTTCAAGCCTGGCTCTCTCCTGACATGTTAGGGTAGGGTTGCCAGCTCCAAGTAAGGAAATTCCTGAAGATTTGGGGGTGGAGCTTGGTAAAGGTGGGAAATGGACAAGGGAGGGGAGGGACCTCAGCGGAATATAATGCCACAGACTTCACCTTATAAGGCAGCCAGTTTCTCTATGGGAACTGATCTTTGTCCCCTGGAGATCAGTTGTAACTCTGGGAGATCGCCATCGCCAGTCACCACCTAGAGGTTTGCAACCCTTTGGATGTGAAGAGTATTTCGCATGCTGCAGCGTTCAAGTGATCAGTATCTAACCAGCAGTCTAAAACAGGATAGCTCAACCACACAGGCATCAGATGGAACATCTATTGGTCTGTTTTAGTTTCTTCTAAAAGGTGGAGAGAGAAGGGAAAGAGCAGAGAGATACCCCAGCTAGTGATAAATAGAACTGTGAGAAGGTGGCGCCAAAAAAGCCCTTCTTGACATGGACCATTAGCTTGAATGGCGAGGGAGCTCTTGAGCCCCACCCACCCACCCACCCACCCAGTGCATGGCAGGCAACCATAACTTAATACTTCACGCTGAATGTCAATTATGCTTAAATCTAACCCTGGTTGTACATTTTCTGAGTTCAATAAATGTTTAGGTACAGAAGGATAGGAGTGTAATCTCTTGTTCTTTGACCAGCATTACCTTGATTTTTAATTACATGCCATGCATCCCACAAGCAAGCAAACCAATTTCAATTTCTGTCACATCTGTCAAGGGTTTTGCTTGTTTTTTACACAATGAACACAACTATGTAAACAAATGGGCCGAAAGAATGAGTGCAGACAGCACTTAACAAAAGGGAGGTGAAAATTCTCTCAGCTCCTAGCTTTTTTTTTTCTTTTATGGATAAGTAACTGTATTTGATTGTGGTAGATTTCTCAGTGCCTTTTCTTAGAAATTTCACCTAAGCACACTCCAGAAAAACGAAGAACATAGTCTGTCCTGCGAATCTTACATTTTATGAAAGTCTCAAGAATTAATACTTGCAGAGGAAGCAAAAGAAGACCCACAGAATACATATTTCCTTTCTGAACAGACTGTGCGGCAAAAGGCCTGAGAAATATTTTTTCTGTGCACAGAACGTTGCAGCAAACTCAGTGTGACGTGTTTCCTTAGCAACCATGGCTGTCATAAAGTGTAGCCTTTTCTTCCCTTTGCAGCTAATAAGGTACAATATTTCTAAGCAAAACAGTATTCTTTCCTGTACAAAAAACAAATTGTAATGTATTGATAATATTTGTACCTATTGTATATTTATGTCTTGACAGAATGATGATTGGTACTAACTTATGATTAATATAAAAAGTGGTATTTCAAGTTCATGAGGAAGTCACTAAAGCCACATTCTCTCTATTGCTACATTCCACATGATATTTGATAGAGCAGAACGAGTTTCTAAGATGCTCACTTTACGCCATTAATAGATTCGCTGAGTAAAGCAACATAATTGGAGGTACTCTTGACATGGCTGCTACATTGTACATGGTTGAGTGTGGATTCTTACAGCTTGTTCACATGATCATTATCACATGATAAGGTGATTGGGCACCTGTGTCCTCCAAGCCGAGGAATGCCACATTGGTAATACTGCCAACTTCCAGCACTTCTCTTTATGCAAACTGGCTAAAGAGGTGCCCTACTGGGTGAAATTCCACCATTTGCATTTGAGGGAGATGTTCAACAGGCAAATTTTTCCATCACGAAAATAAGGAAAGCTGCATCTGTGGAATTCCTATTTCACAACCAGTAAAGAGTACAGGTGCCTCTGCCAGAGGAAGGGTTGGTTAAGTCTGTCCTATGAAAGCGTTTGCTTCTCCAGTCCTATATCAAAATTATCTTCAGAGGACATAAAAGAAATGTGCAATACAATAAGTTCGATTTGGACATTTCATAGAGCATTTCATAGAGCTTTCTGTTCATGTCCATGATGGACATCATGTGATAAACTGTGAACGTCCCATTAAAATGACTGTAGCAATCCATGTTTAATAATAGTAAAAAGTCCAGTAACATTTTTAAGACTAACCAACTTTATTGAGGCATAAGCTTTCGAGAACCACAGCTCTCTTCATCAGATGCATGTAGTTCTCGAAAGCTTATACCTCGATAAAGTTGGTTAGTCTTAAAGGTGCTACTGGACTTTTTACTATTTTGCAACCACAGACTAACATAGCCAACTCCTCTGGATCTCTGACCATGTTTAATAAGAAAGGATGAGTAAAATGATTCTGCATTATCAATCATTATACTTATAGAGGGTTACTAAAACAGGCAAAAATAAAGGTTGCTTTATAAACAACCTGTCAGGGAGAATATGGCTTTAATAAATTTCTGGTTGAAAGTACAGATGTTCTCTGTACGTCCGGTTCGCCATTGTGTTGGCTCTGTAAGTAACTGATGTAGGAGAAAGTCATGTGACTTTCATGCATTCCAGATTAGTCTATTTTTCTGTTCTGATAAAAGGAAAAATTATATATAAATAGCTGTATTTTTAGCAAATTTATAATAGGGCAATCGAGTCAAAATTCTTCTTTTGTATTACAGAATAATATATTAGAGGCTTTACTGTCAACCATTTACATAGCTGAATTCCTGACTTCAGGTGTTTTTTGGAGGGTTTTTTGTGTGTGGTGTGTCTGTTCTAAAGGAACGTCGCAATATTCCTCACTGAATTGTCTGCAAGAGATCACAGAGTCCAGCGTCGTCATGTTTTTGTAATCTTGTTCTGTCATATGTTTTAAAAATTGCAAATGGAAAGTAATGTGGGGGTTTTCTCCTCCCAGGAGAAAAAAAATGTCATAATGGTTCCGACTCTGATCTAAGTGAAACACAGACTCTGAATCGCTTAATTCTGGCCTTTGACCTCTGTGAGGTTCTTCCAGATGTACATCAGTTGTAACAAGATAATAACCAGTCTCAGGGCTTTTTTTCAGGGGGAACACGGGGGAACGGAGTTCCAGAACCTCTTGAAAATGGTCACATGGCTGGTGGCCCCGCCCCCTGATCTCCAGACAGAGGGGAGTTTAGATTGCAGCAATCTAAACTCCCCTCTGTCTGGAGATCAGGGGGCGGGGCCACCGGCCATGTGACCATTTTCGCCGAGGGCAACCCACTGAGTTCCACCACCTCTTTTCCCAGAAAAAAAGCCCTGACCAGTCTAAATGCTTGGAGAACAACAGGCACTCTTGAGAAGGCTACAGCCCTCTTGAAAAGATATTATCTATTTGGTGTGTAAAGAGAGGTACCATGGATCAAGAAAGCCAGGAAGCGCTGCCCCTGGAGCATGAGAGTAGATCTGATGCTGTTATAGCTAGGTAAAAAACTCTCTGTGCATATTCAGAGATATAACATTCACCAGCCAGCCAGGAAACTTCATTTCAAAAGCCCCAGCCAAGACAAGACATGAAATACAGAAGTTCTCAATCAGGCATACATTGGTCTGTTCCACATTCACAGAACTGTACAATTGGTCTTCCAGTTCTGTGACTGGGAAATACACCTGGCACAAAGAAACTTAGCAGGTGATGCTTTCTCCATCACTCCATCTCCATAAAAGAAAAAAAAAAGAACTTTACTTGCTAAATTACTGTTCTTAAAGGCACAGGAACCATGCCAGAAAAGGCTTGACATTCCTTAGGGGGAGCAGGACAGGAAAGGCAGGACCCCTTGGTGCAAATCACATCTAGCAAATAATGTGTGTTCCGAACTTTAGCGGGAGAGACAAAATTGCAGAAGAAACCTCCCCCCACCCACCCGCCCTGCTGTTTTGCCAGTTTATGAAATGTCTCCTAGTTGTTTTATATCAAATGAAGTATTTCCTACTTCGTTCATAATGCAACCAGATGCACCTTTACATGTGGTCACCCTAATAAACTAAAATTAAAGACCCCCAGATGGAATTTCCAGGATATAAACAGGGAATTCATAATTTGTCACAAGTAATTTACCATTGTTCACATGCATTGGTATTTATAGTTAAGCAGATAGATGCTGGAGGCATATTATCTCTCCCCCCACCCCCACACCTCTATTTGATGATAAAGAGCTGGCTCTATTATTTTAACTGCTTATTAACCAAGATGGACAGTGTGGAAATTTCCTAAATAGGCCTCCAGATCTTAAAAGTGAAACTGAGATGGTGATCCAATATGAACATTCATTATATATGGAAATTCTATATAATCCTAGGTAACATTTTTATAATTAAGGAATCAGCTTGAGATTACCTAGAGTTCCAAGAAGATAATTTCACTACATGAAAATTTCTGTATCTCAAAAATATGCATTTCTACTGATCAGCCTTCTCAGGAAGAATTAGAATGAAAAGTCTGGTATCATAATGGTCAGGAAGTGTGTGAAAAATAGCTTTTACTGAATCAACTACTCAATGGCTGTTATTTTTCGAATAGAAACTATTCCTAGTTTTATTGAAACAACTGACTGGTATTTAGTTAATGACTGTCAAGAGAAACTACTGTTGGCTCTAGGATTCACACACACCCTATCCCATTTTTTAAAAAAAATTAAAAATATGGTAAACCCACTGACAATCTATTTTGTTAGCCACCTCTGTAATTAGAAATAAATGTTTTCTCAACAATATTATTTATTTGTTTATGTTATTTATAGTTCCCCTTTTCTCACTGAGACTCAAGGCAGATTACACAGTGGACAAGCAGAAATCTGATAGAGCTGAAAATAACGTTGGAACAAAACACAAGCAGTTTAACATGACATATTAAACAATGTGGAAACTACTCAGTAAGAGCATACTTACAGCAACACACAGTACCAAGTAGTACAGCCTACAGTCACTGTCCTTGATTCTCTAAATCAGGCACATTGAAAGAATTGTAAAAATTTTCCAGTCACCACACCCCAGTGTCATCCATTATGAATATGACAGGGTTGTCGTATGATCCATTAAAGAAATTCCTCAGTGGGTAGAAAGCCTCAAATTTGATGCACAGGAATACACAAACATCACATTGCAGTGAGCCCATACTGGAGACACATCCCTATTCAGATCTCAGTGCCAAGATGTGCGGCTTGTGGCCTCTTTTGAAAGGGCTCTGTTATTTGAGGTGGAGGAAACAGATCTTGTTTAGGATATGGATGTAATCCCCCGTGCTAGATTTTTAACATGCAGGAGCTATGAGCAAAAGTGTTTGGTGTGCATGCACACTTGTGCCTTAGAGGCACAGTGAGGAAGCCCTGGTACTAGCAGAGTGACTCAAGAGTATCATTGTCACTCAACAGCAGACCATCATCTTTAAGTCTGCATGATAGCACCATGCTCAGATAACTTGCAACACCTTCATTTCAGGGCAGCATTACTTGAGCATTAACTATATGCCGGGTGCATAGTTATGCCCCAGGAGATTCGAAGGGCAGCCAGGGGAGATCACTTGCACATCTACACAGACTATGGAGAGGCCATGACAGGCCATTCTTGCTTTGAGAGGTGCAATATATCTTGCTGATCTTCCTAACTCTTCCTGCCACATGGGAGCAACAGCAGGCCTGAACAGCAGTTCTAGCAGACAAACGGCTTGTGTTTCTGTGCAAGTCTTACTCTATTTTATAGGAAATAGACATGGTTGTGAGTAACATTGTGAAGATAATGGCTTGCTTAAAGAAATATGAGGGGTCTTTTTTTTCCTCTTAAGGAAAGAATTGGAAATGTATAATCAATGTGAGAGCAGATTTTTACAGGAATGAAAGAAGGAAAATAATAATAAAATAAGGATTTGGATCTTTGTGTTGTAGACTGTACACCCCAGCAAATTGCAAAAAAGAAAAAAAAATTGAATCAATACAAAAGTTGTTCTTGATATACAGCACCCAATGGTCTGGTAAATTGCAGATGGATTCTTCAAACAAGTAGCCCATAATCTCAGTGAATCAAACAATGTTTAACCATTGGAGCATTAACAATCCCCTTATGTTTGGGAGGAAATAGGATTCCATTAGCCATATTCTAGTGCACTTAGAATCTTACTTTTTAAATTTTTAATTTTTGGTAACTTCAATTTAATCCTTACTTGTTCAAGTTTATTGACCTCTCCAACTGTTTCTGTAAAAACAAACAAACAAAAACCTTTTAAAAAGTGTCTTTATATGCATGTAGTGGTATGAAACTGTGATCAACGTGTGACATTCAAAAATTGTACTGTCTTGTAAAATATGTCCAAACGTCTACAGATTTTAAAGCAATGGACCCTTCCTCCAGATTGCGGAAATAAATAAAAAGATATGGTTACAACTAAGCCTGAGGTTTATTTTCTGCATAGTACACCTTCTTCAACATATGAAGCTGTTTTAAACAGATTCAGCTCTACTTCCATGTTGCCAACTCTGACTGGCAGCAGCTGTCCAGGGTTCTTACGCAGAGCAAGTTCTACTACTGGAGATTCCTAGGATTTGAGTCAAGTGGCACTTTAGAGACCAACAAGATTTTCTGGGTATAAGTTTTTGAGAGTCAGAGCTCCTTTCTTCAGACACCTGGGCCGTTTCCAGACGGCTGACCTGCACCCGGGATGTCACGCCACATTTCGGATTGTGCCGGGGAAAAGGCGAAATATCGCGCTAGAAAACGTGGTATTTCGCGTTTTCCCCAGCACGATCCGAAACATGGTGCGACGTCCAGGGTGCAGGTAAGCCGTCTAGAAACGGCCCTGGAGATCCTCAGTACTGCATGGCAGTGCCCTTGCATTGCCAAGTTTACAGTGGGTGACCCCGCCCTCTGCATTATGCTACCAGGGCTGCTGCTACCCAGCAGAGAGATCAGGCAAAAATCAAACTAATAATAACAACAACAACATTCAATTTATATATCACCCTTCAGGACAATTTAATGCCCACTCAGAGTGGTTTACAAAGTGTGTTCTTATTCCCACAACAATCACCCTGTGAGGTGGGTGGGACTGAGAACAATCTGGAAGACCTGTGACTGACCAAGATCACCCAGCTGGCTTCAAGCAGAGGAGTAGGGAATAAACCCGGCTCTCCAGATTAGAGTCCTGCCGCTCTTAGCCACTACACCAAACTTCACAGAAGTGAAGGGGCGTGTGTTGTTGTAGTACTGTTATATCTGTGCTTGTTCCCACATTCTAAATCCAAACCCTGTCCTGACCCTCAAAGCCATCTCATTGGTGGTCACCAACTCCGTAGGCATGGCTGCCGGCACCTCCACTTCAGGGCCTGACAGAGCAATCCTACTGTGGTCTAGTCAGTGGGGCTTAGTGCCAGGAAAGTATTCTTAGGACTGTACTGTAAACATCCCATAAATTTTCTGAACTACAATACTGTGGAAGGACAACTGGTACACCAATACAGGGATCCTGGCACTGGAGATGTCCCAGATATTGAACCTGGGACCTTCTGCATGTACATGCTCTGTCACTGAAGCAACCTCCCTCCATTTCTATCTTATATACTAATAATGAAGTGGCCCTGATATGTCTATAGTTAAATTCAGAGATTGGAGCCAAGAACAGATAAGATAGATCTTCTTATGTACCTGAAAAATGCCCCAGGTTTGCAGAAAAATCTGAAATCTTAAAAAACACATTGGGGGCTAATTAAAAGCCCTAAAGGAGCTCCTGTAGTTTTAACCAGATGCCCTCAGTGGCTGTTGCTAGGCAACCAAGTAACAGATAAGTCCAGGCTTGGTTTCTGTCAGTAAAAGGCAGGGGCTGTTTTGGCCTCTGAGGAGGACTCATTGGGACCAGGCTCCAGTCACCACCCACTGGGTGACTTTGATCCAGTCACACACTCTCAGCCTAACTTACCTCTCAGGGTTGTTGTGAGGCAAGGAGAATAATGATGTAAGCTGCTTTGGGTCCTCTCTGTGGAGAAAGGCAGTATACAAATGAAGTAAATCAATAAATATAGAAGAAGGTGTTTCATGAGTTTGAAGGAGAGAAGATCATAGGGAAAGGTGAGTATGGGGAGGCTGTCAGCAAGAGGGAAAGAGGATATAGTGTGGGGGTGGGGATATAGGGGAAAGTGAACTACTCACTGCAAGTCTTTGCAGGTTCCATATTATGCAACTGGGCCATAGATGAGAGGCAGCCTGGGGTGGAAGGAGGAAAGGTGAAAACGGGGGGACAGACAAAGACAAGTGGGAAGGAGAGAAAGAAGCAGAAAAAAGGGAGAGGCGATAGGGGCCAAGAAAGGGAAAGAGGACATGGTGTGGGAGGGGAACATGAGATGCCCTCTGCAAGTCCTCATGGGTCCTCTACTTGTTTAGATTTAATTACCATATGCCTCGGACTGGGTATTGTGTTAAAAAGTCATCAAAAGATGATAAGAAAAACTTCTACAGATATGTGAGAAGCAAACGCAAGGTAAAAGAGGCAATTGGACCACTGTTGGGAGTAGATGGAGAAACTCTGAGCCAAGCTACAAGTGACGCCTTACACAGGTTGGACACTTGTCAGCTTCCCTCAAGTTTTGATGGGAAATGTAGGCATCCTGGTCTTGCAGCTGTAAAGGAGAGCCAAGCTGTAAAACCAGGACGCCTACATTTCCCATCAAAACTTGAGGGAAGCTGACAAGTGTCCAACCTGTGTAAGGCGTCACTTGTAGCTTGGCTCTCAGATGCAGGACAGAGAAAAAGCAGACAGGCTTAATGACTTTTTTGCCTCCGTTTTCTCCCTGAAGAACTCAGGCACATCTAGAGATAGTAGAAAATGTGGCAGGACACCTGAGTGGCTAATTGACATTGACAGAGAGGTAGTGGAGAGGCATCTGGCTGCATTGGATGAATACAAATCCCCTGGGCTGGATGGGGTGCACCCAAGAGTGCTGAAAGAACTTTCCAGAGAACTTGTAGAACCCCTGTCCATCATCTTCAAGGCCTCCTGGAGGACTGGGGATGTGCCACAAGATTGGAGAAGAGCGAATGTTATCCCAATCTTTAAGAAAGGGAGGAAGGATGACCCAGGAAACTACAGACTGGTCAGTCTGACTTCTGTTGCTGGGAAGATATTAGAACAGATTTTAAAGGGATCAATCAGTAAGCATCTGAAGGACCACTCAGTGATCCAGGGAAGTCAGCATGGTTTTGTTCCTAACAGATCTTGCCAGACCAACCTGGTTTCCTTCTTTGATCGAGTGACCAGCTTACTGGATTGGGGGAACTCTGTTGACGTGTATTGTCGAAGGCTTTCACGGCCGGAGAACGATGGTTGTTGTGGGTTTTCCGGGCTGTATTGCCGTGGTCTTGGCATTGTAGTTCCTGACGTTTCGCCAGCAGCTGTGGCTGGCATCTTCAGAGGTGTAGCACCAAAAGACAGAGTGACACTGAGAGATCTCTGTCTTTTGGTGCTACACCTCTGAAGATGCCAGCCACAGCTGCTGGTGAAACGTCAGGAACTACAATGCCAAGACCACGGCAATACAGCCCGGAAAACCCACAACAACCATCTGTTGATGTGATTTATCTGGATTTCAGTAAAGTTTTTGATAAGGTCCCCCATGACATTCTGATGGGCAAACTGGAAGACTGTGGAGTAGACTATAGGACAGTTCGGTGGATAGGGAACTGGTTGGAGGACCGCACTCAAAGAGTGGTGGTCAATGGCGTTTCATCAGATTGGAGGGAGGTGTCCAGTGGGGTGCCGCAGGGCTCGGTTTTGGGCCCGGTACTTTTCAATATTTTTATCAATGATCTGGATGAAGGAGTGGAAGGGCTGCTCATTAAATTTGCTGATGATACCAAATTGGGAGCGGTAGCAAACACCCAAGAAGATAGAATTAAAATTCAACAAGACCTGAATACTCTGGAGAAGTGGGCAGCTGTGAATAGGATGCAATTCAACAAAGACAAGTGCACACTATTACATCTGGGCCACAAAAATGGGAAGCACAAATACTGGATGGGGGATACACTTCTGGGCAGAAGTATATGTGAAAGGGATCTTGGGGTAAGAGTGGACTGTAAACTGAATATGAGCAGTCAGTGTGATGCGGTGGCAAAAAAGGCTAATTCAATCCTGGGTTGTATCAAAGGGGCCATAGCATTGAAATCGCAGGAGGTCATAGCCCCTCTCTATACTGCCTTGGTCAGGCCACACCTGGAGTATTGTGTGCAGTTCTGGAGGCCTCACTTCAAAAAGGATGTGGACAAAATCGAGAGGGTGCAGAGGAGATAGACGAGGATGATCAGGGGTCTGGAGACTGAGCCCTACGAGGAAAGGCTGAGGGCCTTGGGAATGTTTAGTTTGAAGAAGAGGAGGTTGAGGGGGGACATGATTGCTCTCTTTAAATATTTGAAAGGCTGTCATTTGGAGGAGGGCAGGGAGCTGTTCCAGTTGGCAGCAGAGGGTAGGACATGAAGCAATGGGCTAAAACTACATGCACAAAGGTACTGGCTGGATATTAGGAAAAACTTTTTCACGGTCAGAGTAGTTCAAAAGTGGAATCAGTTGCCTAGGGAGGTGGTGAGCTCCCCTTCACTGGCAGTTTTCAAGAAGAGGCTGGATGAATACTTGTCAGAGATGCTTTAGGCTGATCCTGCACTGGGCAGGGGGTTGGACTAGATGGTCTGTATGGCCCCTTCCAACTCTATGATTCTATGATTCTATGATTCCTTGTTCTGAATGCTCCAAGTTAAAAAACAAAGAAATAAGAAAATAAATATAGGAAATGGGCATAAAATCTGAATGTCCTATCAAAATACTAGCTGTTTTGACCCCACAAACAGTTACAACTTCACCCCTTTCTACTTAGGTGCGGACAGGCTTGCATGATCTTCTCCATTTCTGCTACAGCTGCAAATACAGGGCAGCAGCAACAGGGTTTCCATACTGCCAGTTTCCCAGCATTTTTCCTGCCCCAGTCACGTGGCAGCAGCAATCCCACCCCCACTCTCCATGCTAATGTGGCTTTTCCAGTTTTTTTAAAAAATGGCAACTGAATAGCGTTATGTCATTATAACATACTGTGTATTAGGTTCTTTGCATTCCCGGTTTTCATTTTTAAGTTTGTCATTAGCCCCTTTTGTTGCAGAGATATAAGGGGAAAGGCATATCTCTGCAACAAAAAGGGCTAGAGACTTCTTGCAAAATACAAGATGGAAAAATAGAGAAGGTTCCACTTTCTAAGAATCTCAGTTTTCAAACAGCAAGTCTGTAGCCCTTATGGTGTAAGAATATGCTTGAAAACATTTTGACACCATCTAGTGAAGTTTTAGGAGAAACTTATGAAAATTTGCTTCGTTAATTCAGGTCAAAGAATTCAGCTTTACTTAGCACAGGATAATCAGTACATAAAAGACATCAACATTAAGCACAGAATGTAAGCTGCCCTGTTCTCCAAAAGCAAATGAATGACATAAGCTGTTTTGATGGGGTATAAATTAAGATAACTAATTATTTAATTAGTTAATTATGTTGAACAATGGCAGCAGAATCTGAAATATTTCTCCAGGACCAGGAGTGACTGTCAAATATGCCAGTATATACAAGCAAAACATTTGGTCTGCACAAATAGGTACCACTGAGTTTATATATAATCTTAAAACACCCAGCGATGGAAGTAAACAACACTTTGTACAGCACTTAGGTGGCAAAATTTGTGTGTAACTCTGCTCACTGGTAGACATGTTAACAAATCACAGAGAGCAACGTGGTAAAACTTTTGACTTGTTGATTCATCACATGTAGTTTTTTACTATGATATTTATTAACTGACTTATATACGTGTGTAAAGCTAGGAATAAATTTACAGACATAAGTTACAACGTGGGTAATTCAATTCTTTTGTGCAATTTACACTGGTAGACATGGGCATGAAATAAGATTTCGTGATGAATCAGGCTGATTCGTGTTTCATGAAATGTGTTTCATGGGGCCGCGGTTTTCACAAAATTCACGACTTTTGGGGTTGATTCATTTGATTCGTGAATGATTCGTGATGCCAGACAGCTGGCACCGATCCATTGATTCCCTATGCAACATAGGCCCGGAATGTCTGCAGACCTTTTGTTGCCATTGGAAACCCAATCTTAGCCCACATAGGCAGCTCTCCCTGCCAATTGGAGAGCTTCCATTCTGCCCTATACAGCAAGGAGCAGGGGGCTTAATTCCCTAGGCAACTGAGGAGATAAGCCTTCTGTAGCCATGGGAACACCAATCTCATCCCTCCAAACCCTGTTAGGCAGGTCTGTCTGCCAACCAGCGACCTCCTGTTCTGCTCTATGTAAGCATTTCTTATATAAGGCACAGCTCTCTGCTTCGTACTTTTCAGTTCCAGTAGACAGATGGAGAGGGAGGACCTGTTGCTGGGATTTAGAGTGAGAGAGTGGAATTGGGAGCTTTTGGCTGGATTTGCTGCATCTTTAAAAGAGACTGAAAAGCCTCTTTCTTATTTTCAGCTCTTGGCCTTGCTGGGAAGGTCACTGGTTGAGGGTGCCTTCTTTCCTCCACCCCACCCAACTCCAGTCTCAGGGCATTGCCTGGCTCTGGGGCCTAGCTTGATTGAGGCCTACCTTTTTTTCTTAAATTTTCTTTGCTTATATTCTTATTTATAGCATCTGTTCTTGCTGGCTTATTGGGTGAGGGTGGGTGGAGGAGAGCCTGCTGAAGTCTCCCTGTGAGTTTGTCATCTCTGGGTATAAAGGGGGCCATTAAAGTGCCCTGGGTTCTGACGAATCACGAAACTAACACATTGTTTCGCGAAACAGGACAATTTCATGAAGGTTCATGATTCGTGGAATGCGACGAAACATGAAATGCTCATTTCTTTTTTTCCCATTTCGTGCCCATCTCTATTCACTGGTAAACATCTCTTTCACTGACATATGTCAACTAACTTCCTTTATATATATATATATATATATATATATATATATATATATATATATATATATATATATATATATATTTCAATTTATATACCGCCCATCCCAGGGGCTCTCCCACCTCACCTCTCCCTTCCTTTTGACTCTCCCACCTCTTCTTGAACTTTAAGTCAGGAGTCCAGATTGTATGAATATTTCCATCTAGTTCACCTTTGGGGACTAGCACCAACTGCTCCCCCAAAAGATAAATAAGTGGGTTCTAGATCAAATCATGCCTGAATTCTCCCTAGAACCTAAAATGACAAAACTGAGGCTCTTGTTCTTGGGTCAGATTATGAGAGGACAAGACTTTCTGGAAAAGTCAATAATGCTAGGAAATGTGTAAAACAGCACGAAAAGAGGAAGATTCAAAATAAGGTAGATTAACTCAATAAAGGAAGCCATGGCCTTGAGCTGAGAAGATCTGAGCAAAGCTGTTGTGATAGGATATTTGTGGCCATAAGTCAGAAGAAACTTGACGGCACGTAACACACATCCCATCTGTTCTGGATTAATAAAGCCTCCCATCATTAGATGCATTTTTAGGAACTTGGAAGCCTCCTGCCTAAAATATTTCCTTTTTGCCTACAGCAGTAGGGAACAGGAATAGACAATTCTTTATCTTCTTTACTAGGTAAATATTAAAGCTTCAACTTAAGAATCTTATCCTTCAACAATTTTCATATTTGATCCACCTCAGTTTTTATAATTAATCTCGGCCACTTTACTTGTACTTTTTTAATTTCAAGCCTGAATTGCTTTAATGTTCTGTATCTCTGGAATTTCTCAAGAAACTGTTATCAGAATGTGAAATTGATACAAAAACCTTGTTTACTTAATTATGCAGTTACTGGTATTAAACTACAACTTAAATCACCCTCATGTTAATCTACTAACAGTGAAATCCTAAACAGAGTTACTCCAGTGTAACTTATTCACTTCAGTCAGCTTATACTGGAGGAACTCTGCTAAGGATTTTACTGTAAATATTTTACAATGTTCTTAAACATGATGGGCTGGATCCTAGAGTCTATTTCTGCTGGCGCAGGAGGGTGATTTTTGCTGATTACTACTTCTTACACCATATCCAAGTGTTGTTCCCGGGATAGGGGTCCTGTTTCTTGGTGGGGGCCAAAGGGCTACAGTGAAGCAGCGGAAGTTCCATTACCCTTCTCATTTTGTCAGCCAGTGTGGTGTAGTGGTTAGAGCGTCAGACTAGGGTCTAGGAAACCCAAGTTTGAACCCCCAGTTTGCCATGGAACCTTGCTGGGTGATCTGGGTCCCTAACCTACCTCACAGGGTTGTTGTGAGGATAAAGTGGAAGACAGGAGACGTAAGCCACTTTGGGATCCCATTGGAAGGAAAGGTGGAGTTGTATAACTTAAGTAAATAAATTTTGCAAGAAGATCATTGCAGCCATATATTTACATGATGGTGTTTGTCCAGCGTTCTCTCTGCACCCCCGCATTCTCAGCCTAAATAAGCTAGTTCACACTGTGAGAGGCGTAGGTTCAGTCAGGTAAAACTTTAGCTCAGGGTTAACATCCTCTGTCATAGAGGGCTATTATTTGGGGAGTTGGTGACTATACGACTCCATGGCTGGCATCTAATAAGAACCATGAAGAGCACTTACAGAATGGGACTTTCCAGCCTTCCCCTCCTTCTGAACACCCTCTTGTTTCCCAGCACAGCCCTGCGGTTCATGTGCCCCCCACCCAAGAACAGTGCTTTGCATAATGTGATGACATGCAGTGAGAAGGGGGAATCGGAAGGGGTCATCTCCTCTCCCCTCCTTTGCAACAAGAGAGAACAGATGTTGGATTCAAGCCAATAAATCTCTCAAGTACAAAACGAATGGCAGGATGTTTATCATGTATAGCAGACGCATCCTCTTTAGAACAAATTCCCCTGCACTAATGGTATGAACATCCACAATATTAGTGGAAAGGCTAGAAGGTCACTAGATGTATCTGTTCTGATTTGTCAGCCATTGTTTGTAAAGACACCAAGTATAGATTTTCCCTCAGATACATCATTGTTAGGGACACAAACATTTGAAAGTTCTTAATGTATAGCAGTCCTGATTTATAACAAGCCCAACATGTTTCAATCTATCAAAGGAATCTGAAATATTTCTTTGGCTTGAATTAATCCAGATGACACACCTCATTACAACTTCTGCCAAAGAGATAGCTTGTCTTGGGACAAGGTTTGTTTCCACAATGTTTTCAAACATCTGAAAATGCTAATATTACGGACAGGATAAGATAGTCCAAAGGTGGCAATTCCCAGGCACAAGGTCTTAACTTAGTAGTCTGCACTCTCAGAGGCCAGCCTTACAGCAATGGCCCTAGAATGAAACGTAGCATTGCATCTCAACAACTCACCAAGGCACACACACTGGCCATTAGTGGAAAATGAGACTACTGGAAGCACCAGCCTTGGAAGATGGAAGAGGCAACAGAATAGGGTATTATTTTGGTGTTCATTCAGTGCAATACTAGGAAGAGTTACTCCAGTCTAAGCCCATTGAAATCAGTGGGCTTAGACTGGAGTAACTCTGGTTATGATTGCACTGTCAGACTCAGAGATGGTACAGCGATTCCTAAACCTTCTGTCCAGATCAGGTGGGAGGGACCTAGAGGCTACACATAGATTCATAACCTCTCTGTTCCCATGATTTCTCCTAACAAATAAATAACCTTCACAGTGCATTCCTAAGCAGATGTATACCCTTCTGAACCCACTGATTTCATTGGGTTTGGAAGGGAGTAATTCTTCTTAGGATTATGCTGCTTTTCTTTTAGGATCCAATCTAAATGGATTTGAAGTAGCTAACTTACTCCTCAATTTGAGTCTGTGTGTGTGTGTTATGTGCATCAAGTTGCCTCCAATCTATGGCAATCCTATGAATGGGAGACCTCCAAAATGTCCTATTATTAACAAACTTGTTCAGATCCTGCAAACTGGAGGACATGGCTTCTTTTACTGAGTCAAGCCATCTCATTTTGGGTCTTCCTCTTTTCCTACTGCCTTCCACTTTTCCTAGCATTATTGACTTTTCCAGAGAATCTTGTCTTCTCAAGATGTGACCATTTTGAGTCTCAAGATGTGACCAATTTGAGTC
Source organism: Eublepharis macularius (assembly GCF_028583425.1). Lineage (NCBI taxonomy): Eukaryota > Metazoa > Chordata > Lepidosauria > Squamata > Eublepharidae > Eublepharis > Eublepharis macularius. Next base: position 147,274,611 of record NC_072794.1, on the reverse strand, counting down.
TAATAGCACCTTAATCTTGCTCTTTTACTACATACCAACTCAGCTATCCACTTAGTGTTCCCAGGTGTCCACCGGTGGCAGACAGTCTCACAATGGTTTGCCCCATTGCCCGCCAAATGTTGACAAATGGCAGGAGATTGCAAGCTGCCTGGCGATCAACCTCTACTAGCTGGCAACTTGGGTAAGAGCGTGGTGGGTGAGCTTCTGGTGGGGTGCGACAACACCACTTCCTGTAGTGACATCATATGGCATTTCACAGGGGCAGATTTTGGCCCCAAATGGGCTGATTCTAAAAGAAGCACGGGAGCATTCCCACGCAAAGTGCAATGACGTAACTTTCAGAAGGGTTCTGGCACCAGGACTGTGTGTGCACGTCAGTTTGGTGGAGCGGTTAGGAACTGCAGGACTCTAATTTGGAGAGGTGGGTTTGATTCCTCACTCCTCCACTTGAAGCCAGCCGGGTGACCTTGGGTCAATCACAGCGCTCTCAGAGCTCTCTCAGCCCCACCCACCTCACAGGGAGATTGTTGTGAGGATAATAATAACACACTTTGTAAACTGTTCTGAGTGCAGCATTAAGTTGTCCTGAAGGGCGGTATATAAATTGAATACTGTTGTTGTTATGATTATGCTGCTGCTGAGTATTGGGTCTCCTCCTGCTGCCTGGAGGGTGTGGAGACCTGGCAACCCTCTTTAACCCCACCTGAAACATCTTCCTAGTATATTTTAACCCTGCCCTCCTTTCTAAGTTGCTTGGGGCAGCATTCATGGGTCTTCCTTCTCAATTTTATCCTCACACAATAACTCTGTGAGGTGCATTATACTGAGGCAAATTATTGGCCTAAAGTCACCCAGAGTGCTTCATGGCAAAGAGCAATTTTTTGAATGGTCTCCCAGAATCTTCTCTGACACTCGAACTACCATACCACACATTGACTTGGTATCTGACAAAGGAAGCTGTGAATTATACCCTGGCAGATCTTGTTGGTCTTTAAGGTGCTACTAGACTTGAATCTTGCTCTTCTGCTGCAGACCAACGTCATGACTACACACCTGGAATTACCCCTTGATTGTGTACTACCATTTGTTTAATCTGTTGAGAGAGGTGGAGATTGGAATGACACAGAACTCATCATTAAAGAAGATATTTAATATGAAGTAGCTAGTGCTGAAATCATTGCTCCCACTTGGCATGCTCTTTAAAATGAAAAATATAAGTCCAAAGAAAAACACGTCTGCTCAACGATCAACAAATAAGTGAATGAAGCTTCCAAAAAACACATGGCTCCATGCCACCTCTTCCTAATCATGAATTATTACAGAGTCTGAAAGATCAGCACATATGGTAATGAAAACTATTCTGTTGTGGTAGCTCTAGCTGATGTCTGTAGGGAAAGTGCCAACTGAGGGCCAAGCTACAAGTGACGAATGACACTTGAACGGCAAGTGAACAGACTCACATGTATTCCTCCCTGTTCACTTGTGCTCCACTTGCGCTCCGCTCAAGTGGAGCGCAAGTGAACAGGGAGGAATACATGTGAGTCTGTTCACTTGCCGTTCAAGTGTCATTCGTCACTTGTAGCTTGGCCCTGAGTGTGAGAATTCCTTTTTATAGTCCTTCCAACATTACGCCTAGCCTGATATGACTGTGTGTGTTATGCATGGCTTTGCAATACTAGTAAGGTCATAAATTTAAAAACATATACTAAAATCCTGGAACTAAGTCACCTGTAAAAAGGACACACAGAGACATTGGTGCAGGAGTGGAGGGAACCATTGGGTGGGCAGTACGAACACTTGAACATAACCTTATTCTTACTCTCAGGAAAAAATTCACCCCAAACGTGAAGCTTCTGTGCCTAGGATGAATTATATTGGTAATCTCTTCAGCTGCTGACGCTATTACTTATGGAAAGGAAAGAATGTGGCAGCCCTCTAAAATAGGCAAAGGAGAGGTGGCTTAAGGTGCTCTTGGAAGGAGTCCAAGGGATTGCAAATGAAGGTGAATGTAAACCAGATTTAGACATGGGGCTAACAGAACAAGGGAAATGTAAGGATGAGTTTGGGGTTGATTACTATATCAAATCCTTTAAAAGACAGGTAGGAGTACTTGTTAAGATGAAGGCTACAAACTGTAGTAGCGGTACATTATTCTATAAAACTCATTTTCATTATCAGGATTTCCATTATGAACCTCATTGCAAACACCATGTACAGCCAAACGCTGTAATAAATTGGAAACGTTAAGATACAACCAACAAAATTTTGAAAGATTAAAAAAGATCTAGAAGTGATTGGTTGAGGACATGACCTGCTGAGGCTATTTAATGGCACAAACAGGCATTTACCTTCTCCACATGACATATCTAGTCTTGCCAACTACCTGAAGAAAAAAATGTCCAATCACTGTAATAGAAGCTTCATGGGTTATTATTTACCAGGTGATGTTATTTACCTTCATGTAATTAAAAGCTTTAGCTGCTCATTTTCACACATTAACCTTCTGTTAAAGGTATGTTATGTGCAGTCCCTTCCAACTTATGGCAACCCTAAGAATTAATGACCTCCACAACATCCTATTATTAACAGCCTTGCTCAGATCTTGCAAACTGAAGCCATGGCTTCCTTTATTGAGTCAATCCATCCTGTGTAAGGTCTTCTTTTCCTACTGCCTTCCACTTTTCCTAGCATTATTGTATTTTCCAGGGAGTCTTGTCTTCTCATGATGTGGCCAAAATATCATAGCCTCAGTTTAGTCATTTTAGCATCTAAGGAGAATTCAGGCTTAATTAGATCTAGAACCCACTTATTTGTCTTTTTGACCATCCATGGTATCTGTAAACCATCTTCCAACACCACATTTCAAGTGAATCCAGCTTTCTTCATTGCCTACATTCTTCATTGTCCAGCTGTCACATCCATACATAGTAATGGGGAATTATCTTGATCTTGGTCTCCAACAATACTTCCTCCAAGCTAATACTTCCTCCAGGCTAAACCATTCCTCATAGGACTTGGTCTCCAGACCTCTCACCCACGTGATCTGGACACTATACTTCTGCCTTTTTCTGCATTTTCCTTTTTAGCTACCACATCACACTGCTGACTCATGTTCAGTGTATGGTCTACTAAGACCCCTAGATCCTTTTCACACATACTACTGCCAAGACAAGCCTCCCCATCCTATAATTATGCATTTGAGTTGCAGAACTTTACATTTATCCTTGCTGAAATTCATTTTATTTGTTTCAGCCCAGTTTTCCAGCCTGTCAAGATCATCCTGTATCCTTCCTGACTCCGTCTTCTACCATATTTGCTACCCTTTCCAATTTAGTATTATCTGCAAATTTAATAAGCATTCCTTCTATTCCTTCATCCAAATCATTTATAAAAATATTGAACAGAACAGGTCCCAGGACTGATCCCTGAGGCACTCCGCTTGTCACTCTTCTCCAAGAGGACAAGGAACCATTAACAAGCACTCTTTGGGCGCAAATGAATCAAATAAATCAATTTTCTTCCTGTCAGCTTGCCTCATTGTCCAACTTTCACATCCATACATAGTAATGGGGAATACCATAGTTTGGATTGTCCTGATCTTGGTGCCCAGAAAGACATCCTCATCTTTAAGCTTGCCAGAATTTAATAGCCAGGATGCAGGAACAGAATGAACAAGTTGCTTACCGGGAACTGGTATTGCTTGAGCAGGCACACTAACAGAATTCTCCACAGGCACAGAGCCCCATCCAGAACCTTCTAGAGTTCAGCTTTAAGCGATGTGAACCGATGGCTCTGCCCATTCCAGGGGGGGAAGCAGATGTGCCTGACCAGAGGATGGAGCCACAGTACCTCACGCTGTAAACATACAAACATTTAATAGGATGCAGGACTGGCCCTTGGGCAGAATTTTAAACTTTATGAAGCCACTCTGGGCATCCTATGTAGAGAGAGCAACTTTAAGCAATGATGGTTGTTGTGGGTTTTCCGGGCTGTATTGCTGTGGTCTTGGCATTGTAGTTCCTGACGTTTCGCCAGCACGGAAAACCCACAACGACCATCGTTCTCCGGCCGTGAAAGCCTTCGACAATACAACTTTAAGCAACTTGTTGGTATCTGTGCAAGTGTCCTACACTCAGTCATGAAAGAGTTAAATTGTTGCTCTGTTTGTTTAGTCAGATAGCTAGTTAGCACAGGACCACTTAGGCTTCGAGAGAAGTTCCCGCCAGAGAAAGTGGGTGTCTTTAGTCTTAATGAGGGAATCCAGGAATGTCTATTAGATGGGCCCATAACCTTTTTGACAACTCTACTTAGAATTCTACTCAGGTCTATTCAACAAGGCTTACTCTCAGGAAAGTGTTCTTAGGATCGCATGCAGTCTGTCGATTTCAATGGTTTTAGTCTGGAACGATTGCCCTGTCAGTAGCTTTAATTCATCCCCTCTCTCCCATTTTTGTCTTTTCCACTCTTTCATCTTTCCCTTTTTCTCTCTCCTCCCCCCCTTTCATAATCTCTTCCTGTTTCTCTTTTCTAACTCCCAGTTTAGGGATGGTGGGGAGGGTGGTTCATGGGAAGGAGGAGTATACCCCCCCCAAAGTTGCAATAAACTTTTAAAAAAATGAAATTGATATTTCTGTACTATAAAAATAACATGAGGCTTATAGTGATCTCAGCCATCACAGGCTTTCATTCCCCTCCAAGTGAGAATCTTGACTCAATGAAAAAAAAAACTGGGAAAGTTCTTAAAAAGTTCTTGCTGAGCTTTCCAGCAGCTTCCCAGATACAGAGAAATTTACAGCTGTGCATGTCAGCAAACTGATGCATGGGGAAGAATTACCCTCTCTCCCTTCTTTTTTTAAAGAGAAAACTTTCTGAGGAAACATCACACTTTAATATTTGTTGTTACACAACTGATCTTCACTTTTTTCCTACTGAATGTTTGAAACAAACGAAGAAGAATCATGCAAGAATGGGGGGAGGGGGTGTATCAAGAACCAACTCATTCATTGATCTGTCCAGCGGAACAAGATAACATCACATTGTTGACTTGTCTGCTTAGGAATAAACAACTCAGTACTGGGGGGTGGGGGGTGGGTGAGGCACAGAGTAATGAACATTATACCAGCAAAGATTCTGCATGATGGAAATAGTGAACTAATGTTTTCTTCCTGGTTAAGCTGCTCTCCCTGAAACTCTCAGAATTAATGATGCCACCATACTCAACAGAGGGTAGAACGTTCTTACTGCCCACCCCAAGCGCTAAGGTTGAGCCTTCTCATTTCCTGGAAATAACCCAGGGTGCAATATACATCTTTATACCAGAAGCCAGCATGGCTGCTGTCTTCTAATTAGGTTCTCCTCCTACAGTTCCTTCCTTCTACCATCTGTCTTCTATTATATGACACATCTCTTAGTCAATTAGCAAAACCAATCAGGACAGCAACAACAAGCCACACAGAATTCATTATAATTCTAGTGCTTCAGAGCATATCACCTGCCATGAAGGTGTTCACATTTTATATCTTTATGATCACAGTTTGGCAGCCAAGCCAGCTATTTACCGAGGAACCAGATATTGTGTTTTTCATGTGCACATGCATGCACACATACACAATCCTTTGTTCATTTTGAAGGAATTTATCTAGCTCACTTGAGGGTTCTCAGTCAGTGTTATGAAGGGTTATGGAAGCATAGTTTTCGCTCAGAGAAAGAAATGTGCTTCCAGCCCAAAGATTCTCAAGTGCGTCAGGTCCCAAAAACCGTATAAATGCTTTGCACATGAGCAATTAGGAGTTCAGGCCTCTATTCCCTGAAAGCTGATTCTGATGTATTATTCCTCTGCTCCCATCTCAAAGACATAAATATAATGGAACATGGACCGCTATACTTTGGTGGATCAGGGCTTCCCAACCCTGTGGTTCTTTTGGAATTTTGAGAAATGGTAGTAGGTGCCACAGGATGGCTGCCATGGGAGGAAAGAACAACTACAAAATGGCTGTCATGGGAGGCAATCTCAAATGTTTGGAGGTTCCAGGCCAAGTATCCTTCTACTGTATGGTATGGGAAACTATTTCTGAATGGGCACTCCTTGCATATACAAAGGTGATGCTTCCTGTGGTCTTCCAAAGCACTTCCTGTTCAAATTAAGAGGAAGAAAGCCAAGACAGACTCTTTGCTTTGGGGAAGAATGAAGTAGGTTTCAGGAAACACATCAACATGCACCATAACAACCCATGAGCTCTGTGTTGGGGATCATTGTGCTAGAGGTCTGAAAGAAACTGGCACACAGCTTTTGCAGAAACTCTCCAAAACAGATGACAAGAAACCATTGCTAGACTCTGCTAAGACTCACCTTGGGAGCAATCCTAAGTAGGTTTACCTTTTTACTCAGTAGGGCTCATTCCCAGGAAAAATGCTCTTAGGACTGCAGCCTTTGGTTGTGACCTTTCCATATTTTGGTTTTAAAGGCTTGATTATTTTTAAATACATAATTAAGGAAGGTGGGAAATGCCTGGCATACTTTTCTTTGAAATGTATAAAATGCCATGTGTGAGTTTGAAACACCAAATATGCATTATCTGTTTTGTAAAATTAAAAGCTGAAGCAGCCCTGAAGGTGTTTAAACACAGGGAGAGAGATTATATCTAGATTCATGGCACATCCATGTGTGAAAATGTGTGGAAGATGGAGCTATATAATGTGTATATACCTCAGAGAACTTTGAATTGTAGGACTACTGCTTCTACCTATTTATCTCCATTAATTTATTTCCGAAAGACCATTATTTATACAAAATATTTCTCTCTCTTTTGGAAATGTGAAGAGGTTTACAATACATATGGTGGTAGAAAGCACCTCCAAGCCATAGGTGGCTTATAAAGACCCCTGCTGGGGTTTTCAAAGCAAGAGACTAACAGAGGTGGTGGTTTGCCATTGCCTGCCTCTGCATAGCAACCCTGGTCTTCCTTGGAGATCTCCCATCCAATTACTATCCAAGGCTGACCCTGTTTAGCTTCCAAGATCTTATGAGATCGGGCTTGCATGGGCTATCGAGGCACTGTGTGTGTGTGTGTGTGTGTGTGTGTGTGTGTGTGTGTGAGAGAGAGAGAGAGAGAGAGAGAGAGAGAGAGAGAGAGTGTATAAAATCACAAAGTACATAAAAATTAACACCCTATTAAGTGAATCAAAACAACATCAGTTAAAAAATAGCAATATACAGATCTAAAAAGAGGGAATCATTTTTAAAAATTAAAAGAAAAATAGCAGCAGATGGCTTCAAGCAGCCCGAGGAAATTTGTACTATCCAGAGGAAGCAAGGTCATGCTCAAAAATAGAATAATAAAAATTCAAAAAGAACAATACCTCAGCCTCCTAAAAAATCAAAACAAAAGCAGCATGAAAAAATAATGACTTCACCTGGAGCCTAGAGGTAGAGAGTGCCCTCAAGTTATAGCTGAATTAAGGCGACCCCTAGCGGAATTTACATGGCAAGAGACTAACAGAGGTGGTTTGCCATTGCCTGTCTCTGCAACCCTAGTCTTCATTAGAGGTTTCCCATCCAATTACTAACCAAAGCCAACCCTGCTTAGCTTCTGAGATCTGACAAGATCAAGTTCACCTGGACTATCCAGGTCAGGGCTCACCTGGAGCCTAAATACACACTAAAAAGTTGCCAGGAGGACCTCAAAGGAAAGACAGTGTTTCACATTTGGGATGGCACCACTAAGGAGATCCTAGCTTACAGTCTTCACCTGAAGCCTAAACATACACAAAAACAAGAGCCAGATGAACCTCAATAAGGAGAAAGTTCCACATAATTGCAGCTACCACTGAGACACTTTCATCATCCCAGAGGGAAAGGATGTCTGAGAAGAGCCTCTCTGGACAATACCAGGAGACAGGCAAGTCCATAAGGAAGGAGATATTCTTTCAGCTACTCTTCAATCAGATCATGTATGCTTTTGCCCAGAAACCGACACAAAACCAAAGTATCTATTTCAATGCAACACATGATTCCTGAGGCGCACCCATGTAATACATTCTGGACCAATCGAAGGGCTTCAGAGTCATCTCCAGGTACAGTATATAACCAAAGCAGGGATGATGGCCAGTTTGGTGTAGTGGTTAAGAGCAGCAGGACTCTAATCTGGAGAACCGGGTTTGATCCTCCACTCCTCCACTTGAAGCCAGCTGAGTGACCTTGGGCCAGTCACAGCTCTCTCAGAGCTCTCTCAGCCTCACCTACCTCACAGGGTGATTGTTGTGGGGATAATAATAACACACTTTGTAAACCGCTCTGAGTAGGCATTAAGTTGTTCTGAAAGGTGGTGTATAAATCAAATATTATTATTTCTTTCCAAGGATGGGAACAAATGGGGACAGCAACCAAAGTTTTGAAAAGGTGCATTCCGCCACTTAGAAGCTGCAGACCCATAAAGGGAACACTGCCCCAAGCAAAACAGGCATCGTAGCATCCTCTAGATCTGAAGATGTCACCCGAATCGACCACAGCTTTTCATGATCCGCACAGTCAAAAGATTTGCTATAATCTATAAAACACAAGCTGATCTTTAACAATTTTTAGAGTTTCCTTGGTCATCTATGTAGACTTCTCCTTTCTTTTGGCTACAGGAATAGTCTTTGCACATTCTTCCTTGATAATATCTCTGGTTTCAGCCCACAGTTCTTCTGGTTCACAATCAATTAAACTTAGTAATACAAATCTGGCCTTTACGTGGTCTTTAAATGCTTCAGGAATGTTATTTAGGTAACTTTTTGTCAATATGATTCTTTTAGTATTTCTCTACAGCTTTATTCTAATTTTTGATATTAACAATTCATGGTCTGTATCACAATCAGCTCCTGGTCTTGTTTTAGCAGACAGAATAGAGCTTCTCCATTTTCTGCTTCCAGTTTTGTAATCTATTTGTTTCTTGAATTAGCATCCAGTGATGGCCTGTTTGGTTGCCTGAAGCACGTGTTTGCAATGAATGAATTGTTGGCTTCACAAAATTCTACATCACTTTCCTGCTTCATTTCTGAATCCTAGTCCAAATTTTCCAACAATGGTTGATTCTGCTTTGTCTCCTACTTTCGCATTCCAGTCACCTATAATTATCAGAGCATCTAGTTTAGGTTTACAATCAATTTCTTCCCAGATGCTTTCTTAAAAGCTTTCAGTTTCCTCCTTATCAGCATCTGTAGTTGAGGCATAAACTTAAATGATGGTTATGTTGATAGGCCTTGCATGAAGCCTGACTGATATTATTCAGTCAGACTTTGTATTATAGCTCCTGATTGCTTGTGCTACGTCTTGCCTCACTATTTGAGCAATAGCATCTGAGTTTGTCTTTTTGAGAATAAACCACTTTGTAATTTTCTGACTGAAAATATCTGTCTGCTTTCATTCACTCACACTCAAGATTGCGTTTTTAAAATGTTCCATTTCTTGTCTTACAATTTCAAACTTACTTGAATTCATACTTCTCACATTCCATTTTCCTGTTCTATGTGCTGCACACTTTGGACTTTCTTTTTGCATCTCTTCACATCAGCAACCTGATGTCCCCTCGGCTTTAATCCAGTCCCATCATTAAGAACAGTGCTATTCATATTTGTCCTCTGTTCTTCCCCAGTAGCCACTTGGGTGCCTTCCAGCACTCTATCTTCTTTCTTTTGGGGTTGTCTCATCGTAAGGTTTTTGAGGTAAGAGATTATCAGAAGTTGTTTATGATTGCCTTCTTCTTGGCAGTGTTAATCAGGGTTAGCTGAAGTGTCACTGCTGTTGTCTTTGAAAGATCCTCTGCCAGAATCACCTTCCACTATTACTGCTGCCCAGCAGCTACCCTTCAAGGATTCCTCTGCCCCCGCTGTTAGTTCTGGTCTTCTGATATGTCTGTTGATTCCTGAAGGTGGGTAGATGCCTCTTAGTCTAGTGTCTCAGCATTCACCATTCCACCTTGAGTGACTCTGCTAGGAGTTTAGACGCTTGATGTTATGGCTCTCAGCTTCACTGACACACTCAGACCCCATCACCACATAAGACTTGTGTGTATTCAAAAAAGGGCAGCTGCTAGTAGTTTTTTAACAAAATTTGTGATAGGGTATGAGCTTTCGTGAGTCACAGTTCACTTCTATATGAAGAAGTGAGCCGAGTCACAAAAGCTAATATCCTACCACAAATTGTGTTGTCTCATAGGTGCTACTGGACTCTTGCTCTTTCCTACTGCTACAGACAGACTTAACATGGCTATCCATCTTGATCTATCAAAAAGAGTCCAGTAGCACCTTTAAGACTAACCAATTTTATTGTAGCATAAGCTTTCGAGAATCAAGTTCTCTTCATCAGATGCATGATTCGGATCATGCATCTGATGAAGAGAACTTGATTCTCGAAAGCTTATGCTACAATAAAATTGGTTAGTCTTAAAGGTGCTACTGGACTCTTTTTGATTTTGCTACTACAGACTAACACGGCTAACTCCTCTGCATCTTGATCTATGTGTTTAAGATTTCAGTCTCAGTCAAAAGTTCTCAGCACAATTTATTCGGGCTTTTCGCAGTGCATCTCAGAATGTGTAGTCAGGAAGAATTTAATCAAACATTGGTGTGTACACAGCATAATGTTTTGGGATAGTTTTGAGTAACTTACATTCCATTGCACTGGTTTTAAATACAAAATTCTACTGGCCAAAAACACAGCTCATAATTCAAAACCACTTGTTGCCATTAATTTCTTAAAACATTGGAAGTTACATTAAAAACATTTTTAGTTGTCTTATTTTATTGGTGCCTGGATATGTAAAGATTCTATTGTGTGCTTTTAAGATGATAGACTGCAAATGAAAAGTAATTATAAAATATCCTTTAGGACTGGCTCTTTCGTTTACTGCCATCCTGAATTCATTTTCCCACTGCTTCGGGTTTCACTCTGATTTATGCTCTTATTAACTCTGTGCTGGACAGTTTCCTTTAGTCATCTCTTAGTTAACTGCCTCTGCCAATGTATCCCCTCCCCATCAAAGCTAAAGATAGCTTGCAGCACTGAAAGCAAAATCCATTGAGACCTGACATCCGGTATAGGCAAGTCTCAGAGTAGGGGGTACTACCCATGGACAGCTAATTGGAATGATTGCCCAGAGCTGGCTGAACAACCACTGTTGTCTACTACTTTAATTTGCAAAGTGCCTTGCAGTCTTTATCATATTTATAAATACATATCTCTGCAAAACTGTTCTATTTTATAGATGAGAAAAGACAGCGAGCCCAAAAGAAGCTCATTGTGTGGAATGGACAGTTGGATATTTGGCATTTTCCAGTTTTGTGCCCTCTGAAAGTTTTGTTTAGACTGACACTAGAGATAACAATCATTTTTAAGGATAGTGGAGGCTTCACTTCTTTCATTGCACACATCTTTCTTTTGTCCCACTGTTGTCAAACAGCTTATGCAAGTTTTTGAAACAACTCTAAAATCCATTTACTAGATCTGTGAGATGAATAGACATAGCACAAGCAGCAATCCTTCTTTCATCAAGATGCATTCAGGCTCTCTGAAGAAACCATCCTCTTCCTCCACCCTGAACTGTCCCATGAGCCTAGCATCCAAAGACCCAGGATGAAGTATGTACTTGCCCTACAAGGCTTTTGATCCTCCCCTCCTGTGGCTTCCCCCAAAGCCACTCCAAAAGTCAAGAGGCCCTCCAGACTAGGTTCTGATGTCCTGTAAAACAAGGGTGAACAGAAGGTCACTCAATGGTGGCCATGGCTCTCCAAACAATTAAAAGTAGCTCTCCAACAATGGCCATTTTCACACTACCGGCCGCAGAACATTGTGCAAAGCTCTTGTAACGACAGCGTCTTCCTGGCACAATTTCCTGTCATAATTCCGGTTGCTGCCTACGGCCGAGTCAGGGGAGCCCCGGGAGCCCGTGAATAACTGACACCACACCAGAGGTTGGGATAAAAACAGGCCACAACTTTATTAACAGCATTGAGGAGTATTGGGGCAGCATGAGGATCAGATCCCCCAAATAGCATCAGCTGACCCGCCTGTCAGCTGATGGACCCCAGCCCCCCCCCAGCCGCCCGCTGAGGGGGGGGACCGAGGAGTGGCATTAAGGGGGAGACCACCCGGTGTACACCCTTTGGTGACTCCCCTGCCACCTGGAAGTGAGGAGCCTTGGCAGCCCCTGAGCTGGGCATGCCCCACCATGCCTCACCTCCAAGATTCCTTATGGGAATCCCCTCCATGGGGGGCCTGAGCCTTAGGCCCTGACCCCCAAAAAATGGGATCTGACCCAATGCCCACCGCCAGCAAGTTGTGACAAAAAGGAACAACACCAGCGAAAAGGGGGTGGGTGGGTGGGTGTCCCAGAGCCGCGCCGCGCCGAAGTGGAGGGGGGCGGGACCGGCAGCGGGTTAAATACCCGACTGCTGGACCAGAGGGGAACCTGCGGCCAGTCAGGCCCCGCCCCCCCGTCCACCACCCAGGCCGCTCCTGATTGGGCGGCCAGGGTTTGAATGGATTGGTCGAGGGCCCGCCCGAGGCATGCTGGGCGAGCCCTCGAACATGGCGGCCGGCCCGGGCCCCGCGCTCCCCCCGGCCGCCGGCAGCAAACAGGACCCCAGGTGAGTCTGGGGTCTCCACTTCTCGCATGAAATCGCACCAGGAAGACACTGTCGTCCCGGGAGCTTTGTGCAATGTTCTGCGGCTGGTAAGAAGTGTGAAAACGGCCAATTCATCAGTGCCGCTGTAATCACTTTCTTATCCTTCCCTTCCACAGCAGTTTGTCTCCACTTTCTATATCATGCAAAGGAGAAAGACAAACAGGACATACCTTTGATTCGAATGAGAAAAAGACAAAAACAGCACCTTATCCTATCTGTCTCTCATCCTTCACACAAAAACTCTTGCTCTGGACAGGAAAAGAGCGTGCTATTTACCCTATCTCCCTGCATCAAAGCCACTATTTGCCTCTTACAGAGAAAACAGTGATAAACGTATATTTTTCCTTTGCAGAGCATGTTACAGTATGAGGTGATGGTTTGCTTTAAAAAAACAGATTTCCCCACCTGAGCACTGCAGTCCAGTTCTAAAATGCTGTAATTTTTGTATAAACCACCTTTTGGGCTCAACCCTCCGAGCTGTCATTTTGTGACTAGTAGCTCCCAGAAACATAGTCTACCCACTCCACTATAAAGAACTGCATAAGAGATTATAAGAGAGCTGTTGTAGCACAGTGGTTAAGTAGTTCGGCTGTGAATCAGTACTCTACTGGTTTGAATCCCACTACTGCCATGAGCTCAGTAGGTGGCCTTGCGTAAGCCACTCCTCTCAGTCCCAGCTCCCCAGCTGTATTGTGGGGATAATAATAACACTAACTTGTTCACCACTCTGGGTGAGGCACTAATCTTTCTAGAACAGTGGTATGTAAACACTCTTTACAACTCTGTTGTTGTTGTTATTGTTGTTATTCATAAAAGGAAATCAAGTGGACCCAAACATACAAACATCGACAAACACTTGGTTATGTGCAAATGGTTCTTTAGATTCTAGCCTACAACTTCTAGAGGCACATAGTATCATGCTACCTAAGATGAATTTAAACCTCTGGTATTCTTGATAGGTAGTATGAAACAGGATGATGACTGTTGATCTGTAGGGTTCCCAAGACTGCCTCAACAAATGCTGGGAGATTTGGCAGGGGTGCCTGGGGAGGGTGGCGTTTGGAGAGTATGTGACATCACTTCCAAGTAATGCTGTAGGCTACCTCCCCTAGTCTCTCTGGTCCTTATTACAGAGATGGGGAAATTCCTAGAGTGTCACTGTGTGGAGGCTATTTATTCTCCAGCTCCTCAGTTCTTCAGGGGTAGGGAGGGCTGAAGGCTATAATTCCACACCCCAGATAAGTAAATGGGAAGCCTATTGGCCTGCTATCACATGGCAATTCTTACACATTACTTAGCAATTTTTATATATTCCAGTTCAATTAAAAGAGATAGTTACACAGGAAAAATGCATCAAGTTGTCTAGTGTATCTCATCATCCGGTACAAAATTGTTCCCCAACAGAATGCTCCCAATTGCATCAGAGCTGACCTCTTGAAACATACATGAAATCAGGCGCCTCTCCCTGAGTTGTGTTTCTCTGTTTTGCAGAGAAGCAAAAAAATCTCAGGTTAGCTTTACAAACCATAAAACAAGTTGATGGAGTTCCCTAACCCGTTGCTAATTCTTTCAACATAAACTATGGATTCAGCAAATAAAATGCCTGCCAAGAAAAGCACCTGGAACAAAAGGTTAACTGCACCTGACAGTATGATATGCAGCAACCTCTGGACTTGTACAACCAACCACAGAAGTGCTGTAAAGAATAAACTCATTTACTGAAATACAAACCACCAGGCAAACAATTATTTCTTACCTGGAGAGTTGCTTCAATCTAAGACACCTCCTTCGCACCACACACTCACCCAGGCCGTCGTCACTTGGGCCCTTATTTCGTCAGTTTTGCACTAGAAATCGTTCCTTCTGTTACCGTTATTAGGACGGATTCTCCCATCTTTTGATGACTGCTTGCGCTTCCAGTCAGTCACATTAAAAGGGAAAAGCGCAATTCGACGGTCAGTCAAAGTGCCTCTGGAAACGGGGCCCTAAAAATCCTGCCCCCATTTTTAATTTTTTTTCCCGCATATTTGCATTATATCACTCTTCTATTATACCAATGTTGTGCTGGGCCAACCCAAAAGCCAACCGTGGTAGGTAGCAGAGGTTTCCCGCCCATGGCAGAATATTGCTATAGCGCGATAAGGCTGACATTTTTTTAAAAAAATGCTTTGAGGCTTAATTGCGGGTCGCGTTGGGGCTTGTGGGAGTGTAAGGCAGGAGAATCAGTGTTAGGTGAGACAGATGATCGGGGAGAGCGAGCGTTTTGGTGTTGCAAAGCGTTCATTGTCGATCCAGGGCATTCACATGGAAGCGGATAAAGACGACATAAAGAGTCACAAGGTGTGAATTGGGGAGAATGGTGAAATCGCAAGAGAGCCAGAATAAGGTGAGCATTCAGCGGGAGATGGCGCTAGTTTGGCGCTAAATTTATGGCCGTGTGACAACGGCCCCAGTATTTAAAAATTATAATCCTTTTGTAGCTCTGCCCTAAACAGAGCTAAGCTGTGCTGAAATTTGAAAAACAACATGATTTTGGCATCCATCTTTGTGCCTCATTGCCACTAGCTGCAGATGTGTGGAAAGAGGATCCATCTTAGATAGATCATCCATTCAGTACAATGTAGGGTTACCAGCCTCCAGGTGATGGCTGCAGCTCTCCTGGAATTACAACTGAACTCCAGGGGACAGAGATCAGTTCCCCTGGAGGAAATGGCTGCTTTGGAGGGGGGGGGCTTCTATGGCATTATACCCTGCAGAGGTTGCTCCCTTCCCTCAAACCTGCCCCCTCCAAATCTCCTGGAATTTCCCAACTTGGAGTAGACACCCCTAATGAAATACTACCTTGTATTGATATAACAGGCTTTGCAAATACACAACTACTATAGAGGCCAAAGGGCCAGCCAGTCCAGCATTCTGTCTCTAAACATGGCTCCCCATAACCTCTTAGGAAGCTTGCAAGCAGGGCGCAGAAGAGATGCTCTCTTGCTTTCCCTTGAACTCATGAAACTGCCTTATACTGAATCAGACCATTGGTCCATCAAGGTCAGCAGCCCTACAAGGCAAAAATCTTTCACATCAACCTACTACCTGGTCCTTTCAGCTAGAGATGCCGGGGACTGAACCTGGGACCTTCAGCATGCCAAACAGATGCTCTACCATTGAGTCATGGCCCCTCCTCTGAGCCATGGCTTCTTGCCCCAGTATCTTACAGTCAAACATATCATGCCCTAGAATAGAGAAGTTGTCAGTCTATGGAAAACAGGATACATTGAAGGTGACTCCCAACCCTTGCAGCAAGAAATCCAAGCTCTCTTGTGTAAATGAGTCTTTATTGAGATATCATAGGCTTCACCATACATATGTCCATAGGTTACACAGAAGCAAGTAAAGGTGTCTGGCTGTACACAGGTCTCTTGTTAAGAATGATGCATTGAGCACAGGATACATTATATCAACCCTTCCACATGTTCCCCCACCCCTCCAGTTCTCCCAGCCGAACACAATCAGTAGCGGGACGGGAAGGAGCTGTCCCAAGGCCGCTGCGGAGAGCCATCCAAGATAAGGGCTCGACCGTCCTGGAATCTGGAAAGCAACAAGGGAACAGGTGCATGAGGGTATTGCAACATATCTGAAGCTGGGTAACAATATGGAGGGACAGTGGGCAACAGACCTGACAGAAGTCCTGTTGTTTTGCTGCCATGTTTAGGAGACAGATGTATCTAAAAAAATTTTGAACACCTCATCTTTTGGTCACATGTTAATTATGTGCTGAGAGAACTAAAGCTGTAAAATTTCAGGAAAATTTGAAGCTGGGGGGGGAGGTTACATCTCTATAGTGAACACATATTTCCATTTGTTTACTTATTGCCAGTCTTGCCTCATTAGATGACTCCAAGGTCATTTGCTTTGAGAGCAGATGGAAATTATAACCTCCCTTTCTGCCATTCATGTTTGCTTCTATCTGCACAATGTTCACTGCCTTGTGTTATGGAGGTCTGCAATCTGTACACACTCATTCACAGGGCACATTTCAGAGGGGTGCGTATTTTGCACACAAAATAAACCAAATCCTTGCAGTCCGGACAAAAGAAAGACTTCATCCTATTCTGGTCACTTAGACATCCATGTCCCTGCTGCCAGCAGGGGGTAACCTAGGCTGGAGAATAAGGAGCACCTCCTTATACCAGCACCCTTCCTGCAATTCCCGCTGTGGGCTAGAGCACCAAACCAGGAATGTAGTTACTAGGCAGATATAATGTACATCCTGACCCAGACTGCATCTTTTGGAAATCAGCATCAAATTGAATTCACTTAGTCAGTTGTGGACCAAGCACTCTTCCCCTGTTCCTAATGGAATTTACAATTGCATACAAATTGAATAACTCCATTTATTCCGGAGTTAAGCTCAAGAAAATTGAATTCAACCAGAATATATATTTGTTATTTATATGTTGACTGGTTCCCCTAGAGGAAGAATGTTTACATTCATAATACTAGATGGGTAGCCATGTTAGTTTGTAGAAACAAGGTACAACAGAAGTCCAATGGCACCTTAAAGACAAACAAAATTTGTCCTGGCATACACCTTTGTGAATTAGCGCTCACTTCACCAGATCCATGTATAAAACATAAGAAAAATTTGGAAACCAAATGATTCACGAATGTATCCTGCATCTATTTGTTTTTATCTTCATTCTTTTGCATGATGTGGCTCCTTCCAGGATCTGAGGCTTTAAAGAAACAGTGGTGTTTACGGCAATCTTATCACAACTTCCATTTATGAGCATCTGATATTTATAGGGGTGGCTCACAAGGACCTATCACTTGGTGATTATTGAAAGAAATGATACCGAGGATTTCAAAGGACATTCAGTGAAGGGCTGGATCCAGCAGAAAAGCTTTCAGGAGTTGGGAGAGTGATGTTTCCCAACCTTCGCCTAGCAGATGTGCTGCTTATCCTGGAATCTGCTCTGAGGGTCAGAGGACCTTCACGAACAAAATATACCATTGTAAGAAGGGCTGAAGTGAGGTGATAGGGTGAAATTGCCTCCTCCTCCCTCCCTCAACACACACCACCAACAGGAGGAGGAGGAGGAGGAGGAGGAGGCAATTTTGCCCAGTTCCCACTTCTTGGTACAGTCCCCCTTCCCCCCTTTTTTCTTGAGAGTTCCTTGACCCTCAGAGTGGATTTTTGGAATAAGCAGCAAGCTGCTTTGGGAAGGAAAACTGGTTTAGCCCAGAAGGGCCGAGTCAGGCAGCTGAGGAAGAAGCTGGTTGCTGGGGAGCTGAATAATAAATAAAGTGTGAACTGATCCATGTCACTGGGAGAGTTTGATCCAGTCACACACTCGGCTTAACCTACCTCTCAGGGTTGTTGTGAGGATAATATGGAGGCAAGGAGAATGATGTAGATTGCTTTGGATCCCCATTGTGGAGAAGGGCAGTATATAAATAAATTCAGAAATATAGGTGAAGTGGGGGGCAAATAAACGGTAAGTTGTTTTGTGGGGTTGAAGGACATAGGGAAAGGTGAGCATATGGAATCTGCCGGGGCGGGGGAGGAAATAGTGTGGGAAGCAGATACAGGGGAAAGTGAAGTACCTCTGCCCCCCCCCACAAGTCCTTGCTAGGCTACCAGTGGCAGCAAGGAATCCCCTGCCCCCAGCCTCCACACACCCCACCTCTCACCTGGCCAGTGGGGGAGAAAGGTGCAGGAACGGGGTGGAGTGGGGGCAAAGTGCGCTCCCGTGCACTCTGGAGCACCCCTGCATCATGCCAGGAATTACCTCATTTCCAGCACGAAGCAGAACCAACAGGTCACACTGGGGGGGTGATTGAGTAATGTAGTGTTTGGGGTTGATTTTTAGTCAATCGGCCCCTGACATGACCCATCACTTCCATGTTGCGCTGGGAATGACATCATTCCTGGGGCAACACGGGGGCACTCTGGAATGTGTGCAATGCGCATGCAAGCAAGGTGAGTTCCCCTGGCACAACTCCCCTCCTGTGACCCCGCATGCCCAGATTTCACTTCCAAGGGATCAGGCAACCCTACCTTGCAGGTTCCCTACCATGAAACTGGGGCTGGTTCAGCCAGCACTACACAACTGGGCCATAGGGGAGAAGTTGCCTGGTGAGAGGGTGAAAGGTGAAAACGGGAAAGGTGGGTGGGAAGGAGAGAAGGAAGCAGGAAAAGAGGAAAAGCTATGGGGGGCAGGGAAATGAAAGAGGACATGGTGGGGGAAGGGAAATTGAGATGCCCTCCTCAAGTCCTTGCGGGTCTCCAATTATATTATCTATTAGCTGTTCCCAATTATATTATCTATTTGTTATATGTACTCTCTTGCTGTTTTTCACTTTTGTTTTCTACTTCTGTAATTCCATTTTCTGCATCACTTGATGTCTGATACTGTTTTTCGTTGCTTCTAATTTTTTTGCATTGCTTATTACCTCTCATGCTATTTTGTTTTATGCCACGTAAATATAGTCTCGAGTCTCAGTTTTACTATAGAGTAAATACATTTTTAAAATAGCTTAGTTTAAAAAAAAACACATTGATATATGTCTTATGTAGAATCTTGTGAGTTGTATGAAGTTATTTGTCTTTAATAAAGAGTTACATATTTAACAAATAAAATAAACTTTTATTAATGTGTATGTGCATGATGGCTTTCCTGACCCCGAGACTCATTATGCCAAGAATTATTAATCTGCTATTATGGTTTTTGGACCTTAGTGGCTATGCCAAGAAAGTTCTGAACACATCTTTTACACAAGGAAACATAGTATTACTCAGTCACTGAGCAAGCACGACGTCTGCCTTAGCTGTTAAATCTTAGAGATGTAACATCGACCAAGTTGAACATGAGTCATTTGCAACTGATTAAAGATGATCGTCCCAGCGTTTTGCTGTCTCAACTGCACTTGTTTTGACATACTAGTTGAGAAGCTGTCACTTTAATTATAAGAATGCTTGCTGATACAGGAAACCAGCGGAGGTTGCAAAAAAGAGGATCCCGGGTCATTAAAAATGGCATTTTAAATTAGATTTTTTTAAAGCTCCAAATAACTATTGGATTGGAACGTGTTTACACAATTTGTGGATGACTTCATACATACATATTCATTATTTGGTGAGTGCAGTGTCAAGGGATGACTTGCTTGTTTGGAACCAGAGATCAAACTTCAGACACAGAGGCCTGATTAAGAATGGACTCCTCTCAGCAAAGTTAGGAGTCTTCCTCTTAAGCTGGATGAAAGGAAAGCTTCATACTTCACTGAGGATTCAGGCCAAATTCCGTATTATTTGAAATCACTTCAAACACAACCCTTATTGATGAAGGAAGTTCACCTGCAAAAGCCAGTTTGGTGTAGTGGTTAAGAACGGCAGGACTTTAATATGGAGAGCCGGGTTTGATTCCCCACTCCTCTACTTGAAACCAGCTTGGGTTAGTTACAGCTCTTTCAGAACTCTCTCATCCCCACTGAGGATAATAATAACACACTTTGTACACTGCTCTGAACATGGCATTAAGTTGTCCTTGAAGGGCGGTATATAAATCGAATTTGTTGTTTTTATCATCATCATAATCATCAAATGATGTACATACATGTGTGAATCAGTACTGAGCAGGAACTGACTTGCCTGGAAGACTATCAAGAGTTTAACTTAGGTCAAAGTCAAGCCTTCTATTCTCTGGCTCACCCATGACATAGTGGTGGGTACACCATCACCTGAGTACAGTAACAGCTTTGCTTGCATGTGCTATTTCCGCTGAACCATGATAAATCCATCAATCTTTTAAAGAACTGTACTGCCTAGCGGCCAATTGCTTTGTGGCAATTCAATATTTCAAGTTCAAATACCATTCCAACCTCACAATTGAATTGAAAAGGGAGAGGAAAATGCAGAGCACTATGTGATGCAAACATCTCCCTCAAACATTGAGGTATCAAAATTAAAGACTATTTGTACATTGACCATTCTGCATTTCAAGGACAAATCCCAGGTTGGCCTCTATAGCCAGTCTCAGGAGGGCCATGAAATGGGAAAACTAGGCTTCCCAGTGGCCCAGGCCTCACAGGCAATTCCTACCCCCAGCCCCATTCCCCAAATTGAGGAGGGAAGGAAACAATGGCCACCATAGTGACATGATATGGTAAAGACTATAGGGAGTACGGGTAATTCCTACAGCATCACCCAGAACTGACATTACATCCTCCCGAAACAGCATCCTCCCCAGGCACTGGCTCCCCAAATCTTCCAGCATTTGTCTAGGCCATGTTGGGAACCCTATGTAAAACAACCTAATGCACAACGTGACTTGGAAATTGATCAATCACAGTGCAAGACGGTGCAACAGAATTTTCTGTTTGAAGTCAAACACCTGCTCAGCCTAAGTTCATGTTCAAAGAAAGAGTGAAAATGCAAGAGGCACTATAATGCACTATATATTGTGGAGATTGAGAGATCAGAACAAAAAGTGGTGTCCATGTTCAGAAAAGGATTCTATGTTTCTTATTCAGTCCCAAATTAGTTCTCCACAACTATTTCCAGGAGAGCCATCTGCAAGGGAAACCTATGAAACGCTGCTCTATATTACAACTGTGTGTGTGTTATGTGCCATCAAGTCAGTTCCGACCTATGATGACCCTATGAATGAAAGATCTTCAAAATGTCCTATCATTAACAGACTTGCTCAGATCTTGGTATATCTTCTTTTATTTTGGATTGTCTCATCATATGGTTTTCAAGGTAAGAGATTCTCAGAAGTGTTTTACCATTGCCTTTTTCTGCGCAATACTAACCAGGGTACGCTGAATGACACTGCCGTTGTCTGTGAAAGGTCTTCCGCCAGTGTCATCTTTCTCTACTGCTGCTCATTTGGACTGTGTACAATTCTGGTCACCACACCTCAAAAAAGATATTATAGCACTGGAAAAAGTGCAGAAAAAAGCAACTAAAACGATTAAAGGGATGGAACACTTCCCCTATGAAGAAAGGTTAAAGCGCTTGGGGCTCTTTAGCTTGGAGAAACGACGACTGAGGGGTAACATGATAGAGCTTTACAAGATTGTCTATGGGACAGAGAAGGTAGAGAAAGAAGTATTTTTCTCCCTTTCTCACAATACAAGAACTCGTGGGCACTCAATGAAATTGCTGAGCAGTCGGGGTAGAACAGATAAAAGGAAGTACTTCTTCACCCAAAAAATGATTAACACATGGAATTCACTGCCACGGGAGGTGGTAGCAGCTTCATGCACAGACAGCTTCAAGAGGGGATCGGATAAACATATGGAGCAGAGGTCCATCAGTGCCTATTAGCCACAAGGTATAGATGGAACTCTCTGTCTAGGGCAGTGATGCTCTGTATTTTTGGTGTTTGGGGGGGCAATCAGTGGGAGAGCTTCTAGCGTCCCTTCCCCACTGGCAGACCTCCTGATGACTCCTGTTTTTTTGGCCACTGTGTGACACAGAGTGTTGGACTGGATGGGCCATTGGCCTGATCCAACATGGCTTCTCTTATGTTCTTATGTTGCTCAGTAGCCAGTCTTCAAAAATTCCTCTGCATCCATCACCATTGGAACAGGCAATTCTTTTCTGCTGATGTGAGTGTTGATTCATGAAGGGAGTGGATCCATCTTAGTCTAGTGTCTCAGATTTGATCACCTTGAGTGACACTTCCAGGAGTTTAGACTCTTGACCAAGCCTGTGCTCCTGACGGTATTGGTTTCAGTTTCACTGACACACTCAAACCCCTTCACTGCATTAAGTTGTGTATCCAAATTGGGGGGGGGGGTACTAGAGCGATACAGCAATAACTTCGATCTCTGTTTTGAAAAGAACAAACATCTGAAATTGCTTGTTCTTCAAGTAGTTTATAAAACCAAGTGCATTGTCTCCCTTTCCCGTTTACCATGGCACAGAGAAAATATCGTTCCCATGGTAGTCTGGACACATTATTATACTGTGAAATTTATTTTGGAGAAAAGCCTAATTAACTGTGCGTGTCGCTACCCATCCTGCCAACTGAATCATTTTATAATTTCTGAACAACAGCAGAAATAACCAATATGTTATTAGGTAGATCTATCCAGTAATAATTAATGTGTGCTAAGATCAAAGCAGGGAGCACATCAGAATCTTTCTTATTACCACAGTCAATTACAACAATGCAATCTATCTACTTGCCCCAGTTCTTGTCTCAAATTCATTGTCTTATTACTTTGACATCTCGGCCTATTTTAGGAAGGTCATTCATAAAAATGAACCCAACTCCCCAGTTTAAGAACTAGTTCCTGTTATAGAGTATTTTCACAGAAATGAAGTTCCTGAGGTTTCATAATGATGTTTGAAGAATCTGGTTTTGACAGCTACTTTGCAGTAACAGCAGTGACATATTCAACATCGCATGGCAAGTGCTGGGAAAAGGCCTTTCTCTATTTGAGGCCCTGAGAGCTGTTGCCAGTCAGAGTGGACAACACTGAGCTGAATGGACCAGTGGGGCCCTAAGGCATCTTCAAGCCAGAGTGGTGGTGGTGTTAGGAGTATTTGACTAGGATCTGGGAGACCTGGGTTCAGATCTAGACTCTGTCACGGACACTCTCGCTCAATGACCTTGGGCCAGTCATTCTCTCATCCAAACCTACTTCTTATGGGGATAATGGAGGAGGGGAGAAGACGCTGTAAGCTGCTTTGGGTCCTCATTGGGGAGAAAAGTGAGGTATAATATATATTATATTGAGCCAGTTTGGTATAGTGGTTAAGAGCAGCAGGACTCTAATCTGGGTTTGATTCCCCACTCCTCCGCTTGAGGCCAGCTGGGTGGCCTTGGGTCAGTCACAGCTCTATCACAGCTCTCTCAGCCCCACCCACCTCACAGAATGTCTGTTGTGGGGAGTATAATAATGACGCTGACTTGTTAACCACTCTGAATGTGGCACTAATCTGTCCTGAAGAGCAGTATATAAGTACAAGGTTATTACATAAATAAATAAGATTTGAGTAGTCTCAGGAACAGAATGCTACAGAAAGGCTCCGAAGACTTCCTCCTCAATATATTCAAGATTAAATTGCAAAACAGAAGTGTATTACATGAGCATTAGTTACTTTGTTTTGATACCTTAGAATAGCCATCGATGCACACCAAAGGAACAATCACATGTGATTTAAAATATAGACGTGGAGGCAGTTGCTCCCACTCCTGCCCCTCTCTATATGCTGCTCTTGTTAAAGGGTTTTCACACTCTTGATTTGCCACCAACACATTGTCAAAAGAACAGATAAATGCAGGTTGGTGGGAAAATGTATGAAGCATTGAAAAGAAAGGGACTTTCACTCAAATAAATGGGAAAAGGGTTATTTCCCACTTTTGATATGCCTGGCAACAGGGCTTTTTTCTGGGAAAAGAGGTGGCGGAACTCATTGGGTTGCCCTCAGAGAAAATGATCACATGGCTGGTGGCCCCACCCCCTGATCTCCAGACAGAGAGAAGTTTAGATTGCCCTCCGTGCCGCTCAGCTCCCCTCTGTCTGGAGATCAGGGGGCGGGGCCACCGGCCAAGTGACCATTTTCAAGAGGTTCTGGAACTCCATTCCACCGTTTTCCAGCGTTCCCGCTGAAAAAAAGCCCTGCCTGGCAACAATAATGAAAAGGGAGATACAGCTATCAAGACAAAAGTCTCTTCAGGGCCTGGGGAGATTGCTGTAGAAAGCCTGTTCTAAAGGGTTTCATGTGGACACAGCTTCCATGTGGAAAGTGTGCAGTGAGGCCTGCAGCACTGGCCATGTTGACAGGCTGGTGTTCATCAGATCACCACCAAAAGTTTTTGGCCGTTTGTAGCCACAAAAAAACTCACCACGCAGGAAGAGCCAGCACAGGGAGCAATTCAAACAGACTTCCAAATGACATATGATTGTCAACTGGCCCAACCTCACTGCCATTATATTTTGCCCCTTCCCAGAATTATTTTTGTTCCTAAAGAATACTGATCTGGGACTTCAGATGGTATTCAGAGATACAGCGCATTCTTTTAGACTATATCAGTGATCCGTAACATGGGGCTCATGGGTGCCCTGGTGCCCTGCAGTGGGTTTCCTGGGGTCTACTTATTTCTTCCTAGGATTGCTAGCAAGCATCAGAAGGCTCAAGTATGCAGGAATATTTAAAATACCATCTGTCTGATGGCATTATGTCACTTCTGGCCTGAACCCAGGAGTGTGACAGGGCACTGTGACAGGGCAACGCTCTAGGATTCCACTGAAACTCTACAATTTTACCATAGAGTTTCAGTGGAATCCCAAAGTATTGCCCCAATGCAATGAGGGCATTCTGGATTTGCACCGGAAGTGATGTCATACTGTTGGAGCAATTGTGATTTTTGCACCATTTCCTCCACCCATCCTGTAGAGTGGCAGTGGGGGTTGAGGGCCAGACCTACTTCTTGCTCAAAGCAAAGAGTCAATCACCTCCCTGGAGCAGCAGGTGCTTCAGAATATCCCTTTGGGTCTAACTCAGGGAGTACCCATTTGGAAATGGCTATCCCTGTTTTAGGAAGATGCTCGGCTTAGAACCTTCCAACGTTTTGTAATTGCCCCTTATGGCAAGTATGTTGTGACTAGTCCCCTCTCCCATGGCAGCCATTTTATGGTGGCATCTGCTACTCTTTTGTACAATTCCCAAAATATACACTAAGCAACAGGGCTTTTTTTCAGGGGAAAGAGGTGGTGGAACTCAGTGGGTTGCCCTCAGCGAAAATGGTCACATGGCTGGTGGCCCCGCCCCCTGATCTCCAGACAGAGGGGAGTTGGCGGCATGGAGGGCAATCGAAACTCCACTCTGTCTGGAGATCAGGGGGTGGGGCCACCAGCCATGTGACCATTTTCAAGAGGTTCCAGAACTCCGTTCCCCCACGTTCCCCCTGAAAAAAGCCCTGCTAAGCATGTTAGGAACCTTGGCCTATATGGATTATTGCAGAATATTCTCTGGTTGTCTATTCTTGACAAAAATTGATCTGCAATTTTATCCAAGATTGCAGCTTTACAAGTCTTTAACTTTGGCTGGATCATGCCCTTATTGTGTTCTCAGTGGCTAATGAAATTACTAGATTCCCAAGAAAATTACCAGGGAGACAATTTATATAAATGGTGTACAGAGTTGGAGTAAATTCCTAACAAAGTATACAGAGCACAGAACAATTATATACACATTCAGAGCTCCAGAAAATGGCATATGCTTAATTCTAGCACTTGAACATTTCCTCGCAAATGGTTTAAATACACTCATTAAACCATTTGCAGTCAAAAGTATGCCCATTAATATACAGCAAGTGCTGTTGTAGCATAGGTTTCCAATTATAACTGTTTAAGAATCCATTCCTAATGCAATTTAGAAGTGTGAATACAATAAGCCATTTGTTGTAGAGGGGTGGGGGACCCCATGCAGGATTTGTAAGCTATTAAAGTTCCAAGTTATAATAGAGACCAGCATGGGCCAGCTGCTGGCTGATGGTGGGCCAGACCCACCTGTTCTTAAGATCAGGCAGGAGACTTGCGCCACCAGAATCCAGACCTACTCACAAGAAGGAAGGACAGATAACCCACAGGTAGTTAATTTACCCAAAGCAGTAATGACAGAGATGGAACTTTCAGTATTAAGGAAAGGTATGTCCGTTATCCCTACCCCCTCACGTAATTCTTTCCAATTAATGATGGAAATTCATAACATCTATAGAAAAATCAGGCTGGGTGATTTTTTTAAGGACACTTTAGAACACAGTGATGTGGATTCTAATGAATTCAACCTAAGACCTAGATCCACATTTAATCCCGTTACTAAAAATCCAAGGGTTTTAGTTTTTCAAGAATTGGTGCTGGAAGAAATTAAAGAATTAGAGCAAAAGGAAATACAAGTCCGGTGTAATTTAAATAAATCAGAACATCAAACATTAAAACATTTGAGCCATAGGGATGACATCATTATCAAACCAGTTGATAGGGGTGGGGCAGTAGTTATTTGGGGCAGAAGCATACAGGCTATTAAATTATTCTTTACATTATATGAGGATGAGGGAAAATCCATCAAAGCAAATTGAAAAGGAAATACAAGTGCTCTTAGAAGAGGGAATTGCAGAAAGCTATATAAATAAAACTACATATGATTACCTTCTGACCTCAGAGGAAAGGGTGCCACAATTTTACCTTTTACACAAAATTCATAAGGGCACCCTCCCTGTGCCAGGCAGACCCACTGTATCTGGCTGTGGATCTGTTCCGGAACCCTTGGCTCAATATTTAGATCTCTTCCTCAAATCCTTTGTGTATTCAACCCACTAATATCTAAGAGATACTATGGATTTCCTGAACCATATTAATAGGTTGCAATTGCAGACAGAAGAGGTGCTTTTTGCCACTCTAGACGTGGTCTCTCTTTATACTAATATTCCACAAGATGACGCCTTGGATGTAATCAGGGCCGGATCTACGGTTGTCGGCACCCAGGGCAACTGTGCGCGTGCTTCCGGCACTGTGTGATGATGTCACTTCCGTGATGTCATCACACAGGGTGGCGCATGCCGCCCTGCGGCAAGCCGGCTGTCCCGGCACACCCCGGAGCTGGTGGCGGCAGCGCGAGTGGCTGGGAGGCCACCTACGCCATTCACCTGCCCCGCAGGACAGGGGGCGTGTGGCAAGCGTGCCCCCTGTTCTGCTGCCCGTGTGATCCCGGGGCTGGCAGCTGCGCCCAGTGCCCCCTCTTTGGCGGCGCCAGGGGCAGACTACACCCCCTGCCCCCCCCCATCAATCCGGCCCTGGATGTAATATGGGGAGTATTAGATAAAAGAAACCAACAGCCCAATCCTCCTACATCTTTCCTTTGCCATATTGCTGGATTATGTTTAAAGAAAAAAAATTTCCAGTTCCAAGAAAACGTTTTTTGGCAAATTTCGGGTACTGCTATGGGATGCAAATTTGCACCAGAGCTGACTAATCTCTTTATGGATAGATTAGAGAATAAATTCATTTTTCATATAATTTATATCATATTATTTTCTACAAAAGACTCCTTGATGATATTTTTTTATTTGGAAGGGGACCGAGGAGTCTTTGATAGCCTTTGGCCAGTACTTAAATCATATTCATAACACCATTAAATTTGAATTAGCACCTGATGAATGGGTACCACTTTCCCATTCTCCGCCCCATTAGGCAGGCACACCAAAACAGATCTGGGAGCCTTGCTGTCAGCTAGATGCTCTGCACCCTCCCCTCCTTCCTCTTCCTCCCAGGGGGCTTTGACCTGCAGCATGCTGAGCAGCCACAGCAGTGCCGTCTGGGCCTCTGCACTCAGCTGTATCTATAGGATGTCCGAATAAAAGTGAGCCTGCCCCCCCCTCAAAAAAACAAGACAGATCTGCTGCTTTGCTTCAAAATAATGGCAGTTGGCAACCTTTCAGCACACACTAAGAATTTAAGGGACTGGAGGGCAATCCTTCAAGACAGGGCCCTGGATGCGGTATCGTCTGCTGCTTTCTGCTGGGTGTAGCATCAAGAAGGGCCATCTGTCCAACTTTGCAGGCCGTTGCCACCAACCCTGCTCGCTTGCAATACAGTATGCTCAGAAACAGCAGCTGAAGCTATCTGCCCTTTTGTCGCTGACAAATGCTATCAGATTTAACCACTCCGTAGAAAAGGCGATCAAAATAAATTGCCTAAATTAAGTGAAGTTAAATTATATGAAGTCTAAGTTAGGAGAAGAAGGCTGAGAGTTGCAGTTTTACACCCAAACGAGGCAAACACCTTATAGAAGGGCAAGTAAAAAGTTGTTTATTCTGAAAATCCTGCAGTGCTGCAACAGAGTGCCAGAGCTGGGGAAACAGAGCATGCTCCCTCTCTCCTGTTGCAGCTAACGCAGGTTTTTCTTCAAATATACAGCCATTTCCCTGACCCATGTAGAGTAAAGTTATTTCAGTCAAATGATGCAGAGGAGTTAGCCGTGTTAGTCTGTAGTAGCAAAATCAAAAACAGTCCAGTAGCACCTTTAAGACTAACCAACTTTATTGTAGCATAAGAGAACTGTGATTCTCGAAAGCTTATGCTACAATAAAGTTGGTTAGTCTTAAAGGTGCTACTGGACTCTTTTTGATCAGTCAAATGAGAAAACATTTGTTATTTATGAAGGGAAAGCTCAAAGGGAAAATCTTTGGGCGTTGGGGATAGTCAGTTCATCTGCTTACAAAAGGGGGGGGGGTTGGTTTTTTCCCCAGCATAGTAGAGTGCAACCTTTCTAGCAGGCTCAACCACACTACAACACAATAGCGCTTTCAACAAGCAGATAAAATTGACAGGTAGCTCTTTCTGGCATGCTGCCACAGAATCTCACCTGCTTTTTTGCCTTGCTCCTCCACTACCCCCATCACCGTCAACACCATTCCTGTCTTCAAATGCCACAACAAGATGTGGCTGCATTAAAGTTGACAACTCCAGGTTGGGAAATTCCTGGAGATTTGGAGTGGAGCCTTGGGAGGGTGAGGTGTGGCAAGAGGGACCTCAGTGGGATACAGTTCCATAGAGTCTCCTCGCCAAAGCAGCCATTTTCTCCAGGGGAACTGATTTCTGCAGTCTGGAGATCAGGCCTAACTCTGGAAGAACTCCAGATCTCCCCTGGAGATTGGCAACCCTAGACCACATGCTCAATTGCAAACTGTGCTAGAGAGAACGATGTTTCTAATTCCCGGTTTGGCCTATAGAAGAGTTTAGCTTTCTGTTCATGGTCTACCAGGTTCCCTATTGACAAATCCAAAGTAACCACCACATATAAAATTCACTTGCTTCTTTGAGCAACAGATTTTTTTTTAATTTTATTATGCTTCTTTCATGTTTTTCCTTTGCCTTTATTGTGAACTTAAGGAGTATTCAAGCCTTTTAAAGTAAAGATCCCCTCCTGGCAGACGACTCTGTTCCCTGCTGCAGTTTATCTTTCTATTGACTTCAAGAGGGTAAAAAGGGAAACACAGCAGCAGGGAACCAAGCTTTTGACTTCTCCATTGACAGTAGATAAAGATTCCCTAAAACTCATCTGTGTGGGCGGGCTTTGCGTTTCAAAGGAACTCCTTGGAAAAGGCAGTCAGTGTTCCCTTCCATACACACCACACACTCCAGTATCTCCCCTCTTGCTTTCTTTCATTAGGCAAATGTTGCCATCCAATTTCCAAGATCGTCCTATCGTGGATGGCGAAGACTGAGAAGGAGAGCTATTTTTAACTGGATTGACATCAGCTTTATTAAAAAAGAGGACAGAAAACCACAATGAATGTGTGCATCAAACTTAGTCACAGCAGAGTTAAGAAGCCCCATATATTCAGGTGGATGAGGTGTTCGCTTGTAGCTCTACGGAAAAAAGACAGGCCACTGTTGACAGGTTTCAGAGCTGATTGCGCTGGGATTCAATTTAACCTACACATCCAAGAATCTGCTTAGAGTTTAGCATTAAACTAACCCTGACTCTTTTTACCTCTACTTTTTGTGGGGCTTCATGTAGCAGCTATTTCCTTTTTAAAAACGCATCTCTTTCCATTGTGTCTAGTTAGGCCCTTATGAGGAATATGGATTTAAAGAAAGGGATTTTATATACCACTTCTGTGCCTTTCAGTATTCTGTGCCTTTCAGTATTACATGCCTTGCAGTTTCTTTATGCTCAGGAGCCATTGTAGTATTTGTAATGCAACCTGTAAGAATATGACACTTGAAACAAGAAGACCAAAGAAGAATGTACGCTGAAACTCTGTAAGAACTGAGGACTAAACAAGATACTGCTTGTAGAGATGCACCTATAGAAATACTACACAAATGTTATATTATCCTATATTCCAAGAGGATTCCAATAGGAATCAATACAAGAGAGCCTTTTGTAGAAACTGATTTATGCAGCAAGCTAGGTCAGCCACCTGGGGCATTATCTCTCTCTCTCAAGGCTAAGAAAGAGAGAAACAGGCACAAGGACAGATAAGTAGGGGAACATTCCTTTCCACCCACAGGTGTCCTTCCGAGAGGAACAGGCACAAGGACAAGATAAGGACAAGATAAGGAACTGCAAGTCTTGGAATTTCCCCCAATTAAGTGGCTGACCTAGACTTGTGTCTTCCAATCAAACTAAACCTAGACACCTGTGTCAAGACTGCGAGCCGATAAGATAACAAATATTAGAATATTGTAATATTATTATAATTAACCTTAGAGTATAAATTGCTTTGCACTTCTATTGTAGCTTTGATGAGCTTTGCACACAAGGAAACCATCTACTTCTGTTTAAATCGATCCTCTATTGTTTAAATTAAACAATCTGATTTGCTTCATTCTACAGGACTCCGTGGTGTGTGTCTCTTATTGTGATTGGCGAGAGGGACACCTAAGGCACAAGTTTGTGCATAACTCATCCCAAAACATGTGCCAGAGCTCAGCTTAGAATATGTGACCTGATGCAAAGGAAAAACAGAACCCTTTGGAAGGATAGCCTGCTCACTAGTTTGAATACCAGGATTAAGGATATGAACCCAAAAAATGTTGGTATTTTTTCAGATTTGGGTAGTGGGAAGGGTGTAAATATTGGTATTCTAGATATTTATCTCCCATACCAGTTTGGTATTCAGATTGTTTCCCCCCCCCAGGATTCTAAAATTCTTCAGGTCTATTATTCTCTATGGAATCATCTTTCTGGAGTGCTGGAGTGGCTGTTTTTAAAGGAAATTGCATCAACATTGCAGCAGAGCTAGTGCTGCCAGTCCACTAAGACCCACCAAGTTTCAAATAAATTGAGTCAAGGTGTCCAATGCTACATGCCCCTGAACAAGGTGACCCCAGCTACTCTCCATTGTTTCCTATGGAGGTGGGGTGGGGATTCAGTTTTTTTCTCCTGTGCAAGGAAGGCAATAGACAAACATACAAGAGCATCCATTGGCCAAAACAAAACAAAAAACCCAACAAGCCCAAGAGAACCAATGCCAAACTAGAGAATCCCAGCAGAAAGCCAGGAAGACCCCGGGTCCAATGTGGAAACACGTCCCTAACGTGTAATCTCATTTATCTGTGTGAGCTGCCTCCCTTGGCCCTCCCTCCTGTTACCTGGGAAACCTGTAAAAAGCAAATAAATAAATAAATACACCTGCAACCTTTAAAATGCAGGTTCCAGATATTCCTGAATATTTCTGGAAATATTTGAGATCTGGATACCATCTTACCAAAGAATCCCAAATATCAATCTGGATACCTGCATATACTTGAAAAATGCCAGCAAAATGTTTGGGAGTACATTTTTGGACCAGATATATCTGAGCACACATCTCTAATCTGGAGTCCTTGTAAACAGCTGTGCATTTTCAGTTCCCTTTTGCACTAAATTTGCTATTGTTTGGTGTCAGAGAAAGAGGTGACCATCTTCTGTGACTTGTTACAGCCAAGGAAAATGGGAGTCTTATGCGGCACCCTAGAGAATAAGGCTGTATTCAGACTTCATGATGAACTGTGCTTTTTGCAACCAACTCTGGTTAGTCTACCAGAGCTAAGAAACAACTATTGGTTAGTGTGTAAACCCCAGTTTGATGCTTTGTCTCTTGTCCACTGTCCAGAAGGTAGGACATCTTCTCTGTATTTTATCTGCAAATTATCAAATCTCACAGGAATACTGTAAGCCTCCAGTAGCATCTCTTTTCACAAAACTGTAGCAGCTGCCTCTGGTATTTCTAGCCACTTGGGCAAGCAGAAATCTACATGCCCAGGACTGTTAAAAAACCTGGAATGTGTCCCATAAAGTTAATCAGTTGCAATCCATAGACCCAAGAGAAGGAGGTTCACATTCCCAGCAGTGTTTCCGAGCATCTGCCCTTCACCTCCGAAGGTAAGCTCTTGAAACTCAAGGAAAACAGCTTGTTGTGATATCTTACTATATAATTTTGTAAGCGGGTTTCTGACGACTCACCTTGATTCCACAGTACAGGTGCAATTGTGCACCCCTAGCGGGGATGAAAGGTGAGTCCTCATGGCTGGCCTGCCACCTGCCCTCATCCCTGCCGTGCTCCCTGCACCTTTGGGCACCTGGTGCAGGAGCGCCTTGGCAAGCTGCTGGCTGCCCTCCCCAGCCTCGCTTGAGATGTGGACAGGCAAAAAGGGCAAGGCGCCTGTTGCCCTCCAAAGCTCTGCTTGAGCTGGGGAGGGGAGGGTGAGCCCCCTGCTGACCTTCAAAGCCCCAATCCCCAGCTCCCCCTGTCAGCCCTCCCCAGCCCTGCTTGAGCTGGGCAAGGGGCAGGAGGGGCGACCCACTGGCCACCCTCAGCAGCCCTGTTTGAGCCAGCGAGGGGAGAGAAGGGCGAGCCACCTGCCGACCTCCAAGGCCACAATCCTCAGCTCCCCCTCCATCAGTCCTCCTCAGCCCCCACCTCTCAGCCCTCCCTAGCCTGCCTCACTTGCCAGCCCTCCCCAGCCCCCACCTCTCAGCCCTCCCCTGCCTGCCAGCCCTCCCCAGCCCCTCACCTGTCAGCCCTCCCCAGTCCACCACCACCACCACCACCACCACCACTCCTGCCTACCACCCCTCCCCAGCTTTCTAGAGCCTGTTGTATTTTTCCTACAACAGGCTTTTTTGCTAGTATGGAATAACATTCTGCTGTTCCAAACAAAACATTTAAAGTCCTGCAATTCTCATAGCTTTCTGGACTGCGCCCATCGTCACTTCCTGTTCTCTGTTTCTCATTCTGTGGATTCACCAAGCAGTCACAATCCTGATCTGCCGCACAAGATTTTGAAATCTGAGTCAAAGCTCTGTGCCTCTTGCTTCAAACTCGGTTCTGAGTCTCATTTCTTAGTAGGAACAAAGCTGGGGGGAGGGGGAGTTGTCACCATTAACATGTTGAACATTCACGTTGTTTAATATTACAGTTATAAATATTACTTTCATCTGTGCCATATTTTAAACATGGTGATAGGTTTTTTTCCTCCACTCATACAGATCTCATTTGATTTGTAATATATCTGTTTTCAAGTTGTCAGAGTTTGCTTCCAGGAAACCTGTATTACCCACTGTTAATATTGTGCCTCTGAATGTCAAAATGCATTCTGATGGATGGCTCTGAATGAGTCTTCAGGCCTTGCTTCCCTCGACCATCTGTCTGGCTGTTATTTGACAAAACTTAAGCCATGCGCTGGTGAGTATAAGCAAAAGAAAAATATCTCATGGACGCTGAACTGAACCTGCTTTTGTGGTCAGCAAGGTAGCTTTATTGTGAAGCAACACTCTATACATACACACACAATCAGAAAGGTGGTAGAATGGACTGTACCCCTTTAGACTCCTGGTAGGTAATAGAGACAGGTTCTAACTCAACCATTCTTCTGCTGTGTATAACCCTTGGGAAGCAGCATTCCAAACTGTGATCCCCCACCTGCAGGCAGAAAAGGTGCAATTAACTCTACCAGAACCACCTGAGGTATCGTTTGCGCAGGTTTAGCAACCAGTAATCAGGGCTGCTTACACATAGGTTTGCTTCATCTTAGCTTACTTATAACAGCTGGTTTCAGGAGCATCCACGCAAATTCTTCCTCTTTTCATCCAGCTGCCATGTTTTTTTCCCCTTGATTTGCTGCAATTGTTCCCAAGCCTGGTTTGGTGCAATCTTTTGGAGAGACTGCACTCAAAGCACCTTTGCAGTCACGTAGACAGGTTGGTGCCAATTTTCCCTTCCTTGTTCCTCCATGGTTACCATTCCTGCTCTGTGCCACTGAGGGGGCCATGAGCTATTGAGGCAAGGAAAGTAGGAGGAGAGGGACTGTGTTGATGCTCCATTACTACTGTGAATCCTTCTGCATTTGCACCAACAACAGACGCAGTCCAGAAAATCATCCCCACAAGGAGAAGACAACCCAGGTGAGGCTGCAAGCAGAGCATTTCAGCCACCGCTGCTCAAACACTGAAGCAGCAATTGCAAGTTGGATCATTTCTAGCAAAACAAACAAATGAAATTGTTTGGATTTCCTTGGCTCTGGAACACTGTAATTCATTTCCACCGCTCTCTGTTTCATCTTTGTGGTTTGAATAAATATTTTTATCTACTAAGAAGCAATAATTTTATTTGCAAATGTCTATATCCCATGTCCTCAGTGCACCAACATGTCCAATCAGCTGTACCCCTGACCATCTGTCTGGAGGGTACAGCTGATTGGAGTACTCCGTGGAGGGAGTACTCCATGGAGTATTTTGCTTCTCTTCCCAATTGTCAAGCCTCTAGCTGGGACTTTCCTGAGAAGGTCAGCAACCTTGACTTTTATGACCTAAAGGTCATTACTTAAACTGAACAGTGAGGACTGGAAAATTTCGGGTGTGTAGCTGCATTGGTCTGTGGTAGAACAGCAGGGTTTGAGTCCAGTGGCTCATTAGAGGCCAACAAAATTTTCAGAGTGTAACCTTTCAAGAGTCAAAGCTTCAGGTTATCTGAAGAAGGGAGCTTTGACTCTTGAAAGCTTATACCCAAGGCAGCTTGGCGGAATGTTGGACAAGTGACAGTTGACAGAGAGCGAAGCTGCGAGACCAAGATGCCTACATTTCCCATCAAAACTTGAGGGAAGGTGACAAGTGTCCAATCTGTGCCTTTTGTCACTTGTGGTTCTGCTCTAAGGCGCCACCGGGTGTGATGCACTTCCAAAGCACTCTGTTTCATTTGTGCGGTTTAAATACAGGTTTTCATCTACTAAGAAGTAATAATCTTATTTCTAAAAGACCAATTTATAAACTTAAAGGTTTCAGCAAAGATCTTCTTAGAATAAGGTATATATGTAGGACCCTAAAATTTTACTCTCATTTATTCTTGTCCTTTCTCATATCCCTCTATACACCAATAAGGCAAGCCTCATGCATTGATTTTGTCTCTGTATTCTTTCCACTACCTTTTTACCCTCTGATCTTTGGACTGGTCTGGGCCTCATTGTCTAGTTTAAAGAATTAAAGAGGTGAGAAGATCACTGTTACCAAACAGAAGCAAGTGTTTAACCAGGCTTTTTGTTGCATTTGTTATAATGTTATTCTTTTATTGATTGATTGCCGCTGTTGCTTTTATGGTGTTGCTTGTGTATTCTCTTTGATCTGAATGCTGGTTACTGGGCATTCTAATTGCTTTTGTCTTGTTTTAATTTTCTTTCTTAAGTTGCCTGGAGAGGCTCCTGGCTCTGAAAACCAGGAATAAATAATTCAAATAATTTTTTCCTCCCTTTCTGAGATAGAGCTGTCTAGAAGAGCAGTATATAAGTGCAGTTATTACAATATATGCTGAATTCCCACCAATGCATAAAATAAACTTTCAACCCATTCCCAA
Organism: Eublepharis macularius; assembly: GCF_028583425.1. NCBI lineage: Eukaryota > Metazoa > Chordata > Lepidosauria > Squamata > Eublepharidae > Eublepharis > Eublepharis macularius. The sequence goes on along the minus strand of NC_072794.1, from coordinate 147,238,597 downwards.
ATAATATATATTTGTGTGTGTGCGTGTGTGAGAGAGAGGGGGGGGGTCTGTATAGTTAAACTTTTTTCAGTTTATCCAACCTTATAAACAGAGGCAGTTTTGGGGAGAAATATGTAAACTCTTATTATTACCAAAATGAGTTATAGTGCTGCTGCTAAGTTGGCATGACAAGATTATTATACAAAGTACTAAATACCTAGAAGGGCTTAGAAGCACGCAAAGACCAGCCTGCTAGTAAGAGACCTCAAGAGAGACAACAAGAGGGGGCAGCACTTTGGCGTCACTTTCCATTTTGTCTTCACTGACATGATTCTCCCACTGAGGCACACCAAGAGTGAGAGGAGACAGACTAGGCAATAGGGAGGTTTGAGAGCCAAACTACAAGTGACGCCTGACACAGGTTGGACACCTGTCAGCTTCCCTCAAGTTTTGATGGGAAATGTAGGCATCCTGGTCTTGCAGCTGTAATGGAGAGCCAAGCTGTAAAACCAGGATGCCTACATTTCCCATCAAAACTTGAGGTAAGCTGACAAGTGTCCAACCTGTGTAAGGCGTCACTTTTAGCTTGGCTCTGAGAGGGCCAGTCAAGCAGAAAGCAGAAGATTGGATGAGCAAGGAATCCATCTGGGTAAGAGAGCCCTGGCTGAGCTTGGGTTCATGATATAGGGGCAGGTCCCAGTTACCAGCTTGGGCAAAAGGAGCCTCCACCCAGGCTCAAAGAAGCCATAAGATCAGGGAGAATTAGTAAGATCAGATACCCCAAAACAAAATGGAGGGCGTTTTCTGACTGCAGTACCGCAATGCCTTACAGCTTAGCCCTGCTGTTCTGAGTTAGGCTTTCTCCTGGGCCATTTTAACTTTCCCAGGTCTGCCCTTGTTCAACAGAGTTGCTAACTGCTAGCAAAAAGAGCCTTGTGTTGTTAAGAGACTTTATATGCATAAATTACCAGGGAAATGAGTTTTAAGGTGCTGCTAGATCTTCTCTTGTTAATTTCTGCAGATCAAACTGATGCTAAAATGATTGGCTTAAAAACCCCATTTCAGAGGTTGGCAACCCTGCCTTCAGAAATGGTAACACTCAGGAGCACTCCTCCAAATACCAGTTAATTTTGTAAGAGGCAGCACACCCAATCTTCTATTGTTTAAGGACAAAAGCTCCCAGTCTCATATTACCTAGCATTTGTGGGAAGCAGTTCGTGAGTACCCTGTGGAAGCAACTGAGTTTTTCTATTGGCAGTCATGACTTCTGTGTGAAATCAGCCACATACAGTTCCCCTAGCTGTCTTCATTAACGAGAGGTCTTCAATCACACTCCTATTAGGGCATTTCACAGAGGTTTCTTTCTATATTATACCAGTGTGATGGATTTGTGGTTGAGCCAAAAAAGAAGGGTGAAAAATAACTGCCTCTGTAAGTATGAATTAACTGGGGCTATAGTTGCAAAGGCAATAATTAAATTTTCAATAGATATTTGTTTTCTAAGGCCACCCATGAGTGACCATCGTTCTTCCACTCATTTTTTTAGCAGTCATTTTAAAGGCTTAACAATGGTTTGATTTACTGTGGTCAAAAACTTCACGGAATTACACCAGATTTCCACACAATCACTAGCTACAACTCTATCATTACCAGGAGGGTAGGAAATAACAGACTGCCGATAATAGCTTTGTATCATCAGAAAGACTTCCATGATCAAGAGCTAATATACGTGACTACACACCACCTAGAATAAAGAAGTAACATTTGCAGTATTTGGACATGGAGTCTTTTCAGACTCCGTTTATAGCCCAGGGCAGCATTCCACCACAATGACGTCATTGAGAGTTGCGGATAAAACATTTGTTTTAATCTTGTTTTCACCACTGCTTATCTATAGAGCCTCTGTGTAATGGACAGGAGGTTGTCCTGCCCCCAAAAGGTAAAACAGCTATACAGCTGTTTCATCCCTGAGCCTAAAGCATCCAAACACATTTCAGAACAGGGATGAAAAGTCGGAGGGAAACGAAGCAGCCGTTCACATCAGGGTTGCCTCAGCGAGAGAACTCAAGCAATCACTGAAGTAGGAGATGTATAAAAATAATAATGGAGATTCATTTATGCACAGGTTGTTTTTAAAGAACATTGGTCTCCCAAACATTCAATGGAGAAACCTGGAGGAGGCACAGACGTTTAAGCTAGTTATGGCTTTAGATTGTGGTTTTAGTTCCCTTTAATGCTTTCAAGTACAAACAGGCTTTTACTGACTAGCCACCTTTCTCACATGCACAGGATTTCACCAAGCTGTCCTCTCCCAAGAGTCAGACTAAAGGGTATGCGAGGAGCTTAGCACAAGAGACTGTCCTCACAACTCTGTCCTCTCCTACAGCAAAACCACTTTGCCACAATACCAGGCAGAGCTAACCTGATACTGTCTGTTCTTCCTCCTTCTCACAAAACTTACCTCACAGCAGTGAATCCAAAGCTTTTATACTCACTACCATAAGAACACCTAGCAACTCAAGGGAAGATTTACATTTCAAAACAAACCTAGTTCTCCAAAATTATAGGAGGTTGTGTGGGTTCCCTCAGATGGAAGAAAAGACCTGTCACACCCTGTAACCATGGATTTCTTTTTCACAATGTTGAAGTAAGCAAAAAAGCCCATGGACAAGTAGGGCTTCTTGGCTCACCTGTTCTCATCATAGGAAAAATCATTCTGTAAACAATGGCATATTTTTTCCAGTCTTCATTATCAACATTCACAATTTCATATGACGACTAGCTTCAACTCTGGTATTGCTGGGGCTTCAATTCTGTTTCCAGAAATTCAAGTAGGAAAGGGGGAAATAATAGTATTGAGTATTATTGAGCCATTTGGGAAGCAAGTGTTTATGGGCTGTGTGGTATGAAAACATGGTGACTAAATGGCATGTACATAAGAAAAATCCCATCATTTTTAAAAAAGATTTGCTAAAAGAGGCTTTGATCTGCTCTGAGGGTCTCTTAAGGACAGACATATTTATTTATTTAATATACTCTAGCTAATATATCTGTCTTTCTCCCAAAACAGGATGTAAAGCAGTTACAGGCTATCAAGCAACATTTGTAAACATCTTTCCTAGAGGCTTTGCTTGCGGCTAGTCCAATAAGAGAGGTAGAAGCAAACAGGAGGGATTTATTGGTATGGGAGATGAGGGAAACAGCTCACATATTCAGCTTTTCAATCAGATGGCATTTGATTCACTTCAGATGGTAATATATGAATTGCAGACTCAAGGAAGAAATGAAAAATTGGCTCGCATGAAATGGGAATGCCTGTAAATGTGGATAAATCTCAGGTCCATTAGTTCTGGCATTCTTACACACACACCTTCCAGTAATTCAATAACGCACAATTACGAAAGACCACAGTGAAAAAAAACCCTTCAAGTAAATAACCATTAGGTGCATTATGTAACAATAAATTCCATGACTCTGGAAAGTAGAAATGTTGACTTCAACCCAACTATACCTCACTGTAGAAACAGTTTTCTCCTGTTTGTAAGGAGGTACTTGTGAGAATTAACAGTGTGACGATACACTAAATTTTATCAGGAGATTCCATCTGGAAGACATGGGCAAATTCTGCAACACACTGCTTCAGGGAAAATCTTACGTGAAGAAAATCATTTTACCTTTTAAGTATGGTGCGGAAACAAAAAGAGCTACCGCACAATGCTGAGCAGCGGGCAATTGATCATCTATTCCCCAATGTAAGAAGGGGAGCAACAGGATTATCTTGGCTTACCCACTCTTCACAATGTGTGTGTATGTGTGTGAAGGGGGGTGAGAGAAAGCACACATGCCCAGTTGGCACAATCACTACAATACTGAAGATATGTATTTATTATTTATATATTTATTTATAAAATTTATACACCACCTTTCTGCCCTCATCAGGGCCAATATGGCCGCTAACAAATTTAAAACATACACAATAAAAACACATCTTACGTACATATGTAGTCACAACGGACTTATGGGAACCCCAGCAAGGGGCTTTCAAGGCGAGAAGCAGAGATGGTTTCCCATGGCCTTTCTCTGCACAGTCTTCCTTGGTGGTCCCCTATTCAAGTACCAACCCTGCTTATCCTTCAAGATCAGGCTATATCATGCCACCTTTCTTCCAAAACATGTCTTAAAAACCATTAAAACCAACCCCGCCCCCCCCCCCAATGATTAAAACAAAACCAAGCGAAAATACACATACGAAAACATGAAAACAACATAGGACAAAAAGGAAGAATCCTTTGAATTACTCCTTAAAACACACCTTTCCCGTTGCTTAACCCTACAATTTTCATTGTGAGAAGTAGCCAAAACAAAAACAAAAAAGTCTTCACCCTCTTCCCAGTGCGTGATGACAAGAACTGAGAGAGAGAAGGAAATCATTGGCCTGCTCCCTTCAGCCTCTCTTTGTTTCTGACAAAAAACAACAACAACGAGAGATCATCTCAGAGTTCCCTGGAACATTTCAGGGACCTCCGTTTCCAACAAGGAAGAGCACTGGAGGGATTGGGGCGAGTCACAACTTTGCTGCACTTCTTCTAATCAGGCACCAAATCCAGCTATTGGTGGCATTGCCTGTTAATCAGGACAACAAAAAACCACCTACCTATCAAAAGGGCAGGGTAGCACTTTTTGATGCACTGACCATCAAACACACACACACACACGGGTTTTTAAAGAATGTGAATGAGCCATGCTGGACTCCACCAGGTACCCCTCCCACCAAGAAATGGGAGATTAGCCAAGAGGTCCATGGAACAAAACTGGAGCCTGTGCAAGAGCTCCCATTTCCTGGGGAGCAAAGAGGGAAAACATCTCTGGTTACTTGTGGCCCTGCTACTAGACTGTGATAAATGGCTGGTGAAATGGTCAGCCAACATGCCAGCACCTCAGTGCAGCTCTGAGTGGTCCAATTCTTTCTTTTCTTCTTTATTCGACTTTTATAGTGCCTCTCCTTTGAACAAGCCCCAACGTAATGCTGTTTACAGCATTAAAAACAACAATAGATATTATATATAAAACCCCAAAAGTAAATTGCATCATTCTCCTCCCCTCCATTTTATCCTCACAGGAACCCTATTAATTCGGTTAGGTTGAGTGTGTGTGACTGGCCCAAGGTCACCCAACAAACTTCCAAGGCACAGAGGGGATTCAAACCTCTGCATCGTTCTAAAATGTAAACCATTCAAATTTTCTCCTGGTCTCAGGTTTTTTTTTTTTGCTCTTTTATGGGAGCAAATGTCTAAGAGGCAGTCATTAAGGAACAGTAACAAATATGCATAGAATAAATCAGGGGGAGAGGGTAATAATCTTGCATTGCAGAGATCTGTTAGAAGAAGATGCTTGAGATCGGTTGGTTTACTAAAATGGCAGGCTTTGGCCCCTGCCCTGCCAGCTGCCCCCTTGAGCATCCATTCACTGCCCCTACCCCCATATGTCAGGCACTAAGCCTCAATCCATAGATAATCCCAGTGAGAAAATAAGCAGGGGAGGAGAGAAAGAAAGGCAGTTAAGGAGGCCGAATCCACACTTCCTTTTTGTTTCCGCACCTTTTTCGCAAGCGGTGCGCTGTTCATGCAGATACTCACACGCTTTCCCATTCCGCGTGTTCCCCGCCATCACCACGCCACAATAGCGCCTTCCTTCCAAACCACGTGATAGTGGTGGAAATCCGTTTTCTCCCCGCTTTTTTTTTTTTTGCACAGTGCAGAAAGGTCGGTATACCGGTAAACCAACTGTAGTGAGCAGCGGTTTGCGCAGGAAAAGAAACGGTCACCAGAGCATGTGCATGTCACATGAGGACCATTTCCCTACTGTGTCCCGCCATTTTAAGAGCGCGAGGAGCCAAGCCGAGCAATCCTGTATTTCCCACAATTATCGTCTCCAGTAAACGGCACGTGCGGAAAACAAATATATTCCTGAAAGCTTAGGATGCAGGTGGGAGATTCTACCATGTGCAAAAGACAGAATGCATCATCTCGTGGTGTCGCGTGGCTGCGCTGCGAAGCATGCCAACCACAATCTCAGCCATCATCACAAATATCACACTCTGAGCATCGATGTAGTTAACTACTAAAAGCAGAAAACCACTCTGAGCAGCAGAATTTCCGGACAATGCCTTTAATGTGACAATCTAATTTCAAATTTGCCCGCCATACCAACCAGCCAATTGTTAGAAAGTGGTCTGTGACGAGCAAAAAATGAGCCAATCAAAGATGAGAGGGAGGGTACATTACCATTGCTTAAAAGTCAGAATATCGGTGTACTGGAAAATTGACCTTTTTTTAAAAAAAAAAAAAAGGGAAGTGACGTGTGCCATCAATTCTGACGGCGGAGGATGGAACCGCCCACTGTAACACTTTACTCAGTGGCGTGTGGAGAAATGATTGTGGCATGAAGACGCACTGGAAGGGTGAATGTGATGATGCACAGCATGGTAGCGGAATGAACCCAATTGCCACGATTGCGCAAGATAAGCAGATGGTGAGTGTGGATTTGTCCGGAATGTGAGTGAATGCAGTTGAAAAGGAACTTATATTTGGTTACCTCTAAGAAGGAGAAGTATGAGGTCAAGGCATGAGAAAGGTATGTTTTGAGGAGTGATGTAAAGGCCAAATGAGATGTAGTAACATGTATACATTTGCCGCGTAACTCAGGTTGCTACCTTTTAAACTATCCTTTTAATATCAGTTTGATCTGCAGTGATGATCAGATGGTGTTATTTAGCTGCATGCCATGAAAAGCTTCAACTGACCATGGCTGCCTATTAAACCTCTGTTAAAGGAAAAGGCCTTTTTTCCTGACCAGGTGGCAACCTTATGTAACACTATGCAAGGAGAGCCAGTGCAGTGCAGTAATGTGCCAGACTAGAAATAGAATGATACAGATTCTAATTCCCCACTTGACCATGCCCATTGGGAGACTTTGGGCTAGTCATTCTTTCAGCCTAACCTACCTTAAATGTTGTTGTGAAACTAAAGCCAAGAACAAAAGAACTGCACATGCGACCCTGAACTCCTGAGAGGACTAACAGACAGCAAAGAATATGAGTGAATTAAATTAAATTCAAGACATTAACGCCACCCCACACACTCAGAGAAATGGATTCTTCCATTGCTCAAATAATGAGAGGGCTTGTGGTAGTTTTGCCACTCAGTTTGTACTAGGTAGAACTTCTGTTCAAGGGGGTAGGTGGTCTTCGATTCCAAGAGTAGGGTGGCCATACCATGGCTGGCAACCAGCAGGAGACTCATGTGTGGGGACGTGGGGGAACATGATGTTCTCTGCATCATTACATCACTTCCAGGGAAACCCCAAAAGTGATATAAGGTAAGTCTAGGAATCACTGGAAACTCTATGGTAAAATCATAGCTTTTCTGGTTAATCCTAAAGCCACCTTACATTATTTCTGTTTTTTCTCCAGAAGTGATGTAACATTGCAGATGACACCAGTGTCCCCCGCCCCCCCCGTCACTGCCAGTTGGAGCATTAGCAGGCAAAAAGGACTGCCAGCAGGAGGCCTGGCAGCCCTATCCAGGAATCATGGCTTCTGTAGGCTTGGGATTTCCTTCCCCAAGCATTCCTTCCCCAAGATTTAACCCAGGGTAATGCCACTCCAGGATATCTAGCTGGCATATTCCCATGGTGTTGTTACCAGAACTGCTCTTTTAATAGGGGAGTTAGCTTGCAGTCTGGATTTGAATTAGTGCGGATCTTAACCAGCTATACCAGAGTCCTTCTTTCAGATTACTCGTGCAATAAAGAGGTGAGACTAATAAAGATAAAACATGTTTTACTAATAGTGTTGCGTATGCCTAAAATAACACACACAAACAAGGTACAAACAAGAAACTAGGAAATAAAGAGTTGGAAAAATAGAGCCGGTTGCATTAGCAGGAGAGCCCACTTGAGGTCGATGGAACTGGGTATACTCACCTGGTCATGGCATGGAAGAAAAATGTAGCAGCCAAGTGTGGCGGTATCTAATGCCTGCACTAGACCCGTAGAGAGAGAGGCAGCGGAAGTTCAGGATAGGAATGGCACGCACACTTCATGGCCGGGGAGGCCGGCTTAAATACCCCAAAATGTACCCTGGGGCAGGTGCCTTTCCCTGTGGTTCTCAAAGGGGGAACAAAGGCTTAATGGCTCTACAACTCCCCTTGATGGGCCACTTTAGTGTCTGATTGTAAGACTGTGACACCTCGGGAAGAGGGGACAAAGGAGGGGAAGGGAGTGCCGGGCGGGTTGATTGGATCGGCCGGGAAGCTGGCGTTGTTTTGACAGCATCAGCTCTGGAATGCAGTGGCTGCATTGAGATGCGTCCATTAGCTGTTCTGGACAGTCGGCACTTAGCTTCCATTCCGGGGCGGCTTCCAAGATATGCAGAGCAGGGCGAGGTCAGCCGCTGCGGACGTGACTGGCTCGCTTTCACAAAATCGTGGAATAAACTGGCTTTTCCCGATGTAACACTTCCAGAAATATAGGTCCTAAGACCAACGGGAAAACAATTATTTATCAATCATATATTACATATACATAATCATTATTTTAATATAGCATATTACAATATTGCAGCCAATTTTTATCTTTGTTTTACAAGTTTCAGCATATAATTTATATTACATATATGATGTAATAATATAAATGATTATGTATATGTAATATATGATTGATAAATAATTGTTTTCCCGTTGGTCTTAGGACCTATATTTCTGGAAACGCTTTCACAAAATGGCAGCCTCAAAGTAAACTGTCCAGGCTGGCTTTTTACTGCTTGGGAACATGGCTTCTTCCTTGGCACTGCTTGGGCTTGCTAGCAGGCTGCCCCATGGTGAGGGCAGACGCAGTGACCGGCCAGCAAGGGGCTCTCCGTGGGCACTGACCAGGGGGTGCCTGGCCAGGCTCGTGGAGACTCCCTCCGGCTGGCACTGTGCTGCTGGCAGCATGGCTCTGGGCCCAGGTGAGATAGGTGCCCAAGGAGGCAGGAAGCAGGCATAGATTGTACAGTCCATTGCAGCAGTGAGAACAGGAAATAGGCATGGGCAATGCTGCCCTGAAACAGAGTCTTTAGTAGATCTTTAAACAGCAACACAGGAAACTGACACAGTTCATGGCAGGCCTCATAGCAGGAGGAGAAGGGGTCGTTGGCAACAGTGTAGTGGTTAGTGTCAAGACAAATACATCTCAGAGTTCCAGAGGATTTAGCCGTGTTAGTCTGTAGTAGCAAAATAGAAAAGAGTCCAGTAGCACCTTTAAAACTAACCAACTTTACTGTAGCATAAGCTTTCGAGAACCACGGTTCTCTTCGTCAGATGCATCCCATTCTGGCATAGAAGCCCAGTCTGGAAACTGGCAGGCAAGGGGAAGGAGTAGGGAGACAGGAAGATGGTTGATGTCATCATGACATAACTTCTGGTTTTCCCATACCAACAGCCATTTTTAAAAATTGGCAACCCTAAAGCTTGCTGGCAACCCTAAAGGAGAGATGGCCACCCTAGAGCACATTGAGTGACCTTGGGCCAGTCACTCTCTCTTAGAGCCAAACTACAAGTGACACCTGACACAGGTTGGACACTTGTCAGCTTCCCTCAAGGTTTGATGGGAATTGTAGGCAGCTTGGCGGAATGTTGGACAAGTGACAGTTGAAAAGTCCATTGGACAGCAGTCGGAGAGCCAAACTGCAAGACCAGGACGCCTACATTTCCCATCAAAACTTGAGGGAAGCTGACAAGTGTCCAGCCTGTGTCAGGTGTCACTTGTAGCTTGGCTCTTAGTCTAACTTTGTTGTGAGGGCTGTTATAAGAATGAGGGGGGGGGGGGGAAATGTAAACTGCTTTAGGTTCCCTCGGGAAAAAAAGCAGGGTATAAATATCTAAACAAAGAAATCATTTAGCTGAGCAGGCCTGCAGCAAGGGTTTGTGAGTTACCACTTCAGTATAAGCCATCAAATATTTGAAATTGCTCCATCTAGGTGACTTCTGCACTGGAAAAGGGCAAGTTTATATTAAGGGCCACTTAGACTTGGTAGCTTCCATAGCCAACCTTGCACTCCTCTATATTCTGAGTATGAAGTGACACGGCTTAGAGCAGCCCTTGGCATTGTCTCTTCATGCCTTAAATGAAGATGGGGGCGGGGAACATTTGGTTCTTCTGTTTTATTGCTTCTTCAACCATAAGTGTGACATTTACAGAGTAAAAGAATCTTTCCTTTGGAAAAAAAAATCTCCTCTGCTCCTGATGTTCTTTCCTCACATTCAACCATAATCTTCTGTTTTCAACACCACAGCCATCTCCACGGCAACAAATTGTATTGCCACCAGCAGCTGTACAAGGCCTTCGCAACAACGCCAAGAACTTTGCACAATGATTACCATTTTCAACATGCTCTCAAATATAAGCTAAAGGATTGGGTGACCAGGGAGTCACGCAAACAGCTGTCACAAAGCTCAGCACTAGATGAGAAGTCTTTAACAGCCAGCCTGGCAAATGTTCATCCAATTACAGCTTCTGAGGGAAAGGGGGCTAGGGGAAGCTGAACGATTATTGGTTTCATCTCATCATGAGTCATTGCCATTGTATCAGCCGAGTGATTCAGGGAACTTGATGGTAAAGCAACGAAACCAGGCCACACCTAGATTTATCTACAGCAACTGGACACTGTAGTGCCACCACTTTCCCTGAGCCAGTGTGATGTAGTGGTCAGTGTATTAGACTAGATCTGAGAGACCTGGGTTCGAATCCCTAATCACTGTGCCATGGAAGAATGCTGGGTGACCTTGGGCTGGTTACACACTGTCTGCCTAACCTATCTCATATTGTGAGAATAAAGAGAAGGAGATTATATAAACCGCTTTGGATCCCTATTGGAGAGAAAGTTGGGGTATAAATGAAGTGAATCACACACACAAAAAGGTTGTCTGAAACAAGGGACAGAAGTGAATTATCATTAGCCTCAAGAAACCTACCATCCATTGCATATTCTCACAATTAATCAATCCTTTAGATATAAAATGTTTTCTTTAGGACAGTCCTGGAACATCTGGCATGCTGGCGCATATGCTTAGGCTCCAATCGGGAATACAGGGTTGGGAAATTCTTGGAGATTTGGGTGCAAAGCCTGAGGTAGTTGGGGTAGGATCTCAGCAGAGTGTAATGCCGTAGAGTCCACCCACTAAAGCAGCTGTTTTCTCCAGGGGAACAGACCTCTGTCATCTGGAGATCAATTGTAATTCCAGATCTCCAGGCCCCATCTGGTGGTTGTCAACCTTAGGTCCCAAGAATATGACTGCTTAAACTGGTAGCAGAACAGAATTCTGTTGTTGTTATTATGGCTCAAAGCAAAGAAAAAATGTGATTCGTAGTTCCATAGGAAGAGGCTTCATTGTCCATGTCTACTGACTTGATTACTACCAATAAGGTAGTAATTGGTACGGTACTACCAATAAGAGACAGCCCTGACGTTTGGGACAGGTTTTGAAACAATGAACAGGAACAAGTAAAGAGACAGATATACGATGGTATTCAACTTTTTTAAACCTTGGGCACCTTTGGAATTTTGACAGGAGGTGGCGAGTGAACACCACCTCAAAATGAGTGCATAGGAGGTGAAGCCAAACCCAAAATGGTTGCCACAGCCTACAGAAAATGGTGCCAGATGCAATACCTCCCTCCTTGCTTTGCAAAAAGATTGCCTAGCAATCCCACAGAACATATGAAGCTGCCTTATTCAGAACCCAACCATGGGTATGCCATGATTGGTGTATTATCTGTACTTTGGATGGAAGCACAGTCCAGCTACTGAGAGGATAGCAAGCTTTAATGAGGAACAGGCAGGCGTCTACTCCTGAACACTTCATGCAGCACCCTCCCTCCCCCCCCCCCCAGTGGAACAGCCCAGCTCCAAGACAAGAACAAAGCCTCCAAGGGTTGCCAGGTTCCTTTACCCTCTTGGTGGGACGGGGAGACTCAGCACGCACCTTCTTCTGCTCCTCCTTGCACATGCTTCCAGTGTGGCAAAATGACGTCACTTCTGCAAGTGATGTCGTCACACAGGCTCCGGGATACAAAGCACAAGATTCTTAAAGAAGTGGCCCACTTGGGGCCCAAATTGGCCCAACGCGAAATGTGGGAGTGCTCCCAGGGCCTACTCGATGACATCACATGATGTCATTGTGCTGCACTGGAAGCACACTCCCACGAAGCCTATTCCCCGACCTTCTCTCCCTGCCAGCCAGGTGAGTAGCAGCAAGAGGCAGAGGCTGGGAGCGAGGGATCCTCTGCCCCCACCAGGGGACCTAGCAGCCCTAAAGCCCCCTCTTTGCTTTTGCAGAAAAAGCCCACAGCAACAGTCAGGCCAAAAGGGGGAATGGAACCACAAGGAACGTCTGAGAGCTTACCAGTCCTGATTCTCCAGCGGCTGCGGCTGCAGCTGCTGTTGCAGCAGCAGAAAACATTTTTCCACTTGAATGAGCTCTGCTTTGCAATGGCCCTGCCCACTTTCTGAATAGCTCAGCAGATACCAGGGGAAGTACTGGTGGGTGCCATCTTGGGTACCGGGGTGAAATCCACCTCTGGGTTTCCAGTTTGAATTGACACAATTTTTCAGTTTCCACCAATTCCTGCTTTCTTGGGCAAGCTAACACTTCTCCCAGCAGGAAGGATTGTGGGAGGTACACTTGCCACAAATGGCGGCGCATGCTTAGCAGGCTTAGGACAGGAACACCGGAAGCTGCCTTACATTGAGTCAGATCATTGGTGTCTCAAGGTCTGTATTGTCTATTCAGACAGGCAGTGGCTCTGCAGGGTCTCAGATAGTGCAGTCTTTCACATTGTCCACCACCTGATCCACCACTGGAGATTTATGTGGCTAGTGAGCAAGAGCCACCTAGTGACCATGGGGCAGTTACACATCACTCCAAGGACAGCACATACCTTGCAGATAGCTTATCCCATCACTTTCACAGTAACTTTGGAATGCTCAGGCACAAGCATGATAAACACATATCCACACAAGCAGCAAAAGTCCTTGGAAGTTGGGTGTGCACATGGGATTGTGTTTTAATATATCACAGACTTAGAAGTTTCCTTTTCTTTACCCCATGCACCTTAAGAGGCACGAATGAGGAAAATTAACACTGCAATCAGCCTGAAGTTTACTGCATGTCCGCAAGCAGCCAGCTGAGGCTGCAGCTCCATGCATACCTATTTGGGAGCTGGACCCCAATGAATACAGTGGAACTGACTTCAGTTACTTTACAGGTTTCCAAGCTCCATTATGTCTTGGTGGTAGTGAAGAGTGCCGTCAAGTTGCAGCTGTCTTTATGGTGACCCTGTAGGGTTTTCAAGGCAACAAATGAACATAGGTGGTTTGCCATTGCCTGCCTCTGTGTAGCAGCGACCCGGGAGTTTCAGGGTGGTCTCCCCTGAAGTGCTAACCAGGGCCAATCCTGCTTAGCTTCCGAGACGTGACGAGATCGGGCAAGCCTGTGCTTTCCAGGACAGGCATGTCTTTCCAAAGAGGTTTGTGGTAGGTTCTTTGTGAGGCTTCCCATCTAGCCACAGCTAATTTGAGAAAAATTCCAATGCCAGCAACTTGTTTGGATAAAAGTGCTTCTTCGCCCAGAGATTATAATATCAAAACAGTCCACAATCCTTCCTTCTGGGAGAAGTGTTAGCTTGCCCAAGAAATGGGCAAGCATGTGCCCGAAAAATATAAGAAACTAGACAGAAGCTTCAGGCTTCGTTCACTGACAGTGGCAGCCGTTTTCTCATCGCTGCCAAAGGGTTAAGGGGTGATGGAGTTGTCATGGGAAGAATGGCAAATTCTTTTTTAAAAAGTGGCAAGCTGTCTGGTTTGAGTACAAAGCCATTTCCCAAGAATATTAAATTCCAGGGCTTCCAAACCTTCCCCTCTTTCTCTTTTAAATTACTATTATTCTGGAAAGGACATAGCAGACCAGTCAGTAATGCTCTTACTGTCTTTGCAGGAAAATACTCTTTACAAACCTTTCCCATCCATGGAGCATCTGTGCAGTCCCTCTTTGAATATGTACTTCCTATATAAGCCCCCCCCCAACACCAATCAGGTTTCCTTACACAACTGTCTTAGCCTTGGAAATAAAAGAAGGGATAGCTGCTGCCCTCTTCTGGACTGTATCGCTAGTTTTCACCACAGAGCCAGTTCTGAAGAGAATAGGCCTGTTCTCCACACAAACACACACCACCACCACCACCACCAATTGTGTCACATCTTGCACACCAATGAGAAGTGTGTCTGTAATATAGATTTTCTGGACTGATCCTATAAGCAACATCCAGCAAGAACCCAGTATTATTAACCATTTTTAAGTCTACAGTCCTTTGTGTGCAAAAGGTTGTCAAATGCTCTTTGCAACTCCATGATAAAAGTTGCTTGAATTCTCAAGTGCATCATAAAAGAACCATTTTGGTCATGCAGCTGGGGTGGGGAGAACCACAGCATGCAATCTTCTTGCAGGGTGGTATCTTTAAATGCACGTAGAGGCCACCGATTTTAAAACGTTTCAAGTTACTGCACCACAAAGTAAAGCCAGATTGCACTCCTATAGGCAATTTTGTGGACCTGCAACCAAGAATCAGCTCAGAACTACAAAACCCCTGTTGACACGTTACATCCTACATGTACAAACATACATCTGTTCAGAAAGAGCCAACATGCATTCACCTTACAAATGAAACCAAGGGCTGGTACCTGCACAGATGTGGGGTTAAAAAATCCTATGTTGAGTTGTACATACATTGAACGTAACATGAGAATTATTCAACACGTTTCAATAAAAATCAGGTGTACATTGTACACCTTTTCAAATCCACAATCCTCCAAGTGCATTTTGATGCAGCGGAGTCCCAGAAGGGGACTGTGCCACATGCTTTCTTGAACATATTCAGAAAATGTGAATGCTCCTAGATTCATGGTAACTGTAGGTGGTTGAACTCAAGTCTCCCTCATTCAATTAACATGTATCAACCGTGCAATTTCTCCAATGGAACAGCATTTCCATTTGCAGCAGAGGGGGTGGTGATATCTAACAATTCCCCCTCTCACTATATCACTTTTCCCCCATACTTTTCCTGAGGGTCCACTGACACCTCTAAGGAAAAAAATCAAGGGGATCAGAGGACTACAGCAGGAGACAGAGACATTAAAGTCCTGCTCTGCAAAGTCCATGGATGGCTGGTAGGGACCAAACCTGACATTACACACCAAGATGTATTTCTAAATCCTGACAGAAAAATACCTCCAGGTGAGGGGGACAATTTAAAATAGAGCTCACAGTCCCACTACTTCCATGAGCTCAGTAGGTGGCCTTGGGTAAGCCCAGGGCTTTTCAGCTGGAACGCGGTGGAATGGAGTTCTGGAACCTCTTGAAAATGGTCACATGGCTGGTGGACCCACCCCCTGATCTCCAGACAGAGGGGAGTTTAGATTGCCCTCCATGCCACAAAGGGCAAGCTAAACTCCCCTCTGTCTGGAGATCAGGAAGTGGGGCCACCAGCCATGTGACCATTTTCTCCGAGGGCAACCCACTGAGTTCCACCACCTCTTTTCCCAGAAAAAAAGCCTTGGGTAAGCCGCTCTTCTCAGCCCCAGCTCCCCAGATGTATTGTGGGGATAATAATAACACTAATTTGTTCACCGCTCTGGGTGGGGCACTAATCTGTCTAGAAGAGTGGTATATATGCACAGTTGTTGTTGTTATTTAACCCCTTCCCTGTTCAAAGCCCCCCTTTTCCATCAATTACTGTTGACAAATCTTTCTTCTCCCTTTGCAAGTAAAATAGGGTAATGCTGAGCGTGGCATTGGCATCTTCCTAAAATATCCCTATATATTATTCACAAAAATATTTTTATTTTCCATTGGATAGATGTTAATTTGATTTTAAAACTCCTCCATTCTGTATCAGTGCATGTAAACAGCATTCACGTGTGCAATCAAGGAACCCAAGAGGCTGAGTCACTGTCCTATCACGCACAAAGACATCCGAAAATTTTCTTTTAAAACATTATCCAGTGCAATCCAAGGAGGCAGAGACGTCTTGCTTTATGGATGCAACCCATTCCAGTTGCTAATGGTCATCCACTGTAGTCCCATGTGTATAAGATGCACACATGACCTTTTTATACGGAGGAGGTTACCAGAACAGCTAGGTTGAATCCTGTAAATGAAGGAGTTTCCCTCACTAGTAAAAATACACAAGAATAGACAGATGGTCTTTTTAAACCATTCATCTTTGATATTTTTTTCCCCAAATCCCCAGTGTCACAGGTATAAAATGCTTTCGAGGGTTTATAGGCTTCAAAGTTGGGAAGAAAAAAATGAGCATCTCACAACCACATGAGAAAATTTCTATTTCAGGCGTGCATTCTATGCACATTTACATGGAAATGAGTTAAGAGCAACTTGCTTCCAAGTAAGCATGCATAGAATCAGACTGTAGTAGCATAAAGGTACATCACAAGTAAGCCAAGGAGCAGGATCTCTCTTACTTCCTTCTCACCAAATAACCAGAAAGGCTGCACAGGCATACAACAAGAAAGGCAGATATTTTCTTAGTCAGCAGCTTAGCACACAGGATTGAAGAATGAGTTCCTGGGGTGGGAGGGGCTTTGGAAGAGAAAAAGACATTCTGTGTTCAAGATTCATACAGAAGAGTGTTGAACCAAAAGTTCAGGTGAGTACTTACAAGGCTGTGTGTTCCCCGTTTTAAAAAAATCAGAACACTGCACGCATACACACAACACCCGCTGGGTCATCTCTGCAGACAGCATGACATCCACATGTGGACCATGACTTCCTCCCCCTTCACTGCATCCCCAAATGCCCCCCAAAGTGCTACTCCTGGGGACTCCCAAAGAATAGCATTTCATGGAACAGTTTGTGCTGCAGCTGGAGGGGTGAGGCGAGGAAGTCACAGATTACACGCAGAAATCCCTCTGCCCGTGGGAATGCTCTGCTGGATCTAAGTCCATAGCTGGAAATGTGTGACCTTGATCATTATGCAAAATGTACAATGGATTACTTTGTATTATTTATTCTACTCCTGCTTTTCATATGGAAGAAAAGGAGCTATCTATACCCAGAAGTGGTGATCAGCATGTTCAGATGCTTGCAAAAGACAACTCACCAACCAGCGGAGGGCACACTACTAACTGGAGATACTGTATCAGTCTTTTTCCAAAGGGAGGGCAGCAGGATAGAAACCATTCCACTGCTGCTAGGTACCTGTCACACCAGGAAATGGGCAGGTGGGATTTTGGAGAGCAGCTCAGCACGAATCCTGTGACGCTTTTAGTTCCACCAGAACACCCCTTCCTATTGGTAGTGGCAGGGCAAAAAATAAAAACTGTACAACAGAAGCCACTGATGCAGCCGAGATATTGGGGCAGAAAGGAGAGAGTGATGGGCAATGAATGGGAAAGGGCCCATGAAAACTCAAAGCCTGCACTGGAACTAGCCAAGGACTGAAGCCCTGGTCCCCTGGAAATCTTTGTTCAGACACCTCTCTAGCTTCTAGGATTTCAGCAGACATTACCTTCCGAACTGCCAAGCCCATTGTTGCAATTATAAGGACTAGAAACTTACATTTTAAAAAAAAATGAACCATGTGCTTCTCAAAAAGCAGAGTTCTGCGTGCCTATTAATACCACAACTGACACATCCTCTCTGCTTATGCTGAATGCACACAAGATTGGTCACCTGTCTAGAATGCGATCCGTCAACAGGCTTCCAACATCACTGTCCAGAATCTTTTAAACAGGGTCTTTTAAGAATCTGCTACTTAAGGCTCTTTGAGATAAAGACCCAAGGAAACTGTGATACCAGACATCTGGAAATATCCTTATGCCTATGGCAAAAAGCTCCTTAAAAGTGGCAGTACTCTGGTTGTATAATGTATCAGTCAGCAGACCCGCTGCAGCTATTAATGGTTGAACCTCTATCAAAGAGAACTGCCAAGGAAACAGAAACAGAAGGCCAAGACACAACTAGGGGAAAGTCAGATGAACAAGAAGCTGTGAACGGAAGGGCATGAGCAGGTGTCCAGCTGGCGAACTCGTGCCCAGGTTCCTCTGCATCTGGGGTTCCCCACGGCCTGCCAGTGTAGTCGCTGGTTTCTGTAACGAAAAGCAAAGTCATGAAGGAACACATCACCCTTCTTTCTTCAAGGGCTACCTTCTCACCGCTGGATCAACAAATTTGTCACACACAGAGCAAGTTAACTTTAGATGGTCAGAGTTTAAGAGAGTTTAACGGATCCCAATTATTTGTGGGTCAGATTAGGATCTTGGAGAAGTGGTTTCGAATCCCCACTCAATGGGTGACGTTGGGCCAGTCATTCTCTCTCAGCCCAACCTACCTGGGATGCTGTGGTGAGGGTAAAATCATGACGACAACAATGATGTTGTAAACTGCTTTGGGTCCCCACTGAGGTGAAAGGCGGGGTAAAAATGAAGTAAACACACAAAACAAACCTTTAAGGTGCAGTTAATCCTTGAACACAGAGATTCAGATTCCAACTATATGGTCTTGGCAGTGGGTTGGATCCAATGATAGATTTCCATTAACATAAGTGGGGGGGGGGATGTTGAATCCCTCCTTCCACTGCATATTCGCCCTTCGTGCTATTCCTGGAGGTCCAAGGAGCAACATTTCAGCCCAAGGGCTGTGAGATAGGAGCGACAAGAAAGTCCCGTTCTGCTGATGGAAACCCTTCCACTGAATCCAACCCAGTTATTGTTACTTCATCATCAGTCTCCTAGTACTATTTTTAAAATGCTCTTAAAAATCTCAACATCATTTTATAGGCTGCCTCTTTATTTGGCTTTTAAAAGATACTCTTCTGAAGAAATGCTTAACCCCAGAGAGACAGCCAACAGCAGATCACTTAAATGTAACTCTCAGAATCTACTTTTTCACCTGACTGGGTACCACAGAGATACAACAGGCTTAACACAGATTTAGGCCCAAGTAGGCCAACATGAGGAATTCTGGAAAGCAATTGCTGGACCAAAACAAATGTTTTGTGGAATATTTAGAATTTCTACAAGTGTCAAAATTCAAGCTTACAGAGCAAAACTAAAGTCTGTAGCCATTGCTGTGCATATATCATTCCTCCACTGTTTACCAGGCAAGTACAGACATCTTTTAGCAGGTACAAAACATGGCATCCAAACAGTCTGACATTTCCTTAAGGGTTTGCCTGGCAGTTGGATGTTGTCCATTCACTGTGTCTGGCTTTCTAAAGTTATTTTAGATTATGAAAATCTGAAGTACACATCAGAGACCGAATCATCGTGGTAAGGATTGAACAGATAAATCAATCTTAGTCCTTTAGTCCTAAAACAAGATCTTATCTATCCAAGGCATCCTGAACAGCCAGCTGAGTTATCAATATACTTAGCTTTTTCGAGTCACTTCAGATATAGTGATTTTTTTATAAGCAAAGCATGCCTGTGTGCATGGAAGCTGCATTCAGAGCACCAGGTAAAACATCTCTTTTCACTATTTCACACATACATACTGTATATGCACAAAGGGAGCCACAGCCCATCACCATTCCACAAGATGTGTACATGCACTGATAAAAATGCCTATACTATGGGTATAATCTACATATGGCTTTCCTACACAGAAGTGGGCTTTCCACTTAAGAAATATTTACCATCTTACAGAGAGACCAGCCATGGACCCTTCCCTGCACTAAGAGGCCAGAGTGGGTCAAGGTGATACTCCCTGATCCTCTAAAAGTCTCCTGATTGGGTAGGTTTCCTCAGTAGTCTTGCTCTTGTTGTAAGCAAACTATGTTTGCTTTGTGGGTCTAACCCCTTCCCTTCCAAATCAGGAGAAAGATGCCTCACATCCATCCTGCCCCTTCATTGTACCCTTGCTGAAGAATGTCTAATCTCCCAGGCAAATGCTTCTTTTCCTCAGCCTAGAGACCTTCCCAGCTGCTCTCCCTCCTAAAAAAAAAAAAGAAATCAAGATTGACACATCCTTATGCTGCTATTTCCCAGAGTTGATTGGGTCAATGCCTCAACACTTATTTCTGGAAGGAAAAAAAAAGAAGGTGGAAAAGAATATTGCTGAAGAAGCCCAATCACACAGAACATGACCTTGGGAGACATTCCAAACATGGCTAAGCTGATTCAACATAACTCTTTGAACTGTACACACGCGGGGCTGAAATCGGAGCAATCCATTAAGCCAGCTTCAAACCTATTCCCAGCAGAATTGGTTTAAGAGCCATCATTCTGAGCCTGACTCGTTTTTTAAAGAAGAAAAAAAGATAAGAGCGAGAATCCAGCAATGGGAAACTCCAGCAGAAAATAAAGGCCTCAAAGCGGTAAGAAACAAATTAAAAAGAACAAGGCGATTCTGAAAATGGGGATTACTCCAAGTCATCAGTAGGTTTAAGAGATTTGGAGAAACTCCATCTTGATTAAAGCAACTTGCATATTTTATGGAAGGCCTGCTGGACACATTAGAGGGTTAGGGTGCTGCTCTTCAATTACTGAAGTTCAACATAGGTTAAGGCTCAGAAGGATTTTCCTTTTTCTCACAGATCCGTTTTCATTTGGACCTGGCGAGCTGGCCAAGAAAGCAGAAGCACCTTCTTGCTAGGCACATGGCCCTTTGAGGAGAAAGGACATAATTGCAGCTGAGTAGGTGTGTCGAGGGGACAGGACAGAGTATAACCTTTTTTTTTTTGAAAAATTTTTTTTATTGGGTTAGAATCCGTTATTTTTAACATTACATTCAATTTTCCCCAAATTTTTCACTTCTAACCCCCTCCCTTTCCCCCCCTTTTGTTGACTTCCAACAGCTTTCCCACCCTTTGTCCCTTTTCCCTTACTTCTATTAAATTCCTCTATCTAAAACAAATATACATTCTCCATTATACTAAGCAGTACATCCTTAACTACTTTTCTTGTTATATACCCAAACTGTAAGTCTTTGTTTCCATCTTGGATAAACAATTTATCCCATTTCCAGTTTTAAATATTTCTATATATCATAAACCTATATATCATAAACCATAAAAATCTTACATTTAAATCAAACAATTTGACTTATTCTCTATATATTACTCATTGTATCTTTTTATGGTAATTCTATATAACTCATCACATAGTCAATCAATTTGACTCTTCTGTACATTCAGTTTGGTGCATTATACAAATCTTATCAAAGAAAGAAAATATTGTTGGTTACTCAATACTTATATTTAAATATATATTTATATTTATCATTAATTATTTTCTATCAATATTCTATCTATTAACCTATATATATCTATATATATATCAATCTGTTAATCTAACTGCTTATAAATTCACATTTATCTCTTCCCCCCCTGGTAAAGTCACCCCCCTCTACATTTTATTATACTTCAGTAGTTCTCAAACTGCCACAGTTTTCCTCCCACCTCCCATTTCTTCTCCAGATATTGTTTCAGCTTCTCCCAATCTGTGTTAAACTGCCCTGAGTCCAGATTTCTCAGTTTTCTTGTCATCTTGTCCATTTCTGCCATGTACAGCAATTTGTAAATCCAATCTTCAATAGTTGGCACTTCTTGTACTTTCCATTTTTGCGCATACAAAAGTCTAGCTGCTGCTGTCATATAAAATATCAACGTCCTATGATGGGCTGGAATTCCCTCCATTCCCAAGTTTAGTAGCAGGAGTTCTGGGTTCTTATTTATTTGAAATTGTAAAATTTCACTCATTTCTCTTATTATTTCCCCCCAGTACTGCCTGGCTACATCACACGACCACCACATGTGATAGAGGGAGCCCTCATGCTTCCTACATTTCCAGCATTTATTAGAAGTGTTCAAGTTCCCTAGCGCAATCTTCTTTGGTGTCATGTACCAACGATAGATCATTTTGTAAATATTCTCTTTAATATTTGTACATGTCGTTGTCTTCATTGTAGTCTTCCACAAGTATTCCCATGCCTCCATTGTTATCTCTTTATTAAAATATATAGCCCATTTCACCATTTGTGTTTTAACTGTCTCATCCTCAGTATACCATTTCAACAGTACTTGGTATACCTTGGATATTCTTTTCTTGTCCTCTTTAAAAAGGGTCTGCTCTAGTTCCGAATTCTCTATTCGTATACCTCCCTTTACAGAGTCCGAGTTATACAAATCTCTGATCTGTCTATACTGGAACCAATCGTAGTTCGGTGATAGTTCCTCTTGCGTCTTTATTCTAAGTTTAGATGCTTCTATTTTAGTTATTTCTTTGTATGTCAAACATTGTCGTTCGTTGTCAACAGCTCTCGGGTCTATCACCTCATATGGAACCACCCACCAAGGAGTTCCTTCTTGTAGGTAAATTCTGTACTTCTTCCAGATTGTATATAGACTTCTCCGTACAAAATGGTGCAGGAACATCGAGTTGACCTTTACTTTGTCATGCCATAGGTATGCATGCCATCCAAATATTTTTTTATATCCCTCTAGGGCTAATAGTTTCTTGTTCTTTAATGTCATCCACTCTTTCAGCCAAACTAGGCAGATTGCATCGTGATAAAGTCTCAGATTGGGCAGTTGCATTCCGCCTCTTTCTTTTGCATCTTGTAAAACTTTCATTTTCACTCGAGGCTTCTTGCCTGCCCATACAAAATCTGATATTTTCCTCTGCCATTTTTCAAATTGTTTAGAGTCTCTGATGATTGGTATTGTCTGTAGCAAAAACATCACTCTTGGTAACACATTCATCTTAACCGCTGCAATCCTACCCAACCATGACAGGTTGAGCCTATTCCATTTAATCAAGTCTCTCTCAATCTGAATCCACAATTTTTCATAATTATTCTTGAACAAATCTATATTCTTTGCAGTCAGTTCAATTCCCAAATATTTCACCTTACTTGTTACTTCACAATCCGTTGTTTCCATTAACAATTATTGTTTCTGCTTAGTCATATTTTTGCATAGTATCTTTGACTTCTTTTTGTTAATGAAGAAACCTGCCAAATCTCCAAACTCCTTGATCTTATCTATCACTTTTGGCATGTTCTCCAGTGGGTCCTCTACAATTAACATTATGTCATCCGCAAATGCTCTGACCTTGTATGAATAGTCCTTTATTTTTATTCCTCGAATTTCCTTGTCTTGTCGTATTTGTATCATCAGAATCTCCAATACTAAAATGAACAACAGTGGAGACAACGGGCAACCTTGTCTTGTTCCTTTGCTTATAGTCAATTTCTTGGTCAATTCATCATTTACCACAATTGCTGCAGTCTGGTCTCTATAAATTTCCTTAATTGCTCTGATGAATCTTTCTCCTAATTGTAGCTTTTCCATAGTGGCAAACATAAAGTCCCAGTTTAAGTTGTCAAATGCCTTTTCAGCGTCAACAAAGAAGAAACCAACCTCTTTATCACAACGCTTATCATAATATTCAATAGCATCAATCACTGTCCTTAAATTGTCTCTTATTTGTCTGTCTGGCAGAAAGCCTGCTTGCTCCTCCTCTATAACTTCCGAAAGCCACCCCTTCAGTCTCTCCGCCAGTATCTTCGCAAAGATTTTATAGTCATTGTTGAGTAACGATATAGGTCTGTAATTTTTCACACTAGTCAAGTCTTGGCCCTCTTTTGGGATCAATGATATGTTCGCTTCAGACCAAGTGTCTGGAATCCTTTGATCCCTTAAAACTCCATTGATCACCTCCTTTAGGAATGGTGCCAGCTCATTGGCCATAGTCTTATAAAATTTAGCTGTAAGTCCGTCTGGCCCTGGCGCCTTTCCTAGATTTGCAGATTGTATTGCCTTACTTATTTCCTCATCCGTTACTTCACTGTTCAGTTTATTTCTCAGGACAGAGTATAACCTTGAGCAAGAGACTGGACCACATACCCGTTCCCAACTCTTGGAAATATATGCTACTTACATAGCAAACGTCTTGAGACTCCCCTTGCCTTGGCGTTATGAAAGCTAGCCCTGTTTTTCAACTTGTCCTTTACTTAAGTGACATCAAAGAGAGAGAGAGAGAGTGGGGCCTTTTTGGTTGGTGCATGCATCCCTTGCAATGCTCTTCCAAGGAACTTCAAGATGGTTTCCTCCATGCATGATAGCAACATCAGCTAAAGAACTCTGTTTTCTCTTTAGCTTTGGTTTTGGTTAAATTTTATTAGTGGACTAGATTTGCTGCAGTTTTGAAAGCCTTTGCTTTAAATTCCATTATGATGATTATTCCTAAAAAATAATTAATGTACCTAAGCAGCAAAGGCAACTTGAAGATTTAATAAATACACACACACACACCCTTTGTTGAAGAAAATTATCTAATCCAGACAGCCACTCTGAAGACTTTCAAGTATGGTAGTAGTGTATTTTACCAAAACTACAGTAAGCAAACAAAATGGACATCTATTTTTAGGAAAATTGTGTTACTGAGAGAAAGACGGGGGAATGCGCCTCCTGGGGGATGTTCTTGGGTGGCGCGGTGCACTCCCATGCTCCACAGTGGACCGATTTGGGCTCCAAATGATTCATTCACAAACACACACCTGACTATTATCTGCTTTGGACATATTTATATTACTGCTTCAAACTGGTTTCAACCATCAATCCTTCTCAACAAGAGAAAACGAAGAGGGGTTTTATGACAGGGCCTTGAACTTTCTAACACAGAACTCTTGGCAACCTGAAACTACAGCACCCAAGGAATCTTTGGGGAACTGATATTTCAACATATTGCACAGCTAGTAGAGGAAACTTATACACTGTGGGAAGGTTCCTGCTGCTGGGAGAAAGCACTATATATATATATAAAGACAAGTGTCCTGACTGACACCCAGCCCTACCGCCTGGACCTAGAAGCATGAAATTTGGGCAGGACATTCCTTTTGTGATGTAGGGGCTCACTAAGAAGGGATTTTAAGAAATTCGCCCCCTAAGGGGGCAAAATGTGTTTTCCCAAAGGGATACAGCTTCCCTGTGTGGCTGGCAGGGTCCTCCCCCCCCCCAACTGCCACTTTTCCCTGAGGTCATTTGCATAGGCAGCCTTGATTGGTCATCTCTCCAACATTCTAAAGAGTATATACTTGCTACTGGGAGTCACTGAATGTGTCCTGAGGTAAAAATACACCTCCTAGTCTAGGGTTGTCAATCTCCCTGTGGGGCCTGGCTTTCCTGTGTGGCTGGCAGGCTGATGGGTCAGCTGTGTGTTCTGAGGTAAAAATTAGGAAAGGAAACAGCAGACAGTTGAAGAAAGACAGTACAAGACTCCTGAAAAGGGATTTTATATAAAAGTCAGTATGGCAACTGAGTTTTTAAATGTTCATGGGGAGATGGTGCACAACCTTTCTAGGGGCCATTGCAATGCAAACCTCTCACATGAACCTGCTGAAGGGCCCACCACACCATCCCTCCCTCAGTCCAACTCCACCTCACATCTCTTGCAGCCATCATCTCTTACTGCCCCCAAGAAGCCTCCTGGCAGACATTGTGCAAGATATACCAATGCTAAAAGGAGGAAGCAACTTAGAGATGCGACAAAGAAATATGCACAGCGTACTCCTCTGGTGCACTGAGCAGCAGTGGCCAAGTACCAGCAAGTCCCAAGTCCAAGGGAAAGGTGACCGTCCCTGCAGGCCTGGGTATAGCAGTGACGACCCTAGCAGACCTAACAGCCATGATATACCCTGATATCGCCACTATGAGGGAGTAATCCATGGACAGGCTGTGCGAGCATACCATTCTGATCCTCAAGAACAACAAGGCTGCCATCATTAATGAAACACAACTTAACTCCCTTGAAGGGGCAGAAATGGAGTACAGATCTGTGAACTCAGTGGTGCAAATGGATGATGCACTCCACTACCCTGTCGCGTTCCTCAACATGCTCAACCCTCCTGGCTTCCAAGCCCACAAGCTTCTCCTCAAAGTGGGGGCTCCAGTGATGCTAGTCCAGAACCGCAGCTCACCCAAACTCTGCAATGGCACCAGACTACGAGTGAAAGCTCTCCACAGAAACATCATTGAGGCCACATTGTTCATCAGCAGTGCTCGGGGGGGGGGGGCAGTGTTCATACCACGCATACCATTCATGCCATCAGATAACCTCTTCAAGTTCAAAAGACTGCAGTTCCCCCTCAAGGTCTGCTTTGCTATGATGATCCACAAGTCCTAGGGGCAGATACTGAAGGTGGCAGGAATTGACTTGAGGGAGGACTGCTTCCCACATGGGCAGTTCTATGTAGCCTGCTCCAGAGTGAGCTCACCCAGCAGCCTGGTGATCCTGAGGGGAAAATTACCAAGGAGGTCTACAAAGAGGTCCTTCAGTATATAAAAAAAGGTTGTTCATATTTTTCACTTCATTTATTGCACTAAAATCTTTTCCTTTTAAAAATCTCTTCAATAAATGTTACATTTACAAGACACAGTTGGAACACAGAGGTCATTTGCATATGTGGCCTGATTGGTCCTCACCCTCCACATTATAAACAGTATGCAGTAGCTATTGGGAGTCATTGAATGTGTCCTGAGGTAAAATGCACTCTGTGTTCTGAGGTAAAAAGGAAACTGTTATATCCCCATAAGTATTCTAACTGGATTTAATGTAGTTAAATACCGTAGCAAAGCACGGGTATCAAGCTAGTTGGAACATAACCACAGGATTCATCCCTCTCTCTGTTGGAAACATGTAACTCTCAATAGTTTTTGATCTTGCCTCATCTTATGTTTTTATTTGACTCCATTGTTTTCCAAAAAGAAAACACATTATGTCAGGTTTTAAACTTCCATTTACATTTTCCCTGAATTTTATGGCCTCTTCTGACAATTATATTTGTGGTTATTGCTCTCTTTAAAAAACAACAACACCCAACAACTTTGCAGCCTTTATACCTAAGAAGGGAAATACTTAACAGCCTTGTTAAAAAGCCACAGACAGAACCCTGCCTAAAATGGTATTACTAGCCAAAATAGCAGTTTTGCAATGTAGAATGTATTTATGGTCCCTAATCATTCTCGTTTATCTTTAGTGCTTGAAACAAAACTATTTATGCATTTCAGGAGTCCTGGAAGAAGGTGCCCTAGAAGTATTGGCACAATAATAGTCAAGGCAGAATTGGCTGCAAGTCATTATAGGCTAAGAACTGGCCTAGTTGAGGCAACACATTTCCCACGTACGGGGATGGTACGCACACACCTATTTTCAATGTTTGTAACACTAAGTGATGACTTACATTTGGTGAATCAGTCATCACAGTCTACTCCTGACACTTTATCAGAGGATGTGGCTCAACAACAGAGCACCTGCTTTCCACACAGAAGGTTCCAGGTTCAATTCCTGGCACCCACAAGTAGGATCTTAGGAGATATTGGAGAGACCTTCTCTGCCTCGAGAACCACTTCCAGTTAAAGTACAAAAAAACCTGAGCTATATGGACCAACAGCGTTTGTATAAGACAGCTTTATACATATCTAGAAACAGGAATAGGCATGGTTTTGAGGATAGTTTAGGGCTCAGTGGTAGAATACATTGCACAGAGGAAGTCCCAGGTCCAATCCGTGGTATTAAAAATCAAGAAAATTAAAGAAATCCAAATCACAGGGCCAAATAGTAAAATGACTAAATGCAGGATATAAATATATACCAATATACAACAAAATACTTGTATTTATTAAAGAATAATATAAAAACTATTACAGGCCCAAATATACCTTCAATACAGATTAAAATCTTACCAAAAAAACCCCAAACCAGAACCTTATGTGACCCTGACCAAAAGCATTTCGGCCATATGGCCTTCTTCAGTGGTCAAGTATAATTATTACACAGTAACTCCAGACAATACAATAATAAATAAATAAATAAATAAATATAATCAACATAGGACCAAGTTGGAATACATGTTTCAATATGTGGTATTTCAAATTGTGTACCTTCTTATTTGGTCCAAGAAGAATCAACGGTAGGTGCAGTCACTTAGTAATGTGTAGTGCACATTACTAGTGAATTACCATCTGAGAGCCAAGCTACAAGTGACTCCTGACACAGGTTGGACACTTGTCAGCTTCCCTCAAGTTTTGATGGGAAATGTAGGCATCCTGGTCTTGCAGCTGTAATGGAGAGCCAAGCTGTAAAACCAGGATGCCTTACATTTCCCATCAAAACTTGAGGTAAGCTGACAAATGTCCAACCTGTGTAAAGCGTCACTTGTAGCTTGGCTCTAAGACACATGTACCGGACTATGGCAGAAGGTGATTTCAAATGAGGACTTTTAAGCATATCTCTGTTTAGCACATGGCAGTAGTAGGATACAAACCAGCAGATTGCTGATTAACAACCCAACCACTTAATCACTACGCTACAACAGCTCTCATAAAACTACTGTTATAAAAAGATCCCTATATTTTAAGAAGGAACTGGCTTGTCTTGTTTTGACTTTGAAGGGAAGCACAAAAACTGCATTATACAGAGATGAGTAAAGTATGTGAACATCCCAGATTTTGGGGTGTGGGGGGAATATCAGGCATGCAGGTGACCATCTGTCACAATGGCCCATCAGCTGTCAACCTTGGCAGAGATCAGTGAAGTATTTCCTCAACCTGACACCCAGTAATTCCCCCCTGTACCCAAAACAGCAGTCTCTATTGTAGGAGGACACATAGCTTGGAACCTCCCAATATTTTACAATTATCCCCAACACTCAAGGCAGCCATTTTGTGTTGCTGCTCACTCAAAGTTCTCAAAATTCTTCAAGAGCACACAGAATCAACAAGTTTGGTGATCACTGGCCTATGTGGTAGCAGATCACCACCCCAAAGAAAGCAACTCTGCGATCCAAGAGGGCTGGGGAATGTAAAGACGCACAGCAGATTCAGGGTCAAGCTACAAGTGACAAATGACACAGGTTGGACACTTGTCAGCTTCCCTCAAGTTTTGATGGGAAATGTAGACATCCTAGTCTTGCAGCTTGGCTCTCCAACTGCTGTTCAATGGACTTTTCAACTGTCACTTGTCCAAGCTGCCTACATTTCCTATCAAAACTTGAGGGAAGCTGACAAGTGTCCAACCTGTGTCATTTGTCACTTGTAGCTTGGCCCTCAGAGACAAACACACGGAACAGAAACAGCTACTGACAGAATGACCAGAATCGGGCCAAACACAAGAGGACCATGAACAAAGATGAGAAAGACTTCTGCATCATGGTGGCCTTTGCCAAGAGGCAGCCATAGTTCTCCTCTTCTACAGGTATGGGAAACACTGACTGAGCCACATGAATGACTAGTGAAATAAGACACAGCTGTGTCTGAGCGAGCCTAAGATGCATCCTTTACCCCCTCCACCAAGAGGCAACCATGCTGTTTTCCACTCAGATTTACGAAGGGTGTCTAGGGCATTCCTTCCTACAAACTCTGTAAAAGTGGGGTCTGGGAGTACCTGGAGCCAGCATATGATACACAACCCCCTTTTTCATGTACTAGAGGGGCCATCCAATTTCACAATTCATCCCCTCTATTCCACAGGTAAACATAGAATTTTAGTGACCCATAAAATTCTCTGACACAAGTTTCATTCTGAACAAGAAATAATCCTAAAACCGTACTTTTTCGCTCCACTGCCATCCCCAGAGCAATGCAAACTGCGAGAATCCAAAGCTGGATGCTGGCACTCCACACAGACAGTGTGTCCTTCACTGAGGTATTTCATCCAGTGAGTGTATGAACTGTTCCCTTGCAGACAACCTTCTGTGATGGCCAGGAGCTGAAATTCAACGCAATACCTGCCACAAAGAGAAGGAGAACCAATCGTTCACTCAGACATTCAGTAAATTTAATTTCTTTAGTCCATAGGTTTGGCCAGACCCAAGTGGCAAAACTGTTTCTGGACCTACCACTTCAGCCTGCAAATGAGTGGGATGAAAAACCTGGATTCCACTCCATACTTAAACACTTTGCATACAGAAAGTTAGAGATCACAGAGGAACATTCCAGCCTAGATTTCTCTCCAGTATACTAATTTTGTATGTATGTACAAAGATTTGAATTGCTGTTGTTTTCACCGTGGAAATGTTGCCATGAAAACACAACCATGTGACCCTCTCCCTCATACCTACCCTGAAGTAGTCAAGTCCAGAAACAGAAATTCACCTGTACAAATTAGGAGACTGAATATGTGAGGGGAGGGATCTTTGAATCTGAGGTATCCCATTTTAGAAGGCTTATTCCCCACCCAATCCGATAATATTAAATGGTACATAAAACACAATGGCAACACAATAAGGTTCATCCAAAGACTCTCTTCCTTTGGAGAAAGCCTTTGTTGGAAGGACTGGATTGTGCAATGTAACATGATGACTACATACATGGAGTCTCACTGCAGAGAGTCAGGGTTAGATAGGCTGATTCCTGACCTTTCCTTTGCTCATTCTTGCAGTTTTCACGTTGTTACCCAGAATGCTATTCTTACGGCTTCCTTCCGGTCACTTCCCTTCTCTCCCCACTCCCCTCACAGCCATGAGGGCTGGACATGATTACAAACTGTCTCCATCCTAGCTTAGATAAACAGGTAGAAGCCTTTACTCTGCCTCTCCTGTCTAGTATGGAGTTCTCATACAATAAAGAACTTCTATTTCTTTTCTAAGTAGCAAGCCTATGTGAACTTATTCCTCAAGCACCAAGCCTACAGAATTCTGCTGTGCAGGGGATCATTTCTTCTTTCAGCCTTTTTCTCTCATAATTATGTGAACTTTCACACATGAACGATTAACAACTGGATCGGCAAGAGATCTCTCCTTGTTTACATCTCCACCTCTTCTGCCCATCTTTTCATAACTAATTGCAAAGGTGTCAGTAAAATGATTGTGCATTCCATTGCATCTGATGAAGTGACTCGTGCAAGCTTATGTGGGAATAAACTTTTGTTAGCCTTTAAGATGCCCCTAGACTCCTATTTTATTCCACAGGAAGCAGCAAACCATAAAAGCCGATCAAATATAAACAAAACATGCAAGAATGCCTCTTTAACATTTAATGGTGTACGTGGGGAATCTGTTTGTTGTGGGTTCAGAATTAGGGAAATCTACAGAAGGCTGAACTCAACAAAACGAGACTGGTATTGTTTACAATGTACCAGACAGATGAGATGGATTAACTCAAAAAAGACTTTGGTCATCACTGGAAGTCTTGCTTTGGTCATCACTGGAGGCCTTGCTTCAGGTGCTCCTGCCATCTGTGGTCAGATGTTTGGCAACACATCTCCCTCCCAGGAAAATTTGCTATCATTGTCTTCCACCAACAGGTGAAGACTTTGTTTCGTCTGGCATACCTCCAGTAAACTCTTATTGGCCCTCCTCCCTGACTGTGTGTTTGTTTATATGTCAATGTTTTTACTGTATTTAAATATGTATTCTCAATGTAATTTTAACATTTTCATTATCTGTTGTTCGCCGCCTTGGAGACCCTATTTTGAGTAGAAAGGTGGCAAATAAATATTTTAAACAAAATAAAATAATAATAAAAGAAGAGACGGCTTTCAGTTTGCAAGACCTCAGCAAGGTTGTCAATGATAGATCATTTTGGAGGTTATTAATTTGTGAAGAGTGCCCTCAAGTCATAGCTGACTTATGGCGACCTCTGCTGGGGTTTTCATGCCAAGAGACTAACAGAGGTGGTTTGCCATTGTTAGTCTCAGGGTTGCCGTAAGTCAGAAGCAACTTGATGGCACATAATATACACACGTGTGCCAGGCGAAACAGCATGTGACCCAAAGTCATGTAAGTGAACAGAATTGATGTATACTGCAATACTTACCCAGCTCTTTCATTGTCATTAGATGCTGCACGCTTCTTCCTTGCTTTCCCATAGCCTCCAGTGGTTATTAATGCTGGGACTGCTCACATCAAAGGGGAAGGGGAGAGAAATAATAGATGTGATAAGTGACAAGTGATAAGTCTGCAAAACAATAAACATTGTAGTTCTTGTGGTCTCTAATGCCATATTACTTTCCCTCTGGCAAGAAATCAGAAATAGCGTTCTTCCCCATTTCAGATCCCCAGTGATTATTTTTCATTCCACTGGACAGCATGTCTTCCCCACCCCACCCCCACATTGCATCTTTGTTTTGCGAGCAAAAACACGCCTGCTTTTCATTCTCATAACAAAGAAGAGGGAGGAAGCTATTTTAATAATAATTCTCAGCAGGTCTGGCAGAGAACACATCACCATTTAAAAATATACCTTTTGAACTCTGCTCCAGCCCACAGATTATATTCTGGTTTCAGCAACAGAGGGGGTTTTTTTTAATCAAGGGAAAGAAAATCATGTATGTTTTTAGTTGAGACCAGGGGTCATTTCATAGAAAAAGAGCTGGAGGAACTCATTAGCATATGTCATGCCCCTTGACATCACTGGAAGTGTCTCATTAACATAACTGATTTGCATATGCCACACCCCCTGACATCACCTATCCTGGCTGTTTTGGACCCAATCCTGGCCATTCAGGGCCAAAATTGGGCCCAAAATGGCAAAAAGGGGCTGAAAATGGCTGAAAAGGGGCCCAAAATGGTCAGGATCAGGCCACTGCTGAGCAGGAGAGTGATCCACCACCCATCAGACGCCCAAGCTGGGCCATTTCAGCCCCAATTCAGGCCGAAATGGGCCCAAATGGCCGAGAGTCAGGTGGGTGGGTTCACCGGACATGTGACCTCTTTGGGGAACTGCCGGAACTGCGTTCCTGCACGTCCCCCCTCGAAATAAGCCCTGGTTGAGACTAACAACTCATTGTAGTACATTGTTCATCATAGAGAAGAACCAGGAGCAAGGAGATGGTGCGTGGGCCTTCTTCACTTGCAGTTAGCCCCAGTCTGAGCACCAAAACAAATGCCGTGCCATTTCAGTTGTGGGACTGCCTTTACTCAAGCACCACTAAGGGTACAAGCAGTTGAGAGGGTGAGAGAGCCACAATTCATGCTTCCCAGCATCTTCTCAAGAGCAATTACTGCCTTGCTAGGGCCCCAATTTGGATACAGCAGCACATGGTTGAAAGGCAGTATGAGCAAACAGTTTCGTTGAGACAGAGAAAGACGGATCATAGAGTGTCAGACATGCCAGGCCAGCCAAGCAGGCCTTGGAAGAAACCTTGTGGGATGGGGTGTAACTCACACATACACACCCTTCCTTACCACGTTTCATGTGATGAATTACTGGGAGAATATCTACTTTTACACAATTATACACACTGAGTCACTATAAGAGACAGTAAGTTACTCTAACAGACAATCAAAACCAGAGAGTCTGTATGAGCCAGCCAATGCGGCACAGCACTTAGAGCATTTGAACTATGACAGGTAGGTTCATATCCCAGAATAAAGCTCACTGGATAACTTTGCACTGATTACTGATTCACTGTCTAAGCTATCTTGCAGGGTTGTTGTGAGGACAGATTACCCTGGCCTCCATGGCAGAAATGAAATCCAGCCCTCAAGTCACAGTTGACTTATGGTGACCCCTGGTGGGGTTTTCATTGCAAGAGACTAACAGAGGGGGTTTTCCATTGCCTGCCTCGACAACCTTAGTCTTTGTTGGAGGTCTTCCAATCCAATTACTAACCAAGGCCGACCCTGCTTAGCTTCTGAAATCTGACGAGATCAGGCCCATGGCGGAAGGGGAGGATAAAAGGTGTGCGCGTGTGCGTGCATGAGGCAGAAATACAGGACAAAAGTACCAGTCCTTTCACTTAAAATAAGATGAACAACATGTGTGGATGACAGCATTATGGTCATTTGCAAATCTTTTAAAAGAGCTTTTAAAATGTACAGTTTTTACTCAGTATAAGTAAGAACAATCGTAACCACGGTTCATGCGGTGCAGCTGCCTTGGTCCCCATACTGGGTAGGATCACACCTGCCCATGGTCCCAGCCCACCCCAAAGGAGTGGGAAAGAACATGAAGAGAAGGCTCCCACCTCCTCAACAGCTGGCTCAAAGGCTGTCCCCCACCCCCCCGGTCTTGAGATGGCCCTGAAGGGCGGGGGGAGGTGCAGTGCTTCAGGGGTCTTATCCTGGACTGTTTCCCAGGGCCCCGAAATCACTAAGACTGCCCCTGAATGTAACCCTAATACATCCACGAAGCTTTCCCCCCACTTGGTGCAGCCTCTGAAAAGGGCAACCTGCCCCACCGCACTCACTGAAGGACTGCTTGCATTCTTTCCCCTGCTGGTTCCAGTATTCCAAACAGCCGGCCTTCTCCTCCAGAGGGGGACACGCTCCGCCACTGTTTCTCGGTTCCTGGATGACGCGCCTCCTTCGAACCCGATAGGTCGCCTTGCAAGGCTCTGCACAGCCGCTCCACTGACTCCACTCAGAAACCACACAGGAGAGCTCTGTGAGAGGAGGACAAAAGCAAGGTGTTCGTGACTTCCTGCACTCCTTTTCTTACGAGATCTGACAACGGGGCCACTCTCATGGCAAAATTAGGGACAAACCAGCTATAGAACACTGTGAATCCCAATATCCACTAGACCTGATTTTTAGTTTTGGCTCTCGACACAACAAGGCCTTAATCTTACTCCATGCAAGCTGAACTTCCCCTACTCCTACCTGATGGCCCAGATACTGATGGGACATTCTCCTGGCTTTCCACAAACTGTACAAATTATTCAGGAGGGCTTTCTTACCCAGGTAACAGGGCTGTGATGTAATAAAATGGTTCAAAGAGCAGGGACTGTAGACTATACGACTGTGCACTGTCTATTACTGTAAGTATATGTTCCTACTGGGTTGCTTCCACATTGTTTAATATATTGTGTCAAATTGCTTATGCTTGCTTCAACATTGTTTCAGCTCTGTACTGGATTTCTGCTTGTTTTCAGATTTCTGCAGTCTATATTGTATTGTTTATTTAATGCCTCAGCTATTGATCATATTGAATTACACCATGTAATCCATCTTGAGTCTTAATGAGAAAGGCAAATGATAAACAACATAAAGACAAAATAAATTTTTAAATTGATAAAATATTGATAAAAGTTGTCTTGTCTGGACTTTGTGTCCTTTTTACTTGGGTGGGAGATTTAATGATAATGTTGCATACTTAATGGAGTGGTAGCAGATGAAAGGTCTGATCTCCCACTCTGAAAGACAATTTATCGCCTTTCATTCATACACCACAACTCTTGCAAAATGCCACAAGAGGGCACTCCTTTAGAACATGGCTTTGATACATCTCATCAATAGCGAGCAGGGCTTAAAATTAATAAGAGACTTAAGTTTTGGAAGCGCTAATGAATGCTTGTGCTTCGGGAAGAGGGATAGCTGGGCTTTCTCCGAAGAGGATGTCTAAAAATCTCTCGTGTGGCTTCTTTTCCTGCTAATTAATTATGTAGTAATAACTTAGCACCTGTTTCCTCCTGGAGGAGTTTATGGGCATGTGACAAGCAAAGCCAATTAAAGAACAGAAATAATTTTCTTTTCCTGTCTCAGCAGAATCCTGTACCAGGCAAATAACTCAAAAAGCAAAGGATAACAGTTCTTTAAAGCAAGTTTCTAGACCTCGTGGCTGCGAAGCTCACACGTCTGGGTAACATTTTCAAAATCAAACCTGGGTGACAGAAGTTTATTTTCACAATTAATGTGGCCTACATAATGCTACAAGGATAGTTTAACACACATATATGTGCTCTCAAGTTGCAAGTAACTTGTGGCGACTCCAACAAGGGGCTATCAAGGTAAGTGAGCAGAAGTGGTTTGCCATCGCTTTCCTCTTCAAGTCTAGTAGCATTTTGCTGTTCTCCTGCAGACCAACGCAGCTACCCACCTGACACCTTCCTCTGCAGAGTCTTCATTGGTGGTCTCCCATCCAAGCACCAACCCTGCTTCGTTTATGAAATTTGATGAGATCAAGCTATATCCCATGCGGTGTTCCTTCCTTGGCAGTTTAATAGCCTGCAGATCTAGCTACTGCCATTGGCTCAATAGTAAAGGGCTGAAAAGAAACCACTTTCTCCACCCCTAATGTGCAACAGAAGAATGGTAATACGGGCCAACCATACAGGGATGCTGCAGGAATTTCTGATATAATGTACAAGAGGTATTTTTGAAAGTTTGGCCAGGCTATATAGGTGTCAAGTTTTATATAATTCTGTAGGTTTGCGTCTGATAAAGAGCACTAGAGCTGGGCTCTCTTTATCTAATTGGCTTCTGTTCATCACACAAAATGGGGAATAAGTGGGATAAGAGAAGTTAGCCTGTACAAAATGCATCGTTTACACAAGCACAGCAGCAACACCTAGGAAACAGACAACATTTAGTTTAAGGGTTGGGTTTCCTATGAGCCTCTACATTTTCCTTAGAGAGCATTTCCTTAAACACTTATTAAAGAACTAGCTGTCATTGCATTCAGTAATACGCTTCCAAGTAAACATGTTAAAATTTACCTGGAGCAGAGATAAAACTCTGTGTAATCCCTTGGAAGTAAATCTCATCAGAGACCAGTGTAGGGTAGTGGTTAAAGTGCTGGGCTAGGATCAGAGAAAACTAGGTTTGAATCTCCACTCTAACAAAGAGGCTTGCTAGATGACCTTGGGCCAGCCACACACTCTCTCAGTCTAACCTACCTCACAGGGCTGTTGTGAGGATAAAATGAGCCAGAGGAGAATTACGTAAACTTCCTTGTATCCACATTGGGGAGAAAGGTGGGGTATAAATGAAGTAATTACAATAAATAAGTAAGTAAAATGCTTACACCTGTGCAATCACAGGGTTTCAACTGGGATAGCTGGGTGACCTTGAGTCAGTCCCAACTTCTCGGAGCTCTATCTGCCTCACTCACCTCGCAGGATGATTGTCGTGGGGATAATAATAACAACACTTTGTAAACCCTCTGAGTGGGTTTTAAGTTGTCCTGAAGGGCGGTATATAAATCGAACGTTGTTGTCGTTATTATTATTATTATTAACTCTGCTTAGGAATGCGCTTTAAAAGTATCAAGTTTACTTCTGAGCAAGACAGCTAGAGGTGGTCGCGAATGTTTCCCGCACCTCCCCGCCGGCCACCCCCCCACACCCTTCGGAGGAGACGCACCTGGGCAGGCTTGGCGGTAGTCGTGGCAGCAGTCCAGGGTGTAGGGGCAGGCCTGGTCGCAGTAGCAAGGCCCGTGGGAGCCGTCGGGTCTCCAGCCGGAGCTCACGCACGCCAGGCTCCTGCCGGCGCAGCACTGGCCCAGTTCGGCGCAGCCGCTCTCCGCGCCCGGCGCCGCCAGGAGCCACAAGCCCACCGCCAGCGCCCAGCTGGGGCGCGCCGGCATCTTC
Organism: Eublepharis macularius; assembly: GCF_028583425.1. Taxonomy (NCBI): domain Eukaryota; kingdom Metazoa; phylum Chordata; class Lepidosauria; order Squamata; family Eublepharidae; genus Eublepharis; species Eublepharis macularius. The sequence goes on along the minus strand of NC_072794.1, from coordinate 147,201,258 downwards.
GGAGCGCCTCTGCGTCGGCTGCCGCAGCCGCACAGCGCCCAGCACAAGGGAAAGGCCGGGAGGAGAACGCGGGGCGGCGGCTGCACCCAAGGCGCGCCCGGCGCCCGGTCTGCTCTGAGCCTGGGCGCGGGGACGAAGCGCGGAGCTGCCCCTCCGCAGAAAGACCCGCCGGCGCCGTTCAGAGGCGGAGGCGGCTACCGGGGACAGAAATGCCCCGCCGGACCGGTTTGGGAGCCGCCCGGCCCGCACGTGGATGTTTCCGAACGCGGAAGGGCGGCCCTCCCTCGCCCTTCACCTGCGCGCCGGGCCCGGCCTGCTCCTCCTGTCCCTGCCCAAGCTGACCTTCACCCGCTCTGCGGCTCTGCGAAGCCGCCCCGACGGCATTTAAAGGGACAGGGCGCGCGCTTCGGCTAGAGAGCGGCTTGGCTTCGATTCAGGAAACGAGAGTTTATTTAGGGGAAATGTGCCGCTGAGTCCCGCGGGGCTTATTGTCTCTGAGGTGGGCCTTGGCAACTCCACATACTCATTTCTCGTCCTACCACCTGGTTGGGTGGATCTCTTGCTATAAAGCATTAACAGCCATTTACCTACCAAGAAGGGATCTGAAGATGCGAGTTGATATCTGACGAAGGGAGTTTTGACTCTCGAAAGCTTACACCCTGAAAATCTTGTTGGTCTCTAAGGGGCTGCTGGACTACAATCCTGCTGTTCTACCAAGCCAGTTCCATCAAAATTGCTGGATTCCCCTCCATAATAGCTTTCTCCTGGTCAGCTCCTTTCCTGAGGGCTGTTTTTATCAACATAATTTTAGATTGTTCGGTTTTATGCACTTTTATGCCCTGGCACTCCTGTGTCTGGTAAATTTCAGTGGACTAGGCTCAGTTACTGTGCCCCAACAGAACATCTTTCATAGACCCCAAAAGTCATGGCTGTTGGAAGCCTTGGCATTAGATACATGTTAGCAACTGGATAAGCACCAGTCCCTTCCTGATGCCAGTTTGGGGTAGCAGCAGAACTCTAATCTGGAGTTCTAATAGCAGCAGAACTCTAATCTGGAGAACTAGGTTTGATTCCCCACTCCTCTGCTTGAAGCCAGCTGAGTGACCTTGGGTCAGTCACAGCTCTCTCAGAGCTCTCTCAGCCCCACCCACCTCACAGGGTGATTGATGTTGTGGGGATAATAATAACATTCTTTGTAAACCACTCTGAATGGGTATTAAGTTGTCCTAAAGGGAGGTATATAAATCGAATGTTGTTGTTATGCCAACCCCACTGTTTCCCAGTGGACATGGCTTCAGATCTTCTTTATCAAGCATTTAATTTTCTCTCTGAAATATTTGTAAGACTATTTATACATCATGGTCAGGATCTAAACTTCGAGGGTGCTTGCTGTTTTCAGGGCTGTTTTTCCAGAAGGTGCTTATTTTCTCCCCACTCCTGCCAGAAAAAAACACTTCAGACCACTTCTAGAACACCCATATATTCAAAAAGCAAATTTGAAAATGAGATGTAATAGCCATGTTTCTCACTGTATACTAGTTTCCCCTTTGAGAAGCACTCACCCCAGATTCTCAAGAAGGTTGTTGTTAAGGTATAACATTTTGCTTTAATGCATTGTGCCTTGGCATTCTGACGCCCTTCTTTAAAATACCCATCCCACCTTCTGGCTGGGATATAAAGGCTGCAGGATCTCCATTCCTACTTGTATCTGATGAAGGGAGATTGATTTTCAAAAAAGCTTATAACCTGGAAATCTTGTTGGACTGTAAGATGTATTGAACTCAAACCATGCATCCTGAAATGGGTATTCCCTGTTGTGAATGAGGACTACCTCATCTTAAGAATGATGCTTGCTGTGACACATGGCATGGATCATTTGAAAACAGAGTATGCTCCTCTTCCCTTTTGAACCAGATGCATCTGACGAAGAGAACTGTGGTTCTCGAAAGCTTATGCTACAGTAAAGTTGGTTAGTCTTAAAAGTGCTACTGGACTCTTTTCTATTTTCCCCTTTTAACAATTATCTTCCTATGCAAATGTAATTAATCAAGTAAAATTCATATGATTACTTGATTGCAATTTTTCTAATTTGATGGCAACTCTTAAAAAATAAGTAATAACTGCTTTTTTAAATTCAGGGTAGATCCAAAAGCAGAGAGAAATTGCAGAAGTATCTATTTGCACCCGTCTCCCTGTATTTATTTGCCACTTGAGTATCCGGACACTTAATACCGAACCACTTGGATTCCATTAATGTATCATACAAGGCCACCATCAGAAGGAGAGGTAGACAGGTGAGCCTGTGGTGGAGGACCCAGGGCTTAGGAGGATTGCCACCTGGACAAGAATCACACACCTCAGAGAGGACACTGAATACAAATATTGTTTGCTCGGAGCTGAAAATCCTACCAGCAGCCCCGATAGTACACAACCAAATGGGACAACTTTGTGGTACAGAAACACTCATTGGGCAGGATCCAATGGAAGGGATTTCCACCAGCAGAACGAGCAGGGCTTTTTTTCAGCGGGAACGCGGGAGAACGGAGTTCCGGAACCTCTTGAAAATGGTCACATGGCTGGTAGCCCTGCCCCTTGATCTCCAGACAGAAGGGAGTTTAGATTGCCCTCCGAGCAGCGCAGAGGGCAATCTAAACTCCCCTCTGTCTGGAGATCAGGGGGCGGGGCCACCAGCCATGTGACCATTTTCTCCGAGGGCAACCCACTGAGTTCCACCACCTCTTTTCCCAGAAAAAAAGCCCTGAGAACGAGACTTTCTCATCTCTGCCATTTCATTGCATCTTTGGGGGGGGGGGTTGTCTCCTGAAATACTACTCCTGGGGGGCAAGAAGCTTTCAGGAACAGCACCAGGGATGAATCTGCACAGGAAGGACAGATGGAACAAAAACCCTCTTGCTTCTATTAGTGGAAACCTGCCACTGGATTTCAGCCATGGTCCTTGTTCAAGCAACAATCAGATTTGTTAATTCATTCCAGTTGGATTGCCTCTTCCCAGGCAAGTCAAGTTGCCTTGTTTAAGTGTAGCATCCAATGATATTGAAATGCTCCTCCCAATCCCCTTCATGCAGCTAAGCTTTGCAAAACAAAACTGGGGCATCGGATATTTAATACAATGATGTCCTGCAAGTCCTAGCATGGGTCGTCCAAAAAAGAAGGCAGGCCCAGCTCTGTTTACCAAGAGGGACTCGAACAGGTGATGGCTGTGATCTTGCTTCAAGGCATCACACCTTGTTTGCTGAGACCACACCAAGCACTGAACAGACGGTTTTATCTGCTCCTTCAGCATACCACTTTTACTGCCGCCCTCTTGGGAGTTTCCTTTCCTGCCTGAATTTGTACAGTGGTGGAATCGCCAGTGACCCAGTTCCCAGAGACTCCCTCTGTCCCCTTTTGTTAAGCTTGTGGGCAGGAAGATGCTGGCGGCCAGGGACCAGCGGACACAAAGGAACACTTATTCTCCCTTTCATTGCTGGCTGGAACTTCGCGTTAATTGCTGGCCAGTTTCAGGGTGGCTACAGGCAAATTTCACACATTGTTGGAGACAGTGGCATCCTTTAATACGTTAGAACAAAGGTAGGCAACTTGTTCCATTAGCAGTGGGCAGGCTGGAAACATACCCAGTAAACCGCTCGCAATCTACATTTAATTGCATGTGACACCACCTTTTATTTGCAAAAGATTCTTATAACAGTGAGCTTTTTTGTCTTCTCTTCCTGAACAATTTAACTGGCCTGTACCTAATTTTTATCCTGCCCTTCCTCTAATGAACTCAGGCATATATGGTTATCCTTTCACTCTTTTCATCCTCACAACTTCCCTGTGAGTTAGTCAAGCTGAGAGTGTGTGACCAGCCAAGGGTCACCCAGTGAACTTCATGGCAGAGTGGGGGGGGGCGTTGAATCAAGGGCTCCCTAGTTTAATACTCTAACCACAACAAGTTCATAGGGCTAAGAGAGCCAAAGAATATTTTCACACACATGGGCATTTGTCATAGGAGGGCTCTAATCAGCTTTCTTTCAAATGAGCTCCCAAGGTTGCAGCACATCTTGTATTTCTGCTCGGAATTCTCTCCATTGTTATTAAAATATGACAGGAGATGTGATTCTGGATCAACACATGCAGAAATTAGGTGGGAATAAGGCAGTAGTAGCCCAACATGGTACCTGCAGGCATCATTTATTCTATCACCACTATGCTTCACTGCCTTTGCTCCTGCCCATAAGCCAGTAAAGATCATCTTCTTTACCTTTCTCCCGTCAATATTCTCTTTAAAAATGATGTGGCATAAAAACATAAGAGAAACCTTACTGGATCAGAGTAATAGCCCATCTAGTCCAGCATCCTGCTTCACACAGTTGCCCTGGATGCCCAACAAACAGGGAACAGAAGCCAAGGCCTTCCCATGATGTTGCCTCCTGGCACTGGTATTCAGAGGTTTATTGCCTCTGGGTGTGGAAGTGCCCTTTATTGATCATGGCTAACTATGGATCGTTCCAATTCCCTTTTAAAAACATCTATGCTTGTGACCATCTCTGGCAGTGAATTCTGCAGCTGTATTATTCCTTGAGTGAAGAAGTGAATCCTTTTATCCATCCTGAAGCTACTGCCCATCATTGGGTGCTGCCAAGTTCTAGCATTGTGGAAGAGGGTGTGGGGGGGGGGAAGGGCGTGGGGGGGGGATTCTCTCTATTGACTTTCTCTATTCACCGTACACAGCATTTCAAATGAGGCTGCACTATAGTTCTATACTAGGGCATTACAATATTGGCCAAGCAACATGTTGTATCAAAGGAAGAAAATCAAGCAACCAAATAATACTCAGCATGGTGGTTGCCTTCTTCGTTATCGCAGCACACTGAGTGGATGTTTTCATCTAGTTATCCACTACAATACCTAAATCTTTCCTGGTTTGCCTCCGCTGATTCAGACCCCTTCGGCATATGTTTTAAACTGAAGATTGTTTGGATCTGTTGTGTACCACCTTACGCTTTCCTATACCGAACTTTATTTGCCATATTGTTGCCTATTCACCTAATGTAGAGGCATCTTCCCAAAGCTCTTCACAATCCACTTTCGTTTTCACCAGCCTGAATATTTCGATATCATCCACAAACTTGGCTACTACACTGCTCATGCCCAATTCCAGATCATGTATGAACAGATGAAATTGCACCTTTCCCAATACTGGCCCTTGTGGGACCTCACTACTTGTTTCCCTCAGTTGTGAGAATTGTTAATTTATTCCCACTTTCTGCTTCCTGTCAATCATTTTTAATCCATAAGAGAACTTGTTATGTTGTCCCAAGACTGTTGGGTTTACTCATCAGTCTTTGGTGAAGGACCTTCTCGAAAGCCTTTTGGAAGTCCAAGTAGCTAGACTATAAAGGGTCCAGAGCACAAGTTGTCCAAGAAAGCCTGGATCTGATCAACCATTGCTCTCTCAATTACCTTGCCCAGAAAGTTCAAATTAGAGCCAGGGCAATAACTAGCTACATCACTTTTCTGTAGAGGTCTTTTTTAAAGTAGAGGATAAATGGTAGCCTCGTTGAGTGGCTGAAGGAAGGTGCCCTGAGTGAGTGAATGATTTATGATTGACATTGATGTGCCCCTTACAGGATTTCAGCAACCAGGATGGACAAGGATCCAGAGTATGTGGAAGCCTTCACAGATTCCAGGATCCTCTCAACATCCTTCACAGTAACTGCATCAAAATAATCCATAAACAGACCAGATGATTTTTCTGTTTGATCCACATAACTAGCATACAAGTCAGAGAATATTCAAGAGATTTTGTCAGCAAAATAACTTTGCAAAGGCATCATAACTGATTTCCTGTTCCTGAAATAATAAAATAGTAAAGAGTCCAGTAGCACCTTTAAGACTAACCAACTTTATTGTAACATAAGCTTTCGAGAGCCACAGCTCTCTTCATCAGATGCATCAGATTCATCAGCTGCGGCTCTCGAAAGCTTATGCTACAATAAAGCTGGTTAGTCTTAAAGGTGCTACTGGACTCTTTTCTATTTTGCTACTACAGACTAACATGGCTAACTCCTTTGAAATAATAAAGGATCAGATTTAAGAATCGGTAGACATCAAGATTCCTTTAACCAGCTGTGAATTGGCTGGTTAAATGATCAACAATTAGATACGTGCGTTCTTAAGAACCCTCAGATGTATGCCGTGGAGGAGACTATGATACTTTAGTTATTAATTTGTCCAGTAGTTTAAAAATGTCTTCTCTCATCACCTCAGTTTGACTCAGTTCTTCAGAGACCCTTCCCCAAAAATGTGGTTCTGGTATGGGCACATACCCCACACTTCTCACAATGAAAACAGAGTCAATTCGTTCAGCTTCTCTTAAGCAATCTTTTCGCTCCTTTCTTATCCAACAGCAAGTCATACATACCCTATAAGGCTCCCTGGACTCTCGCAAGATTATTTTTTCATTGGCAAGCAGCCAAACTTTTGTGAGAAGAATCAGTCTCAAGAGAATTCAGCAACTTTTTACTTGATGCTTGCTGTGCTGCTTTCAAAGAGGCCCAAGGAAGTGAAGAAATAAGGAGGATTAGCCCCTCTGGCTCCCAGGTGGAGATGATCAGTGGGCAGCTGGATTGGCAAGCAGCGGGTGGCAACCAGAAAGGGAGCCTGCCGCCACCACCCAAAATCTGCAACCTGAGGTAATTGCCGTAGGTTGCCACCTTCTAAAGCCAGCCCTTAAAGGTATAATTAGAGCAAGCCAAACCACTCAAGAATGGAAAGCTGAACTCTTCCCTCTCTTGCATCAAGCTTTGGCAGGGCGAGGGGTGGGGGAGACATCCAGTATCATCCAGTATCATCCAGCCTCATTTAACCAATACTTGTAAAAGTAGGCTTTGTTAACTAGCGCTCCGCAAAGATGGCCCCATGAAGTATAACCATATAACCAAATTTTGGAGTCGGACTCCAAAATTTTATTCTCATCAGAGACACAGACGTTTATTGTTTTGCTGTTTCATTCCCCCCCCCCCGCCCCTTCTCTCTGCCTGCACAGTTAATAGGAGAAGATTCAGAAGATATACTTCTTGTTTTCTCCAACAGCCCACTCAATATGAATAAATGAATAAATCCACTCAAAGAAACAATTAAACAGATAAGGTAGCCCCTGTAGCGGAGGATGCTGTGCAGCTCAAGAGAATGGCTGAGTGCAGGTAGTCGGAGTCCTATTTCACATCTGACTGACTCTGAAAAGTTCTAAAATCTGCAGAATTTAGTCATTTATACGTGCACCTGCCCGTGCCCTTTTAAAATCTCCATCTATTGAATTATGGGGTACCCTGGATAGAAAATCACAATTAAAATGAGGCGTGAGTGAAACAAAAACGCCTTTGAGTCTTAGAAAAGGCCTGTACATTGGAGTTTTAAAATAAGGCTTAAGAAGGTTCAATGTTTTTATTGAGGGCATTGCAGTCAGTGCAAATAAATTATTAAGAAGTAAACCATATGAAACTGCATGCCACTAAAAGGAAATTTTGGAGAGATAAAAATTTAAAGTATGATGTTTGCTAAAATAAGTGTTGTAGAGAAAAATGGAAAATGAAACATGTATCATTGTTTTATTTCTAATTTCTGTCTTTTTTTCTTTTTTGTATGTTTCTTTTACTATTTCTTTCTTTTATTTCTTTGCTCTTTCTATTGGGCTTTTAACTCTATTAATAAAATAAAAAAATTCTACCTGAAAGAAAAAGAAACTGCATGCTACTAAAGGTATTTTTTTAGTCCCTTTGCCTACAGTCTTTGAAAAAGACTGTATTAACTCTGTGAGTTTAACATAACTCTTAGTGGATTTCTGTGCACAAGTGGAAAACTTGTGTTTTTCTTTCTTTCTGAGACAACTACAAATTCTACAGCCTGGTACTTTGAACCAAAGTAAGCCTTGTTGAATTCAGCAGATCCTACTCCCAAGTAAACATGTCTAGAATTGCAGGATTCATTTAATTTTGAAGGGCCAGCCCCCTTCTAAGCTTCCTCAATCTGTGGTCCTTTTTCTTTCAGCCCAGAGAAAGCTTGTTGCTGCTTTTACATACCACTGCCCCCCAAAAAACTATGCTATGTCTAATAGGACTTTTCATGTGGTTACAATTCTATTTTTGAATTATCCTTCTGAATTCTAGAGAAGGGGAAAGGACCACATACTTTTAAAGACTTGAAAGTCCAAATAGAATGCACCATATTTAAATAAGCTACTGACTTGATAGAATCTGTCTTTATTACGAAAAGTGTAGGGAGTCTGCAATCCAAATCCCCTACAATACACCAAAATCCACCCAGTTGGAGGATATTTCCCAGCCCATGATTGTCAAAATAAAGGCATGACGAAAGTGGCAATAGAACATGCTAGTTTCAAAAGATGAGGAATAAGGCCTGACCCCTCATTCACATCTTAAAGGCATCCTCCAGGAAAACTGGCTACTAAACCAGAAAATAGAATGTGAATCAGGATACCAAATATCTGTCAAATATCTGAAGAAACTTCAGGGAAAGGGCAGCTGGTCTATTGCCATTTTCACTGTAACCTTTATTTTTATGAAAAAGTAAGAGCCAGAGTCCTCAGGATTGTTCTGCTGGGCTGGCCGGCCTACTGACATTTTAATTCTTAGGATATAGAGCCGCATATCTGTGCAATGAGAAGCTTCGTCTTTGATGCAGAGATTTACTCATGTAACTGTATAGGGTAAACCAAGCACCATCTCCCACTTGGAATTCCATACCACTCACACATGCTGTGCAGACCAACTTTGACCTTTACAAAAGACACGTTCCTGGCTCATTAATAGACAGTGGACTTCATTAGCTGCCAACACAACAGTAAATGTCTGCAACAAAGTTTTTATCTGCTCGTTCTTAAGTTTGGTTTTCCCATTTAACACACATAAGGGACACTGTTGGTTTGGGCCATCGTTGGTGCAATGGAAAACTGGTGTCGATTAAAATCAGTGGAAGTGAAAAATTGTCTACTGAGAATGGGAAGAAGTCCAAATTAGTCATTTTTAGATGCAAAAAACCCCCACAAATAAAACACATTTGGAAGTTGCATCACCATCTCTCTGCTGCTGCTTTTACTTTCCAGCAGTGAAAGAGAAGAGTTATTGTTCAGAATCTGAGGTAGTAGAAGAATCTTTTTAAGTGTATAGGAGGGAAGGATTGTGTTAAAATTCTTTTAGAAGTCTAGCAACTGCATGCTAAAAATGTGGATCACCCCATAGAACAGACATATGGCTTGCTAGATATTAGTTGATAAAACTGTACTTTTTGCTCCAGGACTGTTATCGTGAGTTAATTGGACAGCACCCTTCCCTGCAATTCACAGGGATCCTCCTGTCTGCAGTCCTACCAAACTCTTAACAGTGCAATCCTAAGCAGAGTTACAATGGACTTACAATGGTGTAACTCTGCTTAGGTTTGCATACTTAGCATAGTAAGTGATCCTTCTGACAGCTGTCAGAACAAAAGCTTCCTGATTACTGTGAGCACCATCTATGCAAAATATCATCAGGCTATTTCTCTCCATAAATTAGCAGTCTGAGGATAGAAGCCATAGGTGCCAATCAAAACACAGTTGGAATTCATTTCCTCAAAACTTGCCATGGATGTAAGCCTTGTTGAACACATTGCCCCAGAGCAAATGCCAATAAAAGCATAGCAAATAGGGTTACCACTTGGGGAACGTGAAAACTGATATAAGTGGTTTTTTGTTTGTTCATTAGGCTTGTCATTTGACCATCTAGTCTTGTCCCCAATTCCTCACTCTAAAGAAACTGAGGAATGGGAGAGCAAATGGGCAGAAAGTGGCCTCCATCATCATCATCATCATCATCATCATCACCACCACCACCACAACAACATTTGATTTATATACCGCCCTTCAGGACAACTTAATGCCCACTCAGAGCAGTTTACAAAGTATGCCATTATTATCCCCACAACAAAGCACCCTGTGCGGTGGGTGGGGCTGAGAGAGCTCCAGAAAACTGTGACTAGCCCAAGGTCACCCAGCTGGCTTCAAGTGGAGGAGTGGGGAATCAAACCTGGCTCTCCAGATTACAGTCCCACGCTCTTAACCACTACACCAAACTGGCTCTCCAGTTAGCAACACTCCTAAGAATTTTTCCACATCTCTATAGTCTAGAGATTACTGGAAGCTCCTAAAGCACCATCCAAAGTGATGTCACATCCTCCCAAAATTCCACAGTTCACAGGCACTATCCCCAGAATCTCTCAGCATTTGCTGAGGAAGTACTGGCAAGTCTAGAGCCTATGTATGCTAAATTTATTTATTTATTTAAATAGAACTTTTATAAGCCCGCCATTCTTCCATATAACTAGGAACCAAGGTGAGTTACTAACCATAAAATGAGCACAGCTAACATAATTCTAACATTAGAATTAACTCTGAAAAACAGACTTAACAAACAGAAAGACTGCTGTCTATCAAGATACCCACATAACAATCATAGAGTTGGAAGGGGTCTTATAGACCATCTAGTCCAACTCCCTGTTCTTCTAAAGAGCTGTTTTACAAGTCCTATGAAACAGCAAAAGGAATGTAAATGAAGTTGTAGTTCCCTTCAGAAAGCTATTCCACAAAAGTGGAGCAGCCACAGAAAAGCTTACAAGCCAGAAGCTGTAGAGCATACCCTTGAAGGGGTCAGAACGACCAGAAAATGTTGTTGCACTATGTAAAGACGCTGCAGAGGCTTCTTGACAGGAGAAATAGTCCTTCCAAATCAGACACTATGATGGAGTTGTGGGTGTTTGGTAGTGTCTGAGTGGGCAGATTATTTATTTCTTTCATTTAGGCACTCTGCCCATCTCCTTCTGCTCTCCGCAACATGCAAGGCCTGTATACCATTGAAAATGGCTTCGGGTATCTAAGCTGCTTTATGTTACCCTGAATATGTGCTTTGCCCCTCTTTGTGTTCAACCTGTGGTAAACTTCATATGAAATCCCGTCAGATATTGGGTGGGTTTCTATTCCACACACCAAAAGCCTCAATCAGCAGTGAACTTTGACTCAGCTTGTCAAACATTCTTTGGCTAGGGCAGTCAAGCAACTAAGGCTGCAATGCACACTTATGTGGTAGCAAGCCTCATTGAATACAATGGGATTTTGATATTAGTTAATATGCATGGGACCTTTCACATGCAATGTAGTTCTGTACAGTTAAGCACAACTGAAAATAAAAAAGAACACCTTGTGCTAGTAGCAAAATGTGAACACAAATTGACCCTGAATGTTACATAGCTAGTATAAAATATTCCCACACTGCTTTTCTTGGAGAATCTTGACAGAAATATTACGATGGTTATGAGAGATCATAAATGATAATGGTGAGGAAGCCTCTTGAGCTACCAGCTGTGGAAAGGTTTCTATGATGTCCCCCCCCCCCAACCCCTTCACCTAATGGATTTAATGTGTTTCTGATAAAAGAGAACTTGATTTTAAGAAATGGAGCATCTGAGCTGCAGAGAAGAGAAACCTGCCTGCCTCCATTTAGAGCCAAGAAAATCTCTTGAGAGCAAAAGAAATTAACAGATAATGAAGGAGGCTGATGGGAACTAAACACTCGGTCAGTATCATGTATTTCTAAATAATGTCAAGTGTGTTTTATGTTCTTCCTTCCCAATCCACAGATAATGCACAGTGCACACGCACATAAGCATCTGTCCCCAACCTACCAAATACACCACCACCATTCTATTTTATGTATTTATTGAAATATTTATGCTCCACCTTTCTCATATGGCATAAATCAGTTTACAATCACAAAATTAAAAACATACAGCATACAACAAAATCCCATTCACACACACCCTTCCCAAGAAAATGCCTGAAGCTTAAACGCCTGTTAAAGCCCTCACAAATAAAATGGCCTTACAGCACCTCTTGTGACCTGCGCCACCATCCTATCCGCATCATCTCGGGGGTCGGGGTGGCAAGAGCTTCAGGGAAAAGCTGCTGCTGCTGCTGACCAAGGGAGGGAAGAAGGCAAGAAGCAGAATGGGAAAAACAAGCTAGTTCATAGGGTGAAAATGCCCTACGGAATGATTTTGGAAACTGCTGCACTGATTTTGAAATAGTGAAAACTGCCGTCTGGTCAGCCAGGAATGTCATCATAGTTGGGCAAACTGTTACAGGACACAATGGGAATTTAAGTTCTTCACCATGTCTGCTCCCCACACTTGCGTGGACTGCACCCCCTTTCTTTTTGGCAGCTGCCTCCCATACACACAGAGAGAGAAGCAGTCTGTTTTTTCCCAGATGGGAGCCAGAAGAGGCAGCCAGCTTGGAGGTGGTGGGTGAGGCAGGGCAGGCAGAGCAGCTCCCCAGGTGAGAAGGGGAAAGGAAAAATAGCACAAATGAGCAAAAGTTAACTGCCCCTCTTGCAGCACAGAGGGAAATCATGTGCCATGCAGCAGGGAGGAGAACCTCAATGTATGGACAAGAAAACTGTACTGCCCCTTTCAGGGAGGGGAAGAAACTGCCCTGTTGCTTGTGTGTGGGGGGGGGGGGGGCGGGGAGGCTTCATCCTCTCCTGTTCCCAGGTGGGAAACAATGGAAATGCTAGCCCCAGCTACAGTTTGCCTTCCACCAGCCCACCACCACCACAGCCAAGCCCTAGTGTGTGATTGCTTTTTTTGCTCCTTATTTTCTCACTTGCTTTCTATTTTAACCCTTGACACTCCCAGGGGTCATTTTGAGAGGGAATGAGCAAGAACGCAGTTCTGGCAGTTCCCCAAAGAGGTTGCATAACAGGTGGCCCCGCCCACCTGACTCTCAGCCATTTTGGGTCCATTTCGGCCTGGATTGGGGCCAAAACGGCCCAGATCGGGCCTCTGATGGGTGGTGGATCACTCTCCTGCTCAGCAGTGGCCAGATCCTGATCATTTTGTGCCCCTTTTCGGCCATTTTCAGCCCTTTTTTGCCATTTCAGCCCTGAATGGCCAGGGTTGGGTCCAAAACAGCCAGGATAGGTGTTGTCAGGGGGTGTGGCACAAGCAGATCAGCTATGCTAATGACACACTTCCAGTAATGTCAAGGGATGTGGCATATGCTAATGAGTTCCTCCAGCTATTTTTCTACAAAATGACCCCTGGACACCCCCTCTCCCCAACTCTGTCCCTTTGGAACTGCCTGTTTCTTCGAACTTTTAATTAGAACATAGCAGGCATTTGTATGCCTTTTTCCCTCAATTTATTTCCCAAAGAGCAAACACAAATTCCAGACAGCCTATCTGGCTACCCGAGGAACAATCCTGAGCAGGTCTACTCAGAAGTAAGTCCCATTTTATTCATTGCGGTTTACTCCCAGGAAAGTGTTGTTTGGATTGCAACTGAACAGCGCCATCCTGAGTGACACCATCCTTAGTCTATTGAAGTAAATGGGCTTAGAATGACACTGTTTAGATGCAATATCAAAAACACTTAGGGTCAAACCATATGAGACAAAATGCACTTGAATTACACTCAAATACACTCAATTTACAAAATACACTCGAATTACCCGTGTGATTCGAGTGTATTTTGTCTCATGTGGTGAGACCCTTAGGGAGTAAGCCTCAATGAACTCAGTTGGATTTACTTCTGAGTATACAGTGTGTTGCTCTGTAAGCTACTTTAGACAGCAGACTTCTTAAAAAGAGTCCAGTAGCACCTTTAAGACTAACCAACTTTATTGTAGCATAAGCTTTCGAGAATCACAGTTCTCTTCGAAAGCACAGACTTCTTAAGGTGCAGATTTGCTGTTCTACGCAGCCACACCCACTCTGCCCCTCTCAAAATTTGCCCTCAGACCCCAACATTTCTGGCTAAAGAGCAAGTAAAAGCACTGTGTGTTTCATTTACTAACTATACCATATTCCCTCTGCACTGTCTGGCTGGACAAGCCTTAAAGAAAACAGACAAAGGAAAGATGTCAATGACAAATGGGGTCACCAGACTTTAAATAATTACATTCTAAAAGAACTAAGAACTTTTTAATAACATGTTAAGTGAGCAAGAATAATTGACATTATAGCCCTGGAATTGCATTACAGCCCCTCTGAACAGCAGTAATTCCTCCTCGTTATCTCTGTAGATAATTGGGGAGGGAGAGGGAAATCCCTGAGTTGGTTCTCATGTTGTAAGAGTGAAATAATAATAAAAAAGAGCCAGAGGAATTCACAGAATCAAAACAGGCACACCATTCCCAGCTATTTATAGAAATTTCCATGTGAAAATGGTTTTCAGCCATACTTTTATTACTGGATGTGCACTTCAAGTTCAATTACCTTTATTGGCATACAATAAAAAGGGAAAGAAGAAAATAGGTAGATAAATAAATAAATACAATAAGACAGAGAAAAATAAGGGATCCCCACTGGTCAGAACCCACATAGGATCATACTAAGTAAAGATAACAATGTACAATAAAAACTAAGTATTATAAACTCATGCTCTTAGCTTACATACATGGGATGTGCACTTACAAAAGGAATAGACTTTAAATCAATGGGGTTGAGCATACTTAAAAGACGCAGCAGCATAGTGTAATGATTGGACTAGATCCGAATGCTCCGGGTACAAATTCCGCACTTTGTCATGGAAACTCACTTGGTAACTTTGCATCAGTCAATCACTCACAAACCAATCTCAGAGAGAGAGAGAGAGAGAGAGAGAGAGAGAGAGAGAGAGAGAGAGAGAGACTGTAAGCGTCTCTGGGTCCTCATTGAGATGAAAAACCAGCTATAAAAGTCTTAAATTAACTCTGTGCTGCATTGGGGCCAGTAATGCAGTTAAAGAAAATTTAGACTTCTGGTGTGCAGTTAAAGTTGCCAACTGGACAGGGGTGGGTGGGAAATGTCCTGTCCCCTTAACAGAGGTTTGAGTAGTGGAAATTACCAGTTGACAGTTTTGATGGCAGGAAATCAAATAACTTCACCTGATAATGGCTTGTAGTTCAAACTGAGGGGGGGGGGGAAGGGCAGTTTGAGGAACCAGTTTAAAAGGTAGCAACCCTACTAATCACATTCTGAAAGATTAGGATTTGGTATCAGGAGAAACAAGTTAGAACCCTGAGAAGATCAGTTTTCGGTTTTCCTGCACTCTGCAGGTTTCTAGTTCATATGGCTACAGAAGTAAATTGGAACATCTACAAAAATGCTTGCTGAAGATATCAAAGAGAGGGTCTGTTCAGAACTTTGAGGAACTGGTGGATGGGTCTGGATATGCTCTTGCCTCATCCCCATTGCTAGCACAAACAAAACAGTTTCGGGGCAGGTTGCAAAATGCTGCTTTTTCTGTGCCAGATTGGTGTTGATTTTTGCATTTGTTTGGATCCAAGTTTGCACAGTCCCTTTGTGACCTCATCATAACCATCCACTATAGGAAAAAAATACGCTCAGGCGGGGTTTGGAAACAATTTCTGCAAAAAACAAACAAATGCAGGAAATTCCTCACTCTTAGGAACACCCTGATAAACTGTTTTTTGGTACAATTCCTCCAAGATTTTTTTAAAGCTAAGTTCTTTGTAAAATGTTCCCTAAGCTGGGAAATAGAATGGCTGGTGATTATTTTAACTAAACAAAGCAAGGGGAGTTTGCTCCACAGGAGATTTCCTCCTCCGCTTGCATTGGGTTTCAATAATAACTGTGTTCTCCAAGCAAGATGACATGAAGATTACACGGGGGTTGCCGAGAGGCCAGATTCACCATTGTCCCCATGAAAATCCCCCCTCCTATGCAGCGCTCTTTTTGAGAAGTTAACATCCTTATCATTGTGGCTTCTTCTGCCAGATCATCGCATCTCGCAGCTGCATTAAAACAAAACCCAGATTTTGCTCTGTGTTTAGTGTTGCATTGATGCTGGATTTAAGTCTTGTGCATTCCTGTAAGCAAAGTGCCACATTCTCACTTTGGTTTACCGTAGGGTTGCCAGCTCCAAGTTGGGAAATTCCTGGAGATCTGGCGGGTGAAACCTGGAGAAACCTGGAGAAAGTGGGGTTTGGGGAGGGAAAAGACCTTGGCATGGCATAATTCCATACAGTCTACCCCCCAAGGTAGCCATTTTCTCCAGGTGAATTGATCTTTGTGGCCTGGAGACCAGTTGTAATTCTGGGAGATCTCCAGCCACTACCTGGAGGCTGGCAACCCTAGTTTACAGAATGTGACAAGCTGCAGGTGGTCAGATTTTGGGATGGAAGGAAGCTCTAATCCAAATGGACAAGGAGCAGGTGCACTATCAAAACCCACCAAGTGTCAAATGCCCCTAGTTATGGGACAACTAGTCAACTGGGGAGGGTTGTAGTTTAGTAGTAAAACATCTGTTATGCATACAGAAGGTCCAAGGTTCAATTCCCAGAAAATCTACATAAAATTTTGGGCTATGCAACACAGGCAGATCAAAGGGCAGGCCATTCTGCCTTTGCCTAAAAACCCTAAAATCTGATAAATCTGATAAATCTGACTTATACCTAGGGCAAGGGAAGCCCAAACCAACCAACCAATGGACTGTTTCTGTGGATAGAAAAATTTCAGCCCATGAAGTGTAATGATTTCACCTCCCCCTTCCTCTGTAGCTCCAAATTCCCCTAGAAATTGGGGGTGGGGGGACTGCAGCAAGAAGAGAGAGGTGAGAAATCCTCCACGGGTAGAAATCCTTCCATCTGCAGAAACACTCTGGTGGATTCATGCCCTTGTTAAAAAAGGAGCATCAGTAACCCCTTTACTCAAATATTCCCAAGAAGGAATCTGTCCAGGGTTGCAATTAGACAGACATTTACTTGGGAGCAAGGTCCAGTGAAATCAGTGTGTTGGGTCCTACCAGCTTCCACTAGCACAAGAGGGGGGAGAGAAAATCTCGCCTGTTTACCCTCTTCACTGCAGCCCTTTATACCATATAGGTTTTTGTCCACACACATTCCGTCTCAATTCTGGGCAGAGTTTTTAAAGGTCAGAAGCAGGTGTTGGAGGAAGGAGGAAACTATCCACAGAAGAACTGGTGGGAGCCACCCCTTAGGAACCTACTTCCAATTAAACATGCTCAGGAGCAAGCTGTCAGAATAAAAAATGAACCCTGCACTGAATAAGCAGGTCACACTGTTCCTTACCAAACAGAGATGCATCTCTGAACAAAGAGGGGGGAAGATAGAATATGCTACAAAAATTACTGAGTCTCTTTGGGAGTACAATAGCTAAGTCATTCGTTCTATATGGAGGGGGTGCTATTAAAAGCAATCTGTGGCTGAGCAAGGAATGAAGACCAAAAGCTGCTTTTCTCCCAATGAAACCTCAAGACAGAACTTTCTCAGCTAAGAAAAAACAGGAAACAAGCAGCGATTGATTTTTTTAAAAGAAAAAACTGCAAAGAAGAACAAAAATTGAATCCAGTAGCACCTTCAAGGCCAACAAAATTTCCCAGGGTATAAGCTTTCATAAGACAAAGCTCACTTGGTCAGATGTGTAAAAGAAGGTACTGTTGGCCTCTTTAATTCTTTTCTTCCGCCCTTCTGGGTGCCCTGCATCATACTGCTCCATATACCTGTAACTCTTTGCACGGGTGGGGCTATGGCTCAGGTGCAGAGCATCTCCTTTGCATGCACAAGGTCCCAGGTTGAATCCCTGGCATCTTCAGCTACAAGGCAGCAGGTGATGTGAAGACCCTGGAGTGCTGCTGCCGATCAGAGTAGGCAATACTGAACTTGATAGACCAATGGGTCTGTCTCAGTATAATGCAGCTTTATATATTCAACTGTATGTATTTCTCTCATGAAAAGTGCAATTCTAGGCACACTTTCTTTGGGCATCCTATTGAATTTCATGCGGCTGGCATCAGAGTAAATAGGCAATGTATCAGGGTACACAGTGCCGCCTATGATCCTTTTAATGAGAAGCAGCAAATACCTCTTCTCTGCCCGCCAGGTACCTTCTCACTATACACTATATATGTGTGAACGGGCATTTCATGCAAAAGCAAGTGCATGTATATCAGAGTTGCGTCATTTCTCCCTGCCTTCAAAAAAAATCCAGTCTCCTCTTCACTGAGCATAATGAAGTATGTAAACAGGCACTTCATGCAAAAGCAGATTTATGTATGTCAGAGTAGCATCACACACACACCCCACCTAAAAAAAATCAATCCATTTGGGCTCTAGCCCACATGAGATTTGTGTGCTGCAAAAAAAGGGGGGAGGGTAATAGGAATAGGTTTTCAGCATGGAGCACCCATCTCACACACGGTGTTATCTGTATACTGAAGATATGAACCCCTCGACCATGCAAAGAGATAAACTAGATCTCGGGAATCTTAAAAGAATAAGGTCTGGTTCAAAACAGGAACATATGTTAACTTTTCACTTCAGATGCCAAACCATGTAAAGACTGACACTGACCTTGTTTAAAATTTAAGTCTTCAGTAAATGATACGTTGAGCTGGGGGCAATATTTCAAACTTTTAAATGGCTAAGTAACTATATGCCAGGGATTTTCCTCACCCCTTTAAAAAAGGGATTTGATTCCCCCAAACCCACTCACCAACAGCGAGTAGGGTAAAACTTATGGTACAAACCTTGATACTGGAACTTGTTGAAAAAAATCTAATAAATATTCCCAAATTTTATTTCAGACTTTTTTTTGCCTTGAGAACAAATTCTCTCCTTCTCTGAGCGGAACTACAAGTGACAAAAGGCACAGATTGGACACTTGTCTGCTTCCCTCAAGTTTTGATGGGAAATGTAGGCATCCTGGTCTCGCAGCTTCGCTCTCCGACTGCTGTCCAATGGACTTTTCAACAGTCACTTGTCCAACATTCCGCCAAGCTGCCTACATTTCCCATCAAAACTTGAGGGAAGCTGACAAGTGTCCAATCTGTGCCTTTTGTCACTTGTAGTCCCGCTCTCTGTCACACACTCATTTGACAACTGACTCTCAGGGCCAAGCTACAAGTGACGAATGACACTTGAACAGCAAGTGTATTTCTCCCTGTTCACTTGCCCTCCACTCAATCCACTTGCCGTTCAAGTGTCATTCGTCACTTGTAGCTTGGCCCTCAGTCTCAGGTTAGGTCCAGGTGTTATACCTGTAATATGAGCACACATCCATTTTTATGTGGTGGTAAAGTTCATTTACAATATTTTTCATGCGCAAGTTGGTATGCTGGATTTTCCACTTTTCTTTAGGAAGCCACCTCCTAATTAAATGATATTTTGTTGTGGTACATTGCTCTAGCAGCATTAGGAACATTTGCATGACATTTCCATGGAATTTGGGGATTCTCATGGGATTTGGGAATTTCCTGCATTTTGCAGGTGGGTGGACTACATGATCCTAGAGATCCCTTCCAACCCTGTGATTCTACAATTCTATGAATTTGGTTTCAAGTCACATCATGCATCTCTGTAAAAAAACTATTGGAAGTAGTGGCCATTTTCACTGATTCTTCCCTCTTTCCACAGACCACCAATTTCCTCTTCGTGGTCTTTCTTGGGGTCCCCCATCCCATAGGAGCAGCACTTCAGGTGCCATCTGGGGCAGAAGCAGGGAGTTGAGAAAACCATAGTCTCCTGACAATACAAAGACAGCAATCAGGTGTCATATCGTGTAAGGTCAAAAATTATGGGAACAGCGTCAATGACTTTTGAAGTGCTGCTGTACACCCAGGCGATACCATTCCCCCATAGCTTTTGAGGGGGAAGAAACAAAAGTATGCCATGCCGCCAAAGAAATTTTTTAGAAATCAAGCAGCACATACAACCACCTCCAACTGATGACACACGTAGCCAGGAATCATGCTGATCAGAAGTTTCAAAATAATCTTTGGGTATCACTGTACTTAAGGAGATGGGATAAAAGAAGCACTTCCTGGAACATTCATCTATGATGGCCACATCATATATGAACACGAGAAGCTGCCTTCTACTCATTCAGAACTTGGGCTATCAAGGACAGTGTTGTCTCCTCTAACTGGCAGCAGCTTTCCAGCATCTTGGATCTTTTCTATCACCTGCTACCTTATCCTGTTGAGATGCTTTCGATTGAACTTGGGACCTTTTGTATGAAAATCAGATGTTCTGCACTGAGCTGTACCCCCATGTGCACATCATCACCATAAAAAGCATTCTTGGTGATGAACTTGCATCTATGAATTCACTCTTTGGAAACCTACATCAAAATTATAAGAAAACCACAAGCAGAAATACTGAATAATCAGTCAAAAAGCTCCCCTTTGCTTCAGTACAGCCTCTCATTCATATTGCTGTTGCCAGCTCAGACCAAACATTAGTGAGAGTTTTCAAAGGCTCTGCCTTAATTCTTTTAGGTGGGGAAGAGTACTTTGGTACCCTTAAGGCCATGGGACAGAAATTATTGTTAACCCTTCCCCTCCTCCCCAAAAAAACCTGCAGCTCCCACTATCTCCTAGAGTAGGCAGGAGGAATGGGACACATAGAGGGCAAGGAGGGCAAGAATGAGCAATGTCAAGATAAGAGCTTTCTCTGCCTTTTATGATCAGCTGAATTCTGTCCATGCAGGAAACAAGAGAGAAGTGCAAAGGAATGCTGACGGTGCAAGAACTGTGTGGGAAAAGTACAACTGGTAGTAAGGAGAACATTTCAGATTTACTATCTTTATTCCCACGACATTCATAAAAGCAATCTACAAAGTCTAAAGTACACTGTTCTCCATCTCATTCCCACAGGTTTAAAAGACCAGGCTAGGATGTGTTTTTTCTAAAAAAGCAAACCAACCAAAATGCATAGCCTTGGGCTGGCTACTTGCTTTTGTGATGGCGCATTTTGGTGCGTTATGTTGCTTGTGGTGCTTATTGTCTCCAGATTACTACTAGTGATCATTACAGCTATATTTTGCCCAGGGGCAGAGTGAGAAATTAAAATGGCCCTGGAGCAAGCTAGTTTGAGTGGCTGAGCCGCTGCTGTCCAGCTGAGCGCCTGCAACATTAAGTAGAAGTATCAGAACTTGGTTCTTCTTTCTCTTGGCTGCCTGTGGCCATCCAACGCATCAGCCCGCGGGCATCTTTCCCTGTAATTCCATGGCCAATGTGCTCTTGCTGTTGCATCTTATCTTCTTATGTAGATCAGCAAAGGAAAACAATCCCTTGGACAAAATACAGTGACTAACAATGCAATTCCTAACCTGGGAGCAGGTCTCATTAAAAACAGTGGGGCTTATCTCCAAGTAGACATTATGTTGCAAAGTTGTAATCCAATGTGAATAAAAACAAGTTTAAAACATAAGGCCTGGATGGCAGGCTAGTTATATATACACTCTAAAACTTGCTAAAACATCTCAAGATACAGAGGTACAGTGCAATGACCAACACAAATAGACCAAGGTACAGTACAAAACTAACCAGATGCGTTTCGGCCCTAAGGCCTTCCTCAGTGGTCAATTGTAAACAATTTATGATCAAACACACCCACACATATGGAAACCAATCATGCAATGCTCCCGGTGTTTTATCTAGAGCTGTAACAAAAGAAGAAGGGGGGGGGAATTTTTTTAATGTAATATAGTCCATTCTAAAGTGCCTGAAATATTCTAGGTAAAATACTGGATCAAAATTTACCTCAAATTTTGATCCAGTATTTTACCTAGAATGGACTATATTATAGTCCATGTCCCCCTTTTTTCTTCCCACCCACCCCTTTTTTCTTCCTTGCAAAGTCGTAATCCTACATGCGCCTATTTGGGAGTAAGCACCATAAAATCAGTGAGACTGCATGGGATCAAACACATAGGAAACCCTGCTTGAACACAGTGAAGCTTGCTTCTAGAAAAAACTACTCAGGTTCAATGTGTGTATGTGTATATGTTATGTGCCATCAAGTCACCTCTAACCTATGGCGACCTTATGAATGAAAGATCTCCAAAACGTCCTATCATTAACAGGTTTGCTCAGATCCTGCAAACTGGAGGACGTGGCTTCTTTTATTGAGTCAAGCCATCTCGTTATAGGTCTTCCTCTTTTCCTACCGCCTTCCACTTTTCCTAGCATTATTGACTTTTCCAAAGAATCTTGTCTTCTCATGATGTGACCAAAGTACGATAGCTTTAGTGTCATTTTAGCTTCTAGGGAGAATTCAGGCTTGATTTGATCTAGAACCCATTTGTTGAAATGCTCAACTCAGTGATTTATTAATAAGCATAAGAACAGCCTTGCTGGATTACACCAGTGTCCATCTGGCCCAGCATCCCGTCTCCCATGGTGGCCAATCTACTCTAGAGGACTCTCCTTCTTTGGAGGTTTTTAAGCAGAGGCTAGATGGCCATCTGTTAGCAATGCTGATCCTGTGGACCTAGGCAGGTCATGAGACAGAGGGCAGGAAGGGTTACATCAGGGCTTAGTTCTCATGTCTCCTTCTTACACGCCCAGGGTAAGGCCGGTCGCCTCCTTGGAGTCAGGTAGAAAATTTCCCCAGGCCAGTTTGGCTAGGGATCCCAATGGAGATTTGCCATCTTCTGGGCATGGAGTAAAGGTCACCATGTGTGTGGGGGGGAGGTATTTGGGAATTTCCTGCATTTTGCAGGGGGTTGGACTAGTCCCTTTCAATCCTGTGATTGACTCTGTGATTTGTCTTTCTGGCCATCCATGGTATCCGCAAAACTCTCCTCCGGCACCACATTTCAAATGAATCAATTTTCTTCCTGTCAGCTTTCTTCACGGTCCAACTTTCACATCCGTACATCGTAATGGGGAATACCATAGTTTGGATTATCTTGTTCTTGGTCCCCAGAGAGACATCTTTAAGGATCTTCTCTAGCTCCCTCACAGCTGCTCTTCCAAGTCTCAGTCTTCTGATTTCTTCACTGCAGTCTCCCTTGCAGGTTCAACATACCTCATTAAAAACTTCAGGACTAACAGCCTGGCCCTAAACATTTATGGCTAGAAATGGTCCCGGTGCATTCAATAGAGCTTTCTCTAAAGTGCACAGAATCACAACCATTAGCTTTTCACTGTTCAGTGCATTTATTTCAACAGGACGAATGTCTGCAAAACTGTTAAAAGCTTTTTCCCTTAGAGCGGTCGCAGTAAATGCTGTCTCCCTCTGATCCCTTAAAGCTCAGACTGATGGGTAAGCTTCGCCTTGGAAGAACGCATTGCCAAAAGAGAATTTTTCATTCTCCATTATAAATTTTTTAAAAAATCCCTCTCTGATTTATTGGCTAGGCATTTATTTATTATAGCCTTCTGTGCTATGACAAGAAGAACGCGTAACCCTGAGGAGGGGAAATTAGAGATGAATCAACAGATTCACATGCCTCCATTATTCATGGATACAGGATCAGCTGGCTAATAGTTCCTCCAGCAAAGCCATCTCTCAGCAAGCCTGTGCACAGAGCACCCCCTGCAGACTCCTCTTGAAAGACAAACAATTCCATTCCTGGCTGTTCATACAGAATAAAGCATTCTAGCCAACAAATTCTCCTTGAGGAGCAACGGGCCATGACATCCTTTCCAGGAAGTCCTGTTTTATTTTTATCTGCCTGACTCACCAGTTCACAGCCCCAGGCCCAAGGTTCAAGGTTTGAGAGCTCAGC
Source organism: Eublepharis macularius (assembly GCF_028583425.1). Taxonomy (NCBI): domain Eukaryota; kingdom Metazoa; phylum Chordata; class Lepidosauria; order Squamata; family Eublepharidae; genus Eublepharis; species Eublepharis macularius. The sequence goes on along the minus strand of NC_072794.1, from coordinate 147,177,670 downwards.
CAACTGAAATGTGAATGAAGAGTCGCTTCAAGCATCACTGCACAACGGACAACTCCCCAAAGTCAATGCAGCTCACCAGAACATTATTATGCAGGGCTCATTTCGAGGGGGAATGCACTGGAATGCAGTTCTGGCAGTTCCCCAAAGAAGTCACGTCAGGTGGCCCTGCCCACCTGACTCTCAGCCATTTGGGGCCTGTTTCGTCCTGGATTGAGGCCGAAACAGCCTGGATCGGGCCTCTGGCGGGTGGTGGATCACACTCCTGTTCAGCAGTGGCCCAATCCTGACCATTTTGGGCCCCTTTTCAGTCATTTTCAGCCCCTTTTTGCCATTTTGGGCCCAACTTCGGCCCTGAATGGCCAGGATTGGGTCCAAAGCAGCCAGGACAGGTGATGTCAGGGGGTGTGGCATATGCAAATCAGTTATCCTAATGACACATTTCTGGTGATGTCAAGGGCGTGGCATATGCTAATGAGTTACGCTAATGTATTATGCTAATGAGTTCCTCCAGCTCTTTTTCTACAAAATGACCCCTGTTATTGTTGGCTAGTTAATTGAGCTCCCAAAGGGACCACCTTTGCCTTGACTGGTCTCGGGCTGCAAAGAAAGGAGAGTTGTGAGCTTTTTAAAAAGCTAGCCTGCACTTCTTTTAACAGCAGCATCTACCCCTTGCTGGATATTGCAGTATCTCTGCACTATGAGAGTCATTCACAACAGGATTGGTTTGTCTGCACAGGCTAATCCAGTTGTGAATGACTGCTACACTGCAGCGCTTGCACAGTATCCAATGGCATGTTGATCTCCAGCCATCAGCAAGTGATAATAACCGGTTTCACCTGTAGAGTTCTGCAGATCGAATTGCTGTTAAAAGGAATTCTTTTTTGCTGGTCATTTGGCAAAGCCAGAAGAATACTCATTCTTGGCATACATTAAAAAGCAGAGATTCTTTTTTTTAGATCTTTGGAGACCTTTTATAGAAGTCTATGGACACATTTGACACCATTGTTCTTGGTTTCTTGCTTGCTTTGCCTAAATAACTTTTTTTAAAAAATTAAAAAGCAGGGAATGTTATCTGCAGGCGTATTTGTTGGCTCACGCTCCTAATTTTCATCATTAAAATGCCAATGTACTAAAGCCCAGACTCAAACATGCCTCTTATTACATTTCCGGAACTCCATTCAGCACGACAACGGCTTTGCAGGGTTGGTTCCATGTTTGGGCTGTCACATGACCCAGGCAGAGAGCATGGGCAAGTGATAAGAAATGATCAAGGAGAATAGAGCAGCCACTGCTACCGGGGGGATGGGATGGCCGCTCATTCACCCACCTTCTATCTGGCTACCACTGCTATCTGGAACAAGAGAAGACTTTCCCACCCCATGGCAAAGCAGGAAGGAAGCATGGGCAAGCCCAATGTCACCCAAAGAGAGGGCAGAAGAGAGGGACAGTAGGAGGAGCCTAAGTGGCTACCTTCAATGTCAGCTGCTTCCATAATTCCATTCCTTTTTCTCCCTCACCCAAACCCCACTAATCCTCTCATCTTTGCAGTGTTAGTCTCCCCAGGGAATTTTTAGAGTCAGAATGATGCAGTGATTCGAGTGTAGAACTAGGGAGTCCTGGGTCCAAATCTTCTCACAGCCATAAATCTCATAAGAAGAGCCCTGCTGGATCAGACCAGAGGTCCATCCAGTCCAGTATCCTGTCTCACACAGTGGCCCATCAGGTACTATGTAGGGCCAGCAGCAGGGCATAGGGGCTGAGGCCTTCCCCTGAAGTTGCCTCCTGGCAAATCCAGAGTATTCACCAATAGGCCCCATCCTCCACAAATCTATCTGTGTAGTCTCCTTTTAAAACTGTGTGCGCCTGTGGCCATCGCTACATTCTCTGGCAGCGAATTCCACGTTTTAATCACTTGTTGTGTAAAGAAGTATTTCCTTTTGTCCATTTAGAATCCACTGCCCATCAACTGCTTTGGATGCCCTCGAGTTCTAGTATTATAAGAGCCTGGTTGGTCTTATGCCTCACTGGGTACACCATCTTGGTGTACTCACTCACTCTGACTTAACTTCCTCGTAAGGTTTTAATTTATGTCTTTTATACTCCACCTTTCTTCCAAAAGGACCAAAAGCAGATTACATCATTCTCCTCTCCTCCATTTTATCCTCACAACGTCCCTCTGAGATAGGTTAGGCTGAAAGTGTGTGACTGGCTGACGGCCACCCAGTGGACTTCCATGGCAGAGTGGGGATTCGAACCTGAGTCTTCCAGATCCTAGTCTGACACTCCAACTGCTATACCACACTGCCTCAGGGTTTTTCTGAGGAAGAAAAATGGAGGTGGGGAAAAACCTATAAGCTCTTTGGAAGAGAGGCAAGGAAAAAAATGTGGCTGACAGAGCTGAGCATAAATCCCTTTTTTCAAAACCCCAAACTCTCCATGCAAAGAGTTACACCTTTCTAAGTCCATTGAAGTCAACTCTGCTCAGGATTGTATTATATATATCCTGGACTACCAAACTGGAGTTCCTCACTTCATCTTCGGAAAGGCCTTTCTTTCATTTGGGGAGATCCAGATATCTGAATGCCAAAACAATCTCCAGCCCTTAAACTAGGAAAAACAGTCACTTGAGCAAAAATGCTGCTCGAACCGGAAACCACAGGGTGGCTGAATATTGACAGAGCTTCTGCAACTTCAACAAATATAGATAAGGGAATTTTTGGATAGGCAACTTTTCTCCCTCGTAGGAGCACAGTGGCTATTTATACATGTCTTTCCACTAATTACACAACCACTGTGCCCTGTTAGCTTGACTAGAGACAGGCTGATGCTGCACACTCCAAACTTTGTGATAAAGGATCTTTCCTGGAAGACATCTTGTTAGTTAGTATAGCCATGTGCTCTAGTAGAAGGTCTGATTCAGTTTACAACAGCTAATAAGAAAAACAAAATCCTGACTCCAGCTAGTTCAAAAAAGCTTTAATATACAGTAATGCCCCATTCTGCCTTTATGCCTGTAACAACTATACTCAACATCCTACACTTCATTTACAAAAGCTGTTTGTTTAAGCAGAACCCTAGCTAATAACCAAACTAAAGCACATTCATTCAGTGCTCAAAGGGCACTGAATTAATAAGGCTGCGACACTTTAAAGGTTACAAGAACTGCTGATCTCTTAAATACTTCTGCTTGTTAGCACTTTGCTTAGCATATCTTAAAAGCTACCTGTAAAGAGTGTGAGGTACACACCCACCGCAGAACAAAAGCCTAACAAGCAGCTCAAATCACACCCCTTTGGCACTTCAAAACTTGCATGGTCTTTGTTCCCATGTTGCTAACCTATCATCTATAAAGATAATATAGTCTCATTTTAAGCTATTTCCACGAGACCTATGGCAATTTGCTACACAGAGTAAAGGATGCTGGAAATTTCCCATTATAACAAGAAGCATGCATTTAAGGCAATGCGTTCGCCTCAATGGGACCCACAACACTGTGTCATCAAGGGAGTAGCTTATTAGATTGGGTCACATGGGTCATCTGGGGCCTTTGTCTTCACTGCTGTGATGGGCGAGTCTCTCCACACCCAGTCCCAGTTTTTCGTCGTCAAACAAGGGTTTTGAGGGATCTGCCTATGTTGTAACTATGCTACAGCCCTTTGCATACCAAACACACTAGCCAAGTGAACGGTTTTATTTCCATCCTGCTTGGCAGGTAATTGTTTCCCAAAGCAGCTCACCTCAGCGAAGAGACACAGAACCCTGCCCCAGGTTTACCAAACTTAAAAAATACAAAACTCACAAAGGAAGAGAAACAGATTGTCAAGGGAGATTAGGCGGACATTGCCAACATTTCCATCCATCCAGTGTCCGGTTGGTCTTCCCCTTGAGGCCTAGCTCTTTGGGGGCAGGGGAAGTGAGCCTGAGATGCTTGCCAACAGAAGGTAGAGCACCCTTCCTCTCACCTTCTGCATTCCCTAGGCAGCCTTATCGACAGAATCAGCCTATCCTTCAGGTTTGAGAAAACATCAGGAATGGGTTAACAGACCTAAAAGCGATACTTGGGATCCTCAGTCTGCTCTGAAGGTTTGTCAAAGGTTTAAAGTTTTTTTACCAGTCTGCCCTGGTTGTCACCAAGAATACAGCCTAGCCATCTTCCTGCAGAGCTGTATCTGGGTAGCTGCCTGGTACCTACCCAGAAGAGATGCCCACAAACAGAGCGACTGAATTCTCACTTGTTGCAGTGGCAGAAAGCCGGGCTAGGAACTAGTGGAGCACTGCGCCGAGTAGACAGTCAAAATACACCTGCTGAAGCAGCTTCTCTTCAATGTCTGAACCTGTCCCCAAGACCACCCATTCATTTTTTAGCAGGATTTGCTTCCGAGTGCTGTTGCTATGGCACAATAGTGGCTTGCAACCTAAAATTCCCCCCGCCCCAAATGCTGCTCTGGGAGATCAGGGGAGTCAGGAACAGCTTTTCAGGGGCCACTTTTGGATGCAGCAGGAGGGGGAAACTGTGAAAGCCGCAACCAGCAGGCACAAACCTTTCCATCTGTGAAAAAGTTCTGGGGAAAGCCAGTGTTTGCAGTTCATTCTCCTGGAGTTCAAAAAGCAATGGGGAGGGCAAGTTCTGGCTTGTGAAATTCCCAGACCCTTCTGGGAAGCTCAACAGCCCAATCTGCTCTCCTGTTTTTAAACCTTGGGTAAGCAATGTTTGATAATGACCAAGGAACTTTTGAAAAAGTGATGCTTTGAAACCTAGTCTACAACATATACTCTGACAACATTGTGCTATAAAGACACCACTTTACAATTTCAATGTTCTTGGCATAACCATCTCTACAGCCTGAGCAGGTTAATGGACATCTGAGCTGTGCAGAAGAGCTCTTGCCTCATTTGAACCGTCAGCGAGAAGATGATGTAGTCAGCTCCCATCTTAAACAAAGCACAGCGCACACATCTGCCTACCCACTGCTAGCACCTGCTGGGGTTTGACCTGCAGCATGTTCCTTCCATGTTCTCGCAAACACTTTCAGAAGCATCACAAAGGAATCTAGACAGCTACAACAGATATCACCTTTTCCCCAAGCAAGGCAAATATGCCAGCTGTCTGGGTTCATTGTCAAGGCGGGGGGGAGAGATGACAAGCTAACATGCATCAGAAACAGTTCTAAAACTGGAGGCCTTTGTTACTGTCTGGAGCCGTTTTTATGATTAAGCTAAGCAGAGCCAACCTTGGTTAGTAATTGGATGGGAGACTTCCAAAGACAACCAGGGTTGCTTTGCAGAGGCAGGCAATGACAAACCATCTCTGTTAGTCTCTTGCCTTGAAAACCCCAGTAGGGGTTGCCGTAAGTTAGCTAAGACTTGATGGCACTTTCCACCACCACCAGTAGTCTTTAAGGATGTCTGCAACACTATTTTCCTGATGCATAATCCTACCTTCCCCCCACCCATCCTGAACCTCCGTCCTAACCATAATCTCAGCTAGAGGAATCTGTACAAAGAATACATTCATATAAAGCTTCATTTAAGGGGACCAGAGCTCAGTACATGCATTGCATATATATAAGTTTATTTTATGTATTGTCGAAGGCTTTCACGGCCGGAGAACGATGGTTGTTGTGGGTTTTCCGGGCTGTATTGCCGTGGTCTTGGCATTGTAGTTCCTGACGTTTCGCCAGCAGCTGTGGCTGGCATCTTCAAGATGCCAGCCACAGCTGCTGGCGAAACATCAGGAACTACAATGCCAAGACCACGGCAATACAGCCCGGAAAACCCACAACAACCACAAGTTTATTTTGTTTGGTACACTTTTTATGCTGCCCCTTCCTTCTAAGGAGCTCAAGGTGGTATGCATCTTTCTCCATGTTAGCCTAACAGTCTTTTTGAGACAGGTGAGACTGAATGTGCCAGGTGAGATCACCTTTATGAATCAGAATTTGAACTTAGGTCTTCCAGATCTTTGTCTGAAACTAACTACTAGACCACACTGGCTCCTACCAGCATCTTCATGTAAACAGGCCGTCAAGCAGGGCTGAAAAGATCTCTGCCTGAGACAGCAGACATTACTCCAAGAGGACCAGTCAGGGATGTTAGGAACGTATGTACCATGATCACTCCCCCAGTCACAAATATAAGCTCCTTGGAAAAACATACATGGGTATGCCATGAGCAAGGATTATGAAGGCATATGCGCAAATGCTTGGATATTTGCCTCTTCAGTTCAGACTGTAAATTGTGCTGAAAGGTCTTGTGTTCCTGGCTTCGCTGCATCAAAGCGGGAAAATGAAGCCCGCACTCATCTGAGTTTTTTTTCCATTTCTCAGAAAAATCTCCTGTAGCAGTCCATGGCCTAGTTCTCACTTGCTGTGACCGGGATCTGGAATGGGAAATTCCTCAAAGGCCCACAGTGAAAAGGTATCAACTGAGAAAACAGGGAAATGGCTGAAGGTAGCGAGGCTCAGTCATTTCCCTTTCAAGCATGACCTCCTCTTGGCAAAACCTCCCTGTCTTCACTCTGGGCAATGATCTTGTTCATGGTGAGAACCTGTTCTCCTGCCTGCCCATTTTTACCCAAGGGGAACGGCCACATGCCTCCCAACCCCAAGCAAAGGAGCCATTTAGGACTAATTTCATTTGCAGCAATTCTGCTTCTCTCCCAAGGAGTCGTCTCTAGCCACGCTTTTATCCTGCCTTCCCCCTCCTAGCTCAAGACTATGCATGTCTCCCCTCCTCCATTTTATACTCAACAAGACTGGAAGTTCAAGAGGCTGAGAGTAGCAGGACACAGATCATGCAGGGCACTTCATAGCAGGGCGTGGGTTTCAAACACAGGTCTCAATAGGCTTAACCTGCAAGTCACCACCACAGCACACTGGCTAGATGATGGCCCTGTATCTTCCCCACATCCCCTTATTCCCCTGGAGATAAAAGTATGTGTTCACTTAGCCAAACTCAACTATCTTCCATTAGGTACGCAGGAGTTGAGAAGTCTGGGCAGGAGGTGGTTTAAATACAGCTCAGGCAGTTAGATCACATTCCTCCAGCTAAACTAATAATTAATGGGACTATTAAACAACTTGTCACTTATAACCCCATCCCCAGATTTCTTCTCTCAGCCAGCAGAGAACTGAGCAGGCAGAATGTCCCTTGGCAGACTGTACTGAACACTTATGGGTGTCCCCCAGTAAGGTTGAAATGATGGATGTACCACAAGCCCTTTTTCAGAGGGAGCCATGGTTCTTCCTGAAGCCTTCTTTCTCTACTTCCTGGATATCATGCAAAGTTCTGTTCATGTCTGCCATATACCAAGAAACTGAAGAACAGAACTGACATGGAAAATGCAGTCTGTTAATGGGATGAGTGCTGAACATGTACAGCTACCTCAACTGGTGACTCCACTTACCAACAAGTCAGGCCAGGGCATCTAACCTAGTAGCTCTCAAAAGATTTTTCCCTGTGCTGCTACCCAAGATCTTTTTTCAAGAGATTCCAGAGCTTGAATCTGGGGTCTGCATGCAAGTCTGTGCCCCTCACCTTTAACTAACTGGATGTGCACACCATCCCACCCATCAATATAGTTATAGCAATCTGACAACCCACTGCCAGAACTCCAGCTTGCTACTGATTCTGAAGGTGAGCAAAGTAATTGGGGGGGGGGGGGGAGAGAATCAGCCTCCATCTCTATACATTAACAACGACTTCACTTTGCCACAATGCAAATCATGTTTTTATTTGTGCAACAATAAAAAGCTCCGGTTATTTCTACTTCAAAACCTTCAGAATCTCAGCTGTTCTGGCCAGCACCTTGCAGTTCAGGCCAACCATGGGAAGGCATCCAGAATCCTCGAACCTGTTAAAAGAAACCAGCGCAGCTCAAGTCATCTGTGTTACTGTCGGCAGTAATTATAAACAATTGGACAGCTCTAAGGGTATAAAATTTGCACTGGAGGATACAGCTCCTCGATTCCCTACCTGCTATTTTTTGCAACATGACAAGACCAGGGGTTCCCAACCTTTTATATATGGTGAAGCACAAGTCCAAATTAAGTGGTATGGTGACCCACGTAGAAGAGCATGCACAAATAAAGCTGCAGAAGCACAAGACCCACGTTCACATACTTTATAACCCACTTTTAGGATATACAGTTTGAGAAATGCTACTCTACACCATGGGCAGTAAACTTCTGCCACCTGCTAGGGAGTTAGTACTGCAATGCAAAGTGTGATCTTGTGCCAACAGCACAAGAGCGTGTCAAATATAAAGTTAGCATTTTAGCATTCGCAAAAGAAACCATTCTATTGCAGAAACAAAGAGCAACGCTAAAACAAGAAGCAGGAGGGAAAAAAGGGACAGTCTCTAAAATTTATAATATCCTAAATTCAGATACTAAGCCCTCTCTTCTCTCTTACCAAAAATCCTGGCAAAAGGATTGTCAAATAGTTCTTACTGACAACCATTGGAAGGAAATCTGGCATTCTCCTACATTAAACACCAAAACTAAACTTCAAACACTGAAAATACTAACACGATGGTATATTATACCATCTAAACTAAATCACATAAACCCTAATCTTCCTCTTACATGTTGGAAAGGATGTGGTATAAGGGGCACTTTTTTTCCACTGTGGTGGAACTGTACTGAAATTCAAAAATTCTGGCTAAAGGTTTCAAAAATTATTTTCAATATAACAAACTGCACAGTACCCTTAAAAGCCAGAGGTTATTTTACTAAATCTCTGGCAGGATGAAACAATTCCTCCCTCTCAGAAAACTCTGACAGCTATACTCCTATCCACTGCGAAAACAACTAAAGCATCCTACTGGAGGGAGAAAAAAACTCCAGATTTCATCATGGCGTCTAAAAATTGTGCGATGATTTCACCATGGAAAGAATTTCAGATCGTATTACGCTAATAGAACGACCTAACTACAAATCTACTTTTGTGAAAATTTGGTTACCGGTACTAGAATATTGGGAAAAAATTGAATTCAAAGGCAGAACCAATTCAAATCAATCATATAATGAAACTATGAGCCTTTTGTAAAATTTCATACTCTTTTCTATACTTGTTCATGTTTTATTTATAGTCTTGTATTAATCGAGTAAGTTCAGACTAGGTCATTAGCATGCACAGATGATTATACCTGTAATCTGACATTATTAGTTGGCAAACTTTGTCAATCTTATATTGTGATTTATATATGTATTGCAACTGACTTTAAATAAAAAATAAAAAAAAACAAAGAGCAAAGCATCCCTCCAGCAGAGGACAACCAGCTTGGTGTAGTGGTTAAAAGCAGCAGGACTCTAATCTGGAGAACCGGGTTTGATTCCCCACTCCTCCACTTGAAGCCAGCTGGGTGACCTTGGGTCTGTCACAGCTCTTCCAGATCTCTCTCAGCCCCACCCACCTCACAGGGCCATGATTGTGGGGATAACAACATACTTTGTAAATTGCTCTGAGTGGATGTTAAGTTGCCCTGAAGGGCTGTATATAAATCAAATATTATTGTTACACCCCAGTATGATCATGGAGTTAATTCTTACCCCAGATATCTGGAAGTGTTCATAACAGAGAACCTAGAGTTGGGACAGGTGACTGGGGAACACGTCGGTATCAGTGGAATCAGATCATCTGGCTTAAATAGGTTTGGTCATCATTGCCGATATGATGGGGAAAAAAGTTGAGCGTCATCATGTACCACTGAATGATGTGTTCCATAGCACTCTGTCCTACTTAAATGAAAGTTTAGCATTTACCGTCAGTCGCTGCAGACTCTCCGCAACCTTCAAGAGATGTTCATCTTAAGGAGCCGTCCAACCTCTAAGGCATTCTTTCAAACATCTAAATCTGACAAAACACATTTGTTGATCTGCAACACAAATACAGGGCATATCAAGGTATGAACACTGTTTTATATAAAACTAGATGTCGATCCCAGCTAAGTAACAATATATTCCATAGCAAAAGAATGCTGATCTGGGTGTTCATAACAGAGAACCTAGAATTGTGCTACTGAACAAGTATTAAGATTCTGTGAATGTCAGCCGCGCAGTATGGTTAGACTTACACTGGCTTCTGCCATCGGAAGCAGATACTACAAGGTCATGCAATTTGAGACTGGGACAGGTGACTGGGGAACACATCAGTATCAATGGAATCAGACCATCTGGCTTAAATAGGTTTGGTCAGCATTGCCGATATGTTGGGGAAAAAAGTTGAGCGTCATCATGTACCACTGAATGATGTGTCCCATAGCACTCCATCCTACTAAAATAGAAGCTCAGCATTTACCTTAAGTCACTGCAGACTCTCCGCAACCTTCAAGAGATGCTCATCTTAAGGAGCCATCCAACCTCTAAGGGATTCTTTCAAGCATCCAAAACATGTTTATAGATCTGTAACACAATTAAAGGGCATATCAAGGTATGAACACTGTTTTACATAAAACTAGAAGATATTGGTGATCCCAGCTAAGTAACAATATATTGCATAGTACAGCAAAGGGCCTGCTGATCTGGGTTTAAGAGACTCAGAAGGATTTATTAGCAAACTATCCTACCACCCTTGATAACACCATTCCCTTTGCTATAGGAGAATGGATGTCCCCATTATTATTTCTGCATTCTCTTGTAAACACCAGGGTTGCAACCTCAAGTACTTACTACACTGAACTTGGGGAAATTTTTGAGTGTGCATCCCCACACAACAGATTGTGAAGTTTCCTTTCTATCACCAAGCTCCAAGCAGCACACATGGTTTGCCCCATACGAAGTTACCCTCTCAGCAACCAAGAGAGGTTGCTTGGGCAGAAACCAGGAGATGCCCAAGCAGGCATTTTTATCATCCTAGTGCAAATCTGATACTTTACAGTTTAGTTTTCATTAGGGTACAAACTGCTGTCCAAGTTGTACCACACCACATTGCAGCAGAGGGCCTCAAATGATTAAACTTTTCCAAACAAAAAAGAATCCTTCTACCCAATGTCCCATGTGCAAGAATTTGGAGGAATAAAACCAATCTAAAGAGCAGACCCCGTTCCTGCCCAAGCTTGTCACCTTCACTATCTGCTACATGTGCAGTGTAGGATATGCCATGGCACCTGCTAATGTGTTTCCTAGCACCAGTTTTGGGGATAAACCCAGTCTTGAACAGAAAACACACAACTTTGAGTAGTTCTTTACCAGCGGACTAGCAAAGAGCTGCGCTCATTCCAAATAGGTGTGTGTCAGCTATGTGCAAGGAACAATCTTTTTCATTTGGATTCTGAAAACAAGCAAACTATAACAAGGTTCAATGGCACCTTAAAGAGACCAACCAGATTTTATTCTAGCATAAGCTTTTATAAAGTAGAGTTCAGTTCTAACTCACAAAAGCTTACTGCCTTCTCAATGCTAGGCATTTCAGAGTAATACAGAACAGACAGCTCCCTACAGGCTGAAAAGCTACTGCTTGTGATAGGACTATGCTTGGCATGGAAACGCCATGCCATATGACTGGTCCTGCCCAATGGCAGCCATTTTGAGCCTGGCCTGTCCCCTCGTGGCAGCCATCTTGTGGGGACACCCTTCTCTGAATTCCAGAAGTGCTCACCAAGGTGGGGTGGCTGGTGTAATAATTAGAACATCAGTCTAAGTTCTAGAACTAGATTCAAACCCTCATGCTGCTATCAGACTCCATGGGTGCCCTCGGGCCAGCCACACTCTCAACCTAACCTACCTCAAAATATTTTTATGAGACTAAATGGAGGTGAACCATAAACAATGAATGCCCTGAAGGGCAGGATAAAAATGTGAAAGCCCAGATACACACACCAACTTTCATAGGAGATTATTTGGGACTAGTCTACATTAAGTGAAATGCTTACATTCATGCTTCTTGCGTATAGACAGATGTTTCAGAACAAGAGGCTCTTCTTTCAAGGCTTAAGTCACCATCTCTCCTCCACCAGTCAGACTATTGAACCGGATTCATCAGTCTCACCCATCCTGAAATGATGCAGAAAACCAAGGATTTGTGCTGCTTCTAACCACCCAAAATGACGTCACGAACAATTTATTTAGAAACTTTATGTTGCCCCTTTGGAGACTTCCACGAAGCAGCTCACAACTGAATGCACTGAAACCACACAGCCTTTAAAGTCAATTACACTGATGTATCAGACAAGATCTGGCTAAAACAGCAAAGTCAACAGTGTCGCTCTGCTGGGGAAAAAAGTTTTAGTCATCACGCACATCAGCTTTAGACACGCACCACAGAAGAAATGGCCTGCCGAGACGCAGGATACCTGTAAATATAAATTTCACCATTTCTGCTGCCAATTTAACAACGCTTGCACGGTTAATGTCCCTCACCCCCCAAATGCAAGCAGCAAAGATTTTTATATGGAGCTCAAATCCTTATGAGTTGTGCACGTAACAAGACACTTCCAGCTCATCAGATCATATGCGCAAACAGTCCCTGTGGTCAAAGCCTACAATAAGTAATCCAAAAGATAAGTACCATTATATCGGACCCCTCCTCATACTTGGATTTAGAGGGCTTATGCAATTGCTCCATTCCCCATGTGCTTTAGCAAAAAACACAGCATTTCATACAAATAGGCTACACAAGGTGTTTTTAATATCCAAAGATAGATCCTTTAATATTGCAAAAAATTATACAATTTTTAAACAGAAAGCAGCAAACATGTACATTTGCTTGCATTATTAATTTTCACAACTGTAAGTTACTGTGTGTGGACTATTACAGCCCAAAGAGTTTTACTATCCTAGAGACAGGGGTGACTAGATCAGCTTTTAAGAAAGGAACCAGAAACTCACCCATCTTCTCAGAGTTGACAGAGGCAGGATACCACCAGCGGATCCCATAATCTCCTTCTGCTCTGGTAAGTTTGCAGCAGGTCACACGCAAAGCATCGAGCCTGGGAAGAGCAAATCCTGCCACCAGGAAGTCTAAAAGCAAAACAATAGCTAGTGAGAAGACAGTGGGAAGGACGGGAGCAATACCTGGTAGACCTCCCTCCTTTCTCAGTTCAATGGTGCATCAGACAAGATTCTGGCTAGCAGCAAAGAGATCAACACTTTCGCTCTGATGGGGAAAAAAGTTTGCAGTCATCACACGCACCAGTTTAAAGACCTGGCCTAGTTAAGACTCCCAGAAAGTCACATAATAGAAGAATTAAAAAAGCAGGAGATGGTAGGGCAGCAGTTAAGCATGCTGGACACCCGAGTTCAAATCCCAACTCTGTCACGAATTGCTTTGTATGTTGGCCATCCTGGGAACCCTAAAGTGGGTGGAAAGGCAGGGTAAACCCATCTTATATAAATAAAGCATGTCGGCTGAGCTTTGACCCCACATTCTTGGCCACGCCTATCTCACAGGGCCATTGTAAGGATAACTGGGGGTGGGGGAAGAACGTACACCATCCTATGCTCTGCAGAGAAAGGGCAGGTTTAAATAGGTACAAAAGAAATAAAAGATAGGAACAGCTCTGAAGAGCATACTGGGAGTCAGCCGTTGGTCCTTCCTTGCAGGAAACCAACAAAGGCTAAACGAGAACAAGATCTGGCGCTCAGAGGGAATAACCCTCAGCATGGGGTTGCCAACTCCCCGGTAGGGCCTGCATAATTCCTGGAATTACAACGTATCTCTACAAAGGTTAAATTGCAAACCAGCACTCTGCTGGTTCGAATCTCATTACTGCCACGAGCTCAGCAGCTGGCCTTGGATAAGCTACTCATCTCAGCCAATAAACACTGACAGTTGACTGCTTCGAGTGGGGCACTGATCTGTCTAGAAGCGCAGTTATTATTTAAAGCTGAGGGCCTTCCACCCCCGTCCTCCCCAGACTCCACCGAAAACCTCCTGGAATTCCCCAACCCCGTGTTGGCAACCCCACACCTCACCAATGTCTTACAACAACTCCTCGGCTACAACGCTCACAGCAGCACATGGTCTAAATAAGCCGCCCGCAGTTCCCCTTTACATGCCCACAAGCAGCCAATATAGGGCGGGAGGAGAAAACGGGGGTGCGAAGAGCAACCGAAGACAAGCATAACCGAAAAAAAGCCGAAAATCAGACCAGATGGCCATGGATTGCCTACCCGAAACACTCCACCTTACCTTCCTGGAAGATCCACGGAAAAGGACGCGCGCCGTCGTTTCACGTCCTTATATAGTCCACTGCATCCTTACTACGCATGCTCTCCCAAGGCACTTTGGGAAATGTAGTCTTGGGAGAGGTGTAGCCACGGCTTCTTTTTGCTGAGTTATTTCCAAAGCGAACGGGGAAGGAGTGAGGAGGACGAGGAGAATGTTTGAACCTGAGATATTATTTTTTTAACATGAGAATTCGTATTTATTATAAATCTAGCCCATACCAACAGAACACGAATCTGCTGGGCTGAAGCACAATCTAATAAGGGTGAATGGGTTGCTAACCTTTAGGTGATGGCTGGAAATTTCCCGGAATTACCGCTGAGCCCAGGCCGAAGAGATCAGTTCCCTTGGAGACAATGGCTGCTTTGGAGGGTGAACTCTGCTGAAAGAAGGCATTATACTCTGCTGAAATCTCTCGTCTCCTCAGACCTCACCCTCCCTACACTCCATGCCCAAAATCTCCAGCAATGTCTGAAACTAGAGCTGGCAGCCCTAAAGTATGAGGCAAGAGAAATCCAAGAAATACACCATGTTGGCTCCCACAGAATCGTTCTGATATGCGCTGCATTTTCCTCCTGTACAAGGAGCCTTCTAGCAAGAAAAAAACACCACTGTCTGGAACAAAGCCAATAACTCAAACCTAGTGAATCAAACCTAGACCTGGGAATGACTTCAGCTCCTCTGTTCACTGCTAAACTTGTCTCAAGAAAGATGGCATTACTTCTTCTTTCTCAGCCACCTCCAGGTCCAGTCCCTGGTAATGTGAAAGACCTCTGCCTGAGGAGACCTGCTACCAGTCAGTGTGGACATGACTGATCTTGATGGCCCAGTGGGCTGATCCAGGATAACTGTAGCTTCACATATCTTGTAGCCTTGGACGCACACACACACAAAAACAAAGCCGTTGCTCAGCCGGTTATCACAGAGCTGGGTTGGTTATAGCAAATCAGCATTTGCTGGGCTTTTCTGTATGTCAGAAAATAATGTCTCTGTTCAGATGCAGAATGTACTTGCCTCTATTCTAATAATCTGCATTTAACAGATTACAGAGGTACAGCATCCTGTTTTATGTGCTACAAATCCTGATCTTTTGTAGAAAAAAACAAAACAAAAACAAGTCTTCTGGTGCCTTAAAAACAGATTTATTGAAGCCTGTGGTAACAGATTTGTGAGGCTCATGAAAACTTACACTTCAATAAATTTGTTAGTCTTTACGATGCCACAAGACACCAGTTGGTTATGTGGGATTTATAACACTGTGTTTTATAAACTGAGTGCTGAAGGTTGAGTGGTGATCCTGGGAGGCAGGGGGAGAGAGGAGGGATGAGGAGGACTGATATTGAGAAGAAAGGGGGCAGCTGAAAAATGAGGGGAGTGGACGGGTTGAAGAATTTTGGAAAGGGAGGAATAGGACAGGAGAGAGAGGTGGTTGGAAACGGGCATTTGGGCACATTGGAAAACGGGTAGAGAAATGCATTTGGAAGTTGAGGGGAAAGCGGATTTGGGGATATTGGATGTTAATTGAGGGAAGAAGACACAGCTTGGAAATGTGAGATGGCAACAAGCTGGTGTTTGGGAGAGGGATGTGGAAGCCGCGAAGAATATCCAGACCTATACTAGCCCTCTTTGCCTTGTGCTCACAAATTCTCGCCCCTTTATGGGAATAAAAATCCCTTGTGAGCATTCATACAGGAATCCCTCCTGCTGCTTTGGCAAAGAATGTAAAAAGAAGCTGCCTTAAAGCTGCTTTAGCGTGGTGGTTAAGTGGCTGGGCTCCAAGCGAGCACTCTGCTAGTTCAGCTCCCACTACTGCCTTGAGCTTTGCAGGTGTCCTTGCGTAAGCCATTCCTCTCAGCCCCAACTCCCCAGCTGTATTATGGGGACAATAACAACACTGACTTTGTTAACCACTCTGAGTGTGGCACTTATCTTTCCAGAGGAGCAGTATATAAGCACAAAGTTGTTGTTGTTGTTGTTGTTATTACTACTTATTAGGCAGCTTCCAGTTGACAGCCTATGAGCCACGGATTGAACCTGGCATCTCCTGCAGGCAATGCAACTTGCTGTACCACTGAGTCGCAGCCTTGCCCTAATAGGCATCTCCTTGCACATGAACCTATGAACATGTGAGGCAGCTTTATACTGAGCCAGACTATTCGTTTAGCAAGGTCAATATTTTCTACTCTGACTGGCAGCTGCTGTCCAGGGTTTCAGGTTGAGATTTTTCATGTCACCTGGGGGCTGAGGCTCAGTGACAGAGCATCTGCTTCGCATGCAAAAAGTCCTGGTTCAACCCTCAACATCTCCTGTTTTTAAAAAGGGGGTGATGATAAATCAACTTTTGGAGGTTTTCTACTGGGCTGGGCATGCGTCTCCTGAGTCCAGATGCTCCGGCTTCTTTTCTGAACTGAACAAACCAACTAATGCAGATATTGACCAGAATTATTCTCTCCCAACAGAGGCAAATTTGAATGAGGCAAAGCCAATGAATCATTCAGAGACCTAGCGGGAAGACTCCTGTGTGGGCAGACGCCTTAGACTTCTAGGAATCCTTAAGTATTTGATTCATTTATTTCACATACTGCACTCTTACAATTCTCTAGTGTGTCCAGTGTTGCAATTAATGACCTAACACTCATTTGTAATCCAAATTCCACCTGCTTATTAGAAGCTGTTGCTATAATCTCTTAAATCTCCATTTTCCCCATAAGTACAGCTTTTCTGAATTTCGGATGTGTTTTGATACTCCAGCCCTCCAGGGCACTAGCAATTACTGCTATTGTTTTCTGCCCAGGGATCAGAAATAATGGCTGTGCTTGCAGACTTTCTTATACTCACGGTGAAAATATTTGAATGCATCATCCATTCCCTGCTTCAGTGGGTAATTAAACCCCCAGAGAAAACGGTCACAAATGAAATCTGCTTGATAACAGGAGCAGCCAGTGCAAGTGGCGTTGGGCACCTTTTGGCACTGGAATTTGCCAAGAGGGGAGCTACCCTGGTCTTGTGGGATGTAGACTCAGAGGGTAATGAAAACACAGCCAGGGAAGCGCGAGAGCTGGGAGTTCGGGCTTATGCTTACACTTGCGACGTGAGTCGGCGGGAAGAGGTCTACGCTATTGCTGAGAAGGTGAAAAGAGATGTTGGAGAGGTCACCATCTTGGTCAATAATGCCAGCATCATAACTCAGAAGCCCATCTTGCAGTTTCCAGACGAGCTTCTAGAGAGAACCATGAGGACGAACTGTCATGCTCATTTTTGGGTAAGTAGCATTCTATGCAACAACTGCCAGCAAAATGAAAAAAAAAAATCCTCCTTTAACTCTTCCAAAGTTCAAAGCCCATTATTCTCTACAGTGAAATATCTCCTAATATTAGACATACTGATTAAAATCAAGTTTCCCAATGAGCAGAAGCATGCACTGGGAATCTGCAGCTCTAAGAGCCCAATCCTGTTCATTCAGGGCTAGCCTAACCAGGGAAGCACAACTCCACAAACTCCCTGTGGTGCCAAAATACTAGAGAGTAATCTCTGTCAGCTTGGGAATGTCTTGGAGATCAAGCCACTGCCTGGAGCTTGGGAAGGATGTACATAGAGTAGTTTAGCTGATACCCTGCATTTCAGAAATCATGATTGACAACCTCATGATGTGTCCTAGGCACCCAGAACACAGACACAGTTGGGACAGTCCAGGTAGTCATTTGTGGATTTTTGGTGTGTGTTTCTAATATATGACGGTGCCTATGAATGTGGATTTAGTGGCACGTAGCCAACCATCTGTGGAGCTTGTGGAGCCCCCTGGTCCCCCTCCCCAGTTTTGTCCAGGGGGGATCAACAGATCTTTAGGAGCAGCAGTGGCAGAGGCAGGGAGCAAGGCTTGAAGCCAGTGACACCTTAAAGACCAACAAGATTTCCAGGGTATAAGCTTTGAAGAGTCAAGCTCCTTGTATCAGATACAAAGTCAGATAGGGAGCTTTGACTCTTGAAAGCTCATACCCTGGAAATTTTGTTGGTCTTTAAGGTGCTACTGGACTTGAATTTTGCTCTTCTACACAACTACCCACCTGAAACTATCTTCGCTGCGGGGGGAGAGGAATAGAGGTCTGCAGTGGGGGGAAGATTGGGAGAAGTTGCCACCCCTTCTTCCACAAACAGCAATGCCATTTCATCAAAGGAACTGCGTGGTTGGATACAGGCCAATATTGAACCCAGGTTAGCTAATGTGGAATGCAACTAAGTTGCAAATTCCAAAAATTAGAAAATAGCACCTTGTTCAGCTCTTGATTATTTAACTGTTAAATACTACTCTGCATAAGGCCAGGAGAGTTTTAATTCCCCAAAGGCAGCAAAAAAAGAAACATCAACCCTATACTTTTATACTCTGTCGTAAGTCCCAGTCAATTAAATGGGCAGTATTTTTCTCCAGTAACCATGGAGAGGATTGGGCAGTTATGCAATTTAAGAAACAGTAATGTAGAACTATACTCAGACCTCTTTAAGGAAGAATCCACAGAACTTTCATTTTGTGTCTCCATTTTACACTAGCTTTCCTACAAATCTTTTCTTATCTTTCTTATGTGGTTTCATCTCTCTGCCCACATTACAACGATTGGACCTGGGGTCTCAGCAAGCACACATGAGTTGCAGCAGGTTCCCCTCCATTCCCAACCATGTGGTGCCTTATCCAGATCATAACTGTGGCATGTATGGAGAGGCTTCAAGCTCCCACCCGCCCCCCCGGCCATTTTCCCAATCTGAAGCAGCCCCGGAGAAGAGCGCTGCTTGGGGAAGTCCACTTCTTTCCTGGGATACATGTTGATTTCCCCAGCAGGCCCAATAAGGCTCTCCCTGGACTGTTTCAGGTTGGGGCGAACGGCACAGGTGGTGGTGGTGCCGTTACAGTTTGTTCATATGCATGATGGTTCTGATTTTAATTAAGCACCACAGCCGCGGGAATTGAGGATAACGCATAAGTCATGTGTAATTGTATTATGTCTGACATAGGATGGGGATCTCAGAACCAACCTGTGTATTCCATCATGTGTGAAGCAGAATTATAGGGTTTGGTATGTACAGAAGTTATCCGAAGTGGTATGTTTCGGTTTGGGTTTTATGCAACCAGGTTCTGCTTCCTAGCATGAATGGGAGTTTTGCAGCAACTGATTCTGGAAAGCGGCTTATCCTGCTAGAACACTGACCGGTTTTTGTTAATCTTTCCAAAAGACAAAAAGACAAGGGCATTTTAAGAGGATCGAAATGAAAGCTAATCTTGTTACACTTTCCCCCCCTTGTCACATGGGCTCCTAAACCCAAATGTCTCCAAAGGAAATTTTGAGTGGGCATTTTTTCAGCAGGAACAAGAGAAATGGGAAACACCCAACGGACGTCAAGCCCTCGTGACTCAACAGTACAACTGACTAATTCCATCAATGGCTACTAGCCATAGTGACAGACGGGAGCCTCCCTGTCTAGAGACACTAGCAGCAACCAGCAGTGGCAGGGGTGGCCCTCAATGGCCTCTAGGTAGTTGGCCCTTCAGGAAGGTGGGCTGGATGGGCCACTGCCATTTCCTCCAGGCGGACAGATCCCTGTAGTCTGGAGATCGGTTGCAATTCCAGGAGAACTCCAGGCTCCACCTGGAGGTTGGCAATCATAGCTTGGGCGGTACCACTTCATGCTGCAGGTGGCAACTTGTAGTGGAAAATTTTTTTTAAAAATCCTCCGTGTAGAAAACTAGGTATCAGGGCATGTTTGTAGCTCAGTTTTCTCCCTGACATGACAGTTTTCTAGTGGGGAAGGTGCTGTAGTGATAGGACAGAGATACCCTTCTTTTCTGTCATTCTCAATCCCTCCCCACTTAGTTGCTAGTTGCCCTAGGAGAAAAAACCCAGGTATGAGAAGGGGGTGTTCGTTTGCAATGAAAAACCACGCTTGGGAGAGGAATAATTCCCCACCACCCCAGTACCAAAGTTCAATCCAAATCCAGTCCCTGTTGTCTTTAGCTCTTAAAAAGGAGTGGATCTAATCACACATCTCTGGATCATGCTGTGAATCTTCAGTATTCAGGACCAAATGTCCTGACCTGGAAATTTTAAAGTATTCTTTCCCCCTCTAGTACACCTTTAATGAGCACATGGTTCATTCTAGGATATCATTTTTGCAGAGAGAGAGAGAGAGAGAGAGAGAGAGAGAGAGAGAGTCCCACTATTTGTGCCATTACAAAGTTGGATTGGCATATGCAAAGCAATCCAGGTGTCTCAAACAGGGGGTCTGAGATAAGTCACTCATTTTAAGGTCCAACCACAATCTGATGAGCATATGATTTGCCTTTCCTCCCTTGATAAGAACAAAAGAATAGAGAATGACTAGCCCAAGGTCACCCAGGCTTCCATGGCATAATAGAGGTTTGAATCTGAGACTCCCAGGGTCTAGTCTAACACCCTTATCCACTATGCAACCACTGTGCATTAAAGGAAGACGGATTGTCCGCAAGATAATAACAACTGCGCTTATTCTAGCTAACTCTTCTGGACAGATTAGTGCCTCACCCAGAGCGGTGAACAAGTTAGTGTTATTAGTATTAAGATAGGCTGAACTCTTCCCTCATTACAATCCACCCCCCCATCTCCCAAAGTACTTTTGCTCATATCAGGGCCAATCACGGAGAAACAAGCCAGTCTAGTGTGGTTGTTAAAGTGTTAGACTACAGTCTGAGAGATCCTTGTTCAGATCCCCTCTCTTCCATGAAAATTCTCTAGGTGACTGTGGGCCAGTTATTTCTCAGTTTTACCTACTTCCTTTTTGAGAATAAAATGGAAAGGGGAAAAACAATATTTCTAACTGCTTTAGGTCCATATTGGGGAAGAAAAGTATAAATATCCGGCCTTGAGGAATAGACTCCAGGGGACAGAGCAATCTTTAGTGCACACGCGCGCGCACATATTTAAAATAGAATGGGTAAATTGTGATAGCTGGTCTTTGAATGCTGGTCCTGTGTTTGCATCTTTAATAAGCAAATGGTATACAGTAAGGACTCTCCATTCTTTTATCCATTTGCAGACTGTCAAGGCTTTCCTTCCGCAAATGATCCAGAGTGGACACGGCCACATCGTCACAATAGCAGGATCACTGGGGCTCTTTGCAACTGGTTGCATGGAGGTTAGTAATTCACAGCCAGTTAAAACCTAACATGACATGCCTACTTTCTAAGAAAGTGTCCCTTTTCCTGAAACATATCCATATTTTTCTATGTATAGCCTTGTACGATGCTGAAGGTCTAAAATCACTGATTATCAGTGAAAAGGAAAACCAAAGACTTGGGCAGAGCTAGGACCATCCAGAACATCTAAAAAGCTGGAACTATCAAACAAAAAAAATCTTGAATGTATGAATCCCAGATGGGAAAAATATAATGAACCAAACCTCAAGTGTAAATTTACCAGATCTATTTGCAATAAAGTAACATGGATTCACAATTTATATGAACATGCAGGGCTTTTTTTCTGGGAAAAGAGGTGGTGGAACTCAGTGGTGGAACTCGGGACCGCATAATGACGTCACTTTGGGTCAGCTGGAACAAGGGGGAGTTTTTTGAAATTTAAATCGCCCTTGGCAAAAATGGTCACATGGCTGGTGGCCCCACCCGATCTCCAGACAGAGGGGAGTTTAGATTGCCCTCCGTGCTGCTCCAGCGCTGTGGAGGGCAATCTAGACTCCCCTGTCTGAAGATCAGGGGGCAGGGCCACTGGCCATGTGACCATTTTCAAGAGGTGCCGGAACTCCCTTCCACTGCTTTCCCACTGAAAAAAAGCCCTGTGAACATGTACAATGAAATATATAGGATATGACGGGATCCCAAGTACAAGTACAAACTTGTTTTGATATCCTGATATCTTCTTCAGATTGAAAGATAAGGACCATCACCATACAATCATAAAGTGAAAGAAAACAGTTTCAGATGAGCAGATGTGTTGATCTGAAGTAGAAGAACAAAATTAAAGTCCAGTAGCACGTTAAAAACCAATAGGATATAAGAGTCTGAGAGTCAAAGCTTCCTTGACTGATGAAGAGAGTTTTGACTTGAGAAAGTTTATACCCTGGAAATCTTGTTGGTCTTAAAGGTGCTACTATACTAGACCCAAAACTTGCTCTGAAAGAAACCTCTTGATCGTCCATGCACATGTGACAAAAACATGTAATACTAGACTGAAGAGAAGTTATATCCTTGTAGTAATCTTACAGATTTGAAGGTGGAGAATAATACTTAAAGCATTAAATGTCAATACAGATCATTTCCTGTGGTTAAAATGGAAGCCTAATCGTGAAGTCCGTCTTAAAACAACGCTCCTGATCGTCACAAGCAAAGTTGAATTGCTCTGTTAGAAGGGCTGGTTTTGCATGAGACCTGCAGTTGGCCGGAAGCATCTGTTTTTGGCAAGTAAAGGGGTGGGGCAGATTGTAAGAAAGGAGGAGGATTTTCATGATGCAAATTTCAGGGAAACATTTTGATTCATTATATCAAGCTGGTCAGTTAAAAAGAGAACTTCAGACCTTTGTAACCCAAGTGAAGCCGGGGATGAGGAAGCCTGTAATGAGAAAACGGGTTTTTTTGGCAGGGCTACTGTGCAAGCAAGTTTGCAGTGGTCGGGTTCCATGAAGCGCTGAGCCATGAGCTGAAAGCACAAGGCGTGAGCGGCGTGAAGACGACTCTCGTTTGCCCTTATTTTGGTGACATTGGCCTGTCAGAAAGCTTTAGAAACAGGTACTCACCATGTACTCACACTCTGGCAAATTCTAACTGATCAACTTGTTTCTAGATGTATGTTGAATGCCTCTGGGTGGACTCAGAAAAGCTTTGTCCCCTTCAGTGACAATTTCAACAGATACTAATGAATGAGAAGCCAGAGAGATTTGTGAAGGTCTTGCTGTTTAAACAGAGGGATGAAAACACCATGGTTTAAATTCAGCCATGTGGTTAGTTTGGATTCATTAAACATGGACAAATTAGGGTACTAAATACCCTTAGTCTTAACTAAGGTTTCATGTGATGTCTGAATGTAGACAGGCTGGGCTCTTCTCTAGTGATGCCCTCCCAGATGACAAAGAAATTAAACCAGAATTTGTCGAGGCAAATCAGAACCAAGGCAAAGTCAGACCGCTGGCCTTTTGTAACGCCGTGGTTTGCATTAGTGTAATGCCCTTTGGCTTAGACTACCCTGGACGCTGCTGCTGGTTCAGTCCAGTCGTTATCAGAGGCCAGGGGACGGGAACACATCTGGCCTGTTTTTGAACAGCCACCTACATTGGCTGCTGGTTTTAGAGCCTGCCTCCCCACTCATCTCAACGCCCAGTTCCAAAACCAAATCAAACTTGTTTCATGAACGGCTACGAACTATGTAAGAGTTAAGAACCTCTTCAAGGCTGGGAGAAACTCTTTCTTCTTCCAGTTACTAATTATTTCGAGGCCTATAATGACTCTTCAGTGTTTTAACCATCTCCTTATATTTCACTTGCCTAAGCTCTTAAGAGCAAGCTAAGTTCTTCAGTAAGGCAAGTAATTATTGTACTTACTAATTTCCATTAACACACAGTTCCAAGGTCTGTATACAAGATTCAAGAAGTTATTTTTCATTCATTCAGTTGGAAACCATCAACAGCCATTTCTTCCTTGCCAAGCAGCCTTCTTATTAATGAGTTCCTTATTAATGAGATCTTAAATATCAGCTTCCCCCCAAGGACATCATAGGATCTGACCTTTATTTGAAGACTAATTAAGACAACAAAAAAACTACACTCCAGCAAAGCCGCCCATATACACACAGCTCAGCTCACATTTTCCTCAGCCCAGTAACAGAGGTCAGTTCTTAAAAATTCAGCAAGCCATTTAAATAACTTTTCTATGCCCCACCCTTCCCACCAATTACTGGCTCTTTTCTGAACTAATAAAAGCTGAGAGGAGAAGGTGCCATTCAGATCCTATTTTTGGTATGAGCTATGTTAAAGGAATTGTTGCAACAACACAGTTAAGTCATCTTGTTCAGAACTGAATCAGTTGATCTGCATTTAAGTTTCTTCTTTGGTCGAGCAATTTATGTATTTTAGCAATTAATCACATCTTTAAGGTCTTTTGTAGCCATTGCTTCTAACTGTTTAATCTATAACATCCTTAAACATAAACCGTATTCCTGACGACTCACCTCTTATCCTGGCGCAGGCGCACTGAGGACCCTGCGGTGTGCCTGCACCAGGATAAAAGGAGAGTTGCCAGCGGCAGGCCTCTGAAGGGCTATGGAGCCAGCGGGGAGGTGCAGCACAGGGAGCCATGCTGCATCTCGCCGCCACCTCCACAGCCCCTCAAAGGCCTGCCTGTAGAGCCAGCAGGGAGATGCCGCATGGAGGGGACTGCCCCCTCCCCATACATGTGACCTTCACACTGCCTCTGTGGTGGCAGCAGGGCCTTGGCCCCGCTGCTAGAGTTCACTGTATTTATTTTACAATGGGCTCTGTTGCTAGTTATGAATAAAGACTGTGCTTCATTTGATAGGTGGAAAGGAAGATTAGAAAGTTAAGCGTCTAAAAGCCCTGACTTGGATAGCCCAGGCTAGCTTGATCTCTTTGGCCTTGGTTAATAATTGGATGGGAAACCACTAAGACCAGGGTCGCTATGCATAGGCAGCCAATGGCAAGCCACCCATTAGTCTCTTGCCTTGAAAACCCCAGGGGGGGGTTGTCACCATAAGTCAGCTGTGACTTGATGGCAGTTTCTCCATTTCTGCTGCGGGATGTGTGCACAAGACCTCCACATGGAGCAGCAGAAATGGGGAAATCTCTCCCCTCCACAATATTGTTGCACGGGGAAAAAAGGTTGGGGGGAAGGCAGGAGCACTATGTCCCCCAGTGGCAGCTTTCTGAGCCCATTTGCTCTCTCCTTCTTTTATAGAAGCCATTTCCTGGAGCTGCTGTGTGACTGTGCGGTGCACAGATTGGCTCTGTGGCAAACTCATAAAATAAGTAATGCCTAGAGTGACCCCAAGTTCCGTTCTCATAATGGCACTGGGCAGCTTGCTACCCTGTGCCATTCCCACATTCCTGTTAGCCCTTTGAAGGCCTTTTTAGCTTTCCCAGCTGGAAAAGTGGGATGGGGGGAGCACCAAAATTGCATCACCTCTGTGCTTTTGTGGCAGCAAGTACAGCCTGTGGAAGCCGTTTCCACCCTGATTGTTGCTCCTGTGCTAGCAGAAGCACATATTCACATCCGCATGTAAAAGCTTCCAAAAATTCCCATACACATTTGCTGGTAATACTCAGTCTCTCCCCACGGAACTTGATAGTTGTCTAAAATCCAGCCTTAGAAAAGAAAGCATGTTTATAGCTCTTATAACAGAAACTAAAAGCTTGAAAGTATGTGGTTATTATTCCATATTTTATGTTACCTTGTTTTTTCCTGTATCCCTTTACTTAATGCAGGCAAGAGGCCACAATTTCTCCCCTAAAGCCAGGCTCTTGGGTGAAGTCAGCAATGCAAGGAATACTTCGTAATCAGCCCATGATCTGTGTCCCCAGAGGGATATATTTTGCAATGATAACAAAAAAGTAAGTACTGTTTGGGAAACACACCGGCTTCGACTCGTACAATATGAAATCTGTTCAGGATGCAATACATGTTTATTACATTTTTACCCCACCCTTCCTCAAAGAAGCTCAGGCAAAATACATTGGTTTTTACTCCAACAATTACCCAGTGAAGTAAGTTAGCAAAGATCATACGTTTTATTTTTAGTTTTGAAAATGTCTTTGAGTGTGTCATTCAAATGACTAGAGTGTGAATGGCTCATCTCACACACCCGTACATACACTCAAGATACATAACCACTTACTAGCCACAGCAATAGTCCCTCAGTAACAAAGAGTTAAATTTCACTGCTATACCTCAGAGTGGATGAAAGCCTGTAGATTGAACTTATGATTCTGCCACTGTAACCATCAAGAGTAGGTAGAGGTGTTGGGTGCTACTGGACTCTTTGCTATTTTGCTACTACGGACTAACACGGCTAACTCATCTGGATCTAAGGTCATTAGTAATTATGCTAAATTGGAAGTACAGTTTTATGCAGGGTTATGGTGACATGAGGGGTACATTGGGCAGGACTGTGAAGAAACTCAGGCTAAAGGATTCCCGCCCCCCACCCCCACCCCGAGCTGGAGATGGTTTGCAAAAACAATTGCTGCATGCAGGCCTTTTAGTGTCTCCACTGGCAAACAGGTTTTGCATGTTTGTGTGTTATTTTAATCCCCTGCCAAACTTGTTTGACAATCGGACAAGATTTCTGACCTCATTAAAACCTGACCATAGGGTGGCAATCAAGGGTGGGACCTTCAGGGGTGTTCCAGGTCTCTGTCTATATTTTCAGCTTTAATTTGTGGGGGGAGGGCAATAAATATTCTTCCCTTTGATTTAAATGGCTAAGTAAAAACATTCCCATTGTGCCTTTAGGCTCCCTGACCCCAAGTTTCTGATTACTACTTGAATAAGCTCTGTTAACATCTCCCTTTGCCGGCCACATCAATAAACCCTTGTGAAATAGAACAGAGCCTGTAGCTGAGGAAAGATGGGGATAGGGCCAGGTCAGTTGTTTCTGCTTCCCTCTTTTGACTCCTCAATACATTACAACGAGTTATTATGCATTTAAACAAAGTTGTCCATTTTCCCTTCTTCCCCAGCTTCCTTCCTTGCGATGTTCAAGTTCTTGTTCAAAAACTTCTGAGGCTGGACAAGTACATTCCACAGGAAGATGCAGATACTCCTATTTCAAAGAACAGTATTTGAAGCAGATAGCTAGTACAGTGCTGAGGAGCACGGATGACCAACAAGCAGTGCTGTCCTTCCATCAGCCCCCTGGGGCATAATGAGGGGAGGACCACCTGCCCAGACTTGTAAGATTTCCCCCTGCAGTCCCCCCCTTCTTTCCAAGAACCTCCTGACCTCCAGGATCCACTGGGAGGGTTTCTCCTGTGAGGCAGAGAGGAGGTAAAGATCCCTTCTGTGATTTCATCTCCACTCAGAGCTCTTAGAATCCTAAAGCTTTAAATACCTGCATGGGCTAGTAAAGAAAACACAGACCCAAAGGGAAATGGCTACTTTAGGTATAAAGAACACACCTGCTTTGTCTTTAGTATTTACCATTTATTGGTGACAAACACTACGTTTTACTTACATTCCATGGGGAGAAAAAATTCCAGCGTAAACAATGAACTGAAGCAGTACTTAACTTGCAAGGCTATCGTGCTTTACCTGGACCATATGCAAAAACTTTATTGCACACATCACTGTGTGCAATAAACACAACATCAAAAGCAACACAGTTTATATATAAACATAGGTAATTTTTTTCAGCCCTACATGGAGATGTAATTAAACAGTATAAAGCACTCAAGGAAAATCAATCTGCAATTTTATATGCACTACATTGAGATCATATCCTGTAATGTACTGAGTTTGTGTGCCTTTATACAGATAGACACACACACACAATTTTTTTTAAAACAAAGATTAGCGACCATTTAAACTTCTGTTGCATTCAGGTTCCCCACCCCCCCTGCAAAATATTCTAGAAATCAAAATGATCAAATGAAGTTTAAAATTCCTAAAATGTATAATTATTCACTCAACCGTTTGACAATCAGGCACACTTGCCTAAGCTCAACCTGTTCTCTTTTCTTTCTGTTTTTAAATCAAATGGCAGGCACACAGTTTGTTTCCAGTGAAATTTTTCATAATTTCATTAAAAACAAAAACCGAACACATTCATGGATATGATCATTCCAAGTTAGTTCATAGGTTAAGTGTGTCAATCTCAGACAACCAAGTTTCTAAACTGTGCTATAGTTCTAGGTACAATTAAGAAACTGGTTTTCAAATGAAAAATTTATAGTGTCATTCAAAACAATGCAATGAAACTAAAAATTTTTTATCACTGTTTGGAAAAGCAACGGTTATGATTTAGATACTACAGTGAGTGGTGGCCACTGCAGTGCTCTAAAACAGTTAGGTTACATTTATTAGGAAGCGTTTGATTTTCTCTGGTGCTTTCAGGTGTGGGTCCAGTCAGCCTTTTTAGGCAGTGGTATCCAGTGTTTGTCCCAAAGTGTTTGAGCTAGCCGGTTTCAGGAGAGGGTCACTTTCCATTTCTTGCTTCACGCATCTACAGAAATGAAGAGAGAGAGGGAGGGAGGTTTCTTTGCATTAGATCCACTGATATTCGCTCCTACGGACTCGTAGTTCTGGTGAGCTTTTGTTTAAAAAGAAGGCAAAACAGCAAAAACCTTGTTCGTCTTATCAATTTAATTTAAATCTGCTGCCTGGTATGAATTACGCTGCTTCTGGCAAGAGGAATTTGCTCTGCTAAGCAGATACTGTACAATTTACAACTCTATAAATCATTTGCTGAGGAGTGGGGGTGGCGAACTGTTTTGCTTATAGCAACACATCCAATTTTTCAAAGATGTAAGAATGACAGGGCATTTTTTCCTAAGCAGCCACCGTAAGATAGTTGTGGGAAGGACAAAGCAGGCTCCTCCTACCCTTACCACAATGATGGTTTCCCCCCCCCCCCAGCTCTCAGTGTGAAAATAAAAAACTAATATAAAGGTAAATTATCTTTGTCTGACTGAATCTTCTTCTTAATTACTGTTTTCATGCCCAAAGTCATAAACATGCGAGCTTGCCTGACTGATAAGTTTTTACTCACACAGACATTGGTCCATTTCCTGTTCTTGGCATCTCTGTACTTTGCTGGTCCAACTCAGACAGCAATTTTAAGATGTTTAATGCAGCCTGGAGGAAGAAAGAGGCACATAACATGCACACATTACCACATATACCTGAAATAGTACTGAACAACATCAACTTGGAACTACCCAAAATCCTGACAGAATTTTGTTTTGAGCGTAAAAAGGATGTTTTCAACAACCAACACTCTCAGGAATTCTCTCGGTGTGCCAGATGAATGAAAGCATCCTATGGACAAACTGGTCAAGTTGTCTGAAGTCCACTTCCACAGACAGGCATTTAGGTTCTGTTAAAACTATTTCATCAGAAGGAGAGAAAAGAAAAAGAAAGATGGCGATGTGTGTTTTCCTCTCCTGACACATCAAGTAGGACTCCTGGATGGGATGATGGGAAAGATGCATGGACCTTAGTTCAAACTTTAAGGGGGAGGGGAGGACAGCACAATGACTTCTTCTATACTGCTCAGTAGTGCATGTTCCCGCCTCAACTTTGACATACGAAAAAACGTGGGTGAGCGTGGCTACCGTGGCGCTGCCGTCACTAAAAAAGCCACATACATCATCACACTAGTTGAAGAAGATTTCCTCCCCCCACCCCTCCAAGTAATCAAGATTAAGTTTGGTTTGGAATTAGTTCATAAGAAATATGTCATGCTACTTATAAATCTAACAGGGGCAGTGCATTCCAGACTGTTCTAAAATGTGAATGCTTGAGTATTTAGATGTGCTTGATTATAAGGCACTTAAAACATCTGACAAATACAACTATATTTGTTGCTTCCCTCAAGTCCCTTTTTTATTTATCCAGTAGGTGTCCTCAGAAACAAGATCACAGGTGCTTCATACAAAACAATAAAAACCTGGAGATGACCAAGAATGACATTTTGCCCTTTAATCTGAAGGCGGTATGTCTGGAGGAAATCCTACCAACCAATAAACCTGGATTTTCTGCACGTCAGCTGAGATGGCATTCTGGTTCCCTTACCATATCATGGCAAGATTCTACATCCTTTCCAATTCCATGGCTGATCAGGGGTGGCTGAGAGGAACAATTTATAAGAGACACAAATTCATTCTTGTTGTTTTTGGGGAAATCTTTGTATTCAACCTAAGAGAAAGCAAAAAGCTTTAGTCACTTACTTAATTTAATTTATACCCCACTTTCCTCCCCAATGGGGACCCAAAGCAGCTTACACCGTCCTCCTCACCTCCATTTTATTCTAAGAACCCTGTGTGGTGGATTACGCTGAGAGTGACTGGCTCAAGGCCTCCCAATGAGTTGCTACGGCAGAGTGCCCTTTCAAACCTGGGTCTCCCAGATCCTAGCCTGACACTCTTGCCACTACAGCACACTAGTTATTGCCAAATACGTGAACACAAACCTGCTTACTAGGAACAAGCACCCCAGACCCTTGGGCAAGCAGCGTTCTCAGCAGCACAAAGACCCCCCTGCTCTGGAATCTGGGAAACCACTTGCATTTCGTGCCTGTTTAGCTTCTTCTGTAAACTGACAGCAGCCAAGCTTTTCCTGAGCCACATCTGTGACCTTATTAAAATCTCCAATGCATGCCATATTCACTATTAACTTATCAGTTCCAATCTTTCCCTTTTGTCTTGTCCAAACATAGAGGCTTAGACCCTAACCATGCTTTCTGGGGGAAAAAGAGAGAGGTGGAATTCTCCCCTTCCACTGCAAACCTCCCTGTTGTTGCCAGGGGGCAACAATCCCGAGGGATATGAATGGGGGGGGGGTAAAAGCAGGCTTCAGCAAGTGTATACCTCTCTAAGTGATGCTTGCACTAGATAGGAGTCAAATCAAGAGCCAGTACACCCAGAAAAAGCATGACCTGCATTCTGCCTGATGCCCAGAAAACTACTGTCTTTAAAAACAAACAGTAGTGTTTTTTAGAAGCTCCAACAGCCTTTGATGAAGAGGGATATAAAGCAAATGGTAACCTCTAAAATGATGGTGCTGACATTTCACATTCTTCCATTGCACAGTATGTCCAAGGCACAGACCCTTTGATGCATTAAGCGTGACATTGACAATGTAAATCTGCATTTCAGGGTGAGCAAGTCATGCCTAGCAGGAAATGTTAAGAGGCTGATCTACATCCTCAGAAGATTCAAGCAGCACACCAGTTTCTGGAAAATGACCGCCATGTTAGGATATTTCCCAAGTAAAAAGCTGCAGTAAAGCTGCTCCTCAAGAAGAAAGGGTTTTTTTGGTTTTATTGTTCTACTTTACTACATGTAACTCTAACCCACTCCCCTGAGGGAACTTTAGTCCAGTGATTTCGTATCTGAAACAGCACCAAGGTCCAGGAAGACTGGAACCACAGAAATTCACTGGCCATGTAGATGAATTCGTTATCAAAGGTATGCTGGACAAAATAAGTCCCATCAAAGGAACTGTTTAACTAAGCACTTGGGCTAGTTGCACAGGGATCTAGGAGGTGCCTTGGCCTAAGCTATACTGAAAGGAATGGAGGCTGCACCATTGTGGTGCTCTGCGGAGGAGCTGCAGGGTTTTTAGAATATTTTGAGCAGACAATGCATCACAATCATAGCACAGTAACAGCTTCTGGACCAACCACAGGTTATGGCTTTGTGGAACAAAATTCTCATGTACATGGGAAAATCCTACAAAGACACTAAAGTGTTCCTCAGGCAGCCAGTTTACCTGGATTCCCTGGACACTGGAAAGGTAGTCCAACTGTTCTGAGGGTCTAGCGAGTGGTCCATGGGGTACATGGCCCGAGGAGCTGTTTTTTAAAATGGTCTCAGCAGTAGGGGACGTGCCACCGTATAACAACTCTCTAGCAATCATGGCCGTCACTGTAGCCTTGGCAGGATTCGGGGCTGCCCTGCTGAACTCTTTGGTGTGGTGTCCTTGATTCACTCCTACAGCTTGTGCAACCTCGGGGACCATGGGAAGAATGCCAGCAGGAAGCTGCTGATGGCTGAGATAAGGCATCCTGAACTCATCCTCTTTATTACCTACACAAAGACAAAATTATAGAGCAGAGTTGGCAATTAACTGGCAATTATCTGTCATGCACACAATGGCAGAACACTGAACATTATCTAAAATTACTTTTGAAACTCAAGAATCTATCCCAGCCCTCATCAAGATAGCAGCACTCGATACGGGAATATGGTTTACTTGGAAGATTTCTAAACTGATTCTTCTCAGAGACTCAACAGAAACAAGTTAAGCCAATAAGGTGCAGCTGATGTAAACTTCACGAGATCTGCCAATTCCCAAAGTATTTTAATTGTATACAATCATAATCCATGAAGCCAAATAAAAAATTAAGATCACTTACTAGCAGATGTTTCTTCAGAACCAGGTTCAAAAAAGGTTACTTTTCTTCCATCACCTGGCTTTTTTACTGGTGTCTAGCAGGAAAAAAAAAAGGGGGGGGGGAATTACTTTAAAAAATTCTGTCATCTAAAGTTACAACTAAAAATTTGGTTCAACTTCATTCAAATCCTAGAAGGGTAAGCTCATCCGGTCAAACAGATAGCTACGACTTTCGCCCTGGGAACCTCCAGGCCTCAGAATATCATGACACCAGTTCCATGTCAGGAGGAGTTAGATGGCTGGAACTACACAACCACTGTGCAGATGATTTGCATCAACTGTGTGGACAAGAGCCACCCCCACCCCCCTTCACCGACTGACGGACCAGAGACGCCTAAGATCCCAGGTGTTCAAGTTCACAACGAGGCAAGAAAGGAATTAACACGAGAAGGCAAGAACAAAAAGATTCAGGGGAACTGTCGCACAACCCGCATATTGCCCACTCCCCAAATATAGTACTTCTCGACATGGACAAGATCAGCTCTGCCCCTTGGTCAAGCAAGAAAAGGAATCTGGATCCACCATCTACACCGGCGTATCGATGGGCTTCAGCCACAAGCTCCTTTCCCCTCGATCAATCAATTGTGGCCTCCAGATTCTCTTAGGAATGCATGTTACCATTTCAACCTACATTCGAGGCCACCATTTAAGAATGCATTACCTTTTCTTCTGTCTTTAGTGCTGGCTTTGGGGGTTGGGGTTGAGGGACTTTGAATCCTAAGACTTCCAGCATGTTTTCAGCTGCATTGCGCTTTGCTACTTTCTTGTTAGTTCCCATCCCATCCGCTGTGTGCATGCCAACTTTCACCTGGAGCAGAAAGAAAACCAGGCAGTAGTGGCAAGAAATTGTTTTAAGTAATAGCATAAGCATTATTATTGGCCACTTACCCATCCCACATACGGCCTGATAGGGCAGCCAAGTTTAACAGAGATTACTTTTCCCCTTGATCACGGCGAGCGCCTTAATGCCATTTATTGCAGGCATTGTAGCCTGAAAATTACACAACAATCTTTATTCCATGAACACCCTCTAGCACTTTTGAGGCTCCAAGTAGTTATATTTCAGCAAGTCTCCAGGATACAGTACTAAGAGAACTTGACAACAATGCCTGTCAGTTATAATGCACTTGCAATGGACTCTGTGCCTTTGGTTTGAGGAAGACGAAAAATAAGAGGCTGAAGAAATAACCACTTGTTGATAATATTGCACCATGTTGCTTTAACACCATGTTTTTGAGTTTTCAAGGCACAGAACTTCCAAAGGATTCCATGGAGTCATCAGCTGCCCAGCAGTGAGACAAAATTTCCCAATGTCCTGTTTGAGGATTGGACCAAAACGTTCTCATACTGAACTCCTGAAGAATAAGCTATTTGTATATATCTTCCTTCTTATCCAAACATGGAGACAGCAAAGCTTGAGATGGTACCAAAGGAGGATGACAAAGAGGGACCAGAAATACAGGCTAACAAAGGGTAGTGGATGGAATGAGGTTCAAATTTCTTAAGCAGAGAAGGTGGGCTAGGAGCCAAGAGCAGGAGGTGGGAAAATTCATGCGAATACTGATCACGCTGTAAAAAATTGAGGGACACAGAACTGGAAGGGATTCAGCTCACAGCACTCCACAAATGAGAATTACCAAGCACTTTCTTTCATACAAACAAAAGCTGCCTATTTCATATAATAAAGCAAGATTAAGTCTTTTTAAAAAAACAAAACAAAACAGCTCTTTAGAGCACAGTTGCTGTTTTGGACTTTGAAGTCCTGCTCAAGGGAGAAATATACAGGTTATTCTCACATGGTTATTCTCATCTTGTATAGCATTTCTAGTGCACTTTGAGTATTAGGACATGCCTAGTAGTCAACCTCAGTCAATTCCGGGAAGCTATCCTGAGGCATGGGTAAAACTTAGTGTCTAGAGGTTCACCACTGGCATCTTTATCCCTGCTTTCTTCCACTGTTTTTCTAATAGGCTAGAGAATAGCTAGTCAATATTTATCGGGGACAGGTCTTATTGTGTGACCCATACAAAAAATAAGCTTGTCAGAAAAGGAGCCAGTATGCAACTGCATTTTGTATGGAAGAGCCCAATAGTAATTACACAGGTATATGTCACTGCTGTACATGCCGTGTAGTTTCTCAAGTGGATTACTGTAATATCATGTACATGGGACTGCTCTTGAAGACTGTTCAAAGATTCAGCTGGTCCAGAATGTGCATCTTTTCTCTGACGATGCTAGCCACAGATCATGCGATACTCATTTGCCCTGTGAATTTCACTGGTTCTCAGTTTGTTTCTGGGTTGAATTCACTGTACTGATTTTAATCTTTAATCCTGGGATCTGAGATATTTAGGAACATTTTCTCCCACACACCACTACCTGAAGATAAACCTCTAGAGTCAGAACTTTGCTGGGGATGGCATCTGTACTGTGGAATTCCCTAACAAGGATATTCGCTGGGACAGCTTCTTTATTTGCAAGGGCATTTTAAATCTTACAGGCTAAAAGATGACTTTGGATTTTAAGGTGAGATATACTATTGCCATGCATTTAAAATTTTTGTTTAGGAATTTTTTTACGGAGTTCTACCGTAATTTTATTGTAGGGTGCTCTGAGAGCCCCTTATGGCCAAAAAGCAGCTTGTAATAGTTAAGGATAAATACTGGGGATGTGCAATTCGGGTTTCTGATTCGGGAAAACTACCCAAATTGGACCTGATTTGCAAAAATTTGGGATTTCCGAAACAGCCCCAGCATGACGGGTCCCTTTCAGAAAACTCGAATCAAAGATTCGGGTCAAGGAGTTTAAACGCCCGTTTCCGTGCCACTGCACAGCGGCACGGAAAGGGGTATTTAAACTCTGGAATCAGCTGCTCATCGGGGGCTTCCCTAACAAGCGGCTGAGTGCCGGTTGCAGGGCTTAAAATGCCTCCTTCCATGCTGCTGTGCAGGGGCACAGAAAGAGACATTTGAAGCACCGAATCAGCTGCTCCACTGCACCCAAGCTAGAGCCATTAGGCTTACCGCACCCGAAGCAAGAGGGGTGAGGGAATCTCCCCGCACCTCTCGCACCGGGTGCAGCAGCCAGGCGGTGCCGCTCTCCCGATGCGAGAGGAATGGGGAGAATCAACCTGCCCCTCTTGCATCAAGGAAAGAGAATGGCAGGGAAGTAGGCTTAAGCATGCACCTCGTCCCCGGGCCCCTTGTTCACCTGGTGCTGCCAGGGCTGGGGAACTCCCTGGCCCCATCAGCTGTGGGTGAAGGGGGAGGCGGGCTTCAGGCAGCACCTCGTTCCCGGGCACCTTGTTCACCCAGTGCTGCTGGGGCCAGGGAACTACCCGGCCCCATCAGTAGTGGGTGAAGGAGGCGGTGGGGAGGAGTGGGGGAGGCGGCCGCTGATGCGATCCCAGGGAGATGTAGAGAGACTCCCTGCCTCCCTGGCATCGGGTGAAGGGGAGGCAGCGGCAGGGGGCTAGTTTAAACTGGCCACCCCGGTCACTGACCTGATTGCAGGGGAGATAGGGAATTCCCTCCCCCACCCCCGAAGCAATTTCTGAAGCAGCTTGCCACTTCGGAAATTGCTTATTTTCGACTCTTTTTCCCGCTTCGTCAATTACAAAGCGGGAAAACCGAATATTTTTTTGCTGCACACCCCTAATAAATACTATAAGCCCTGACATGTGAGCTCTGCACACAAACCTGCATAATGAACTCCCTGCGCCTGGGAAGCCCCCGTTCTGTGATGAGCATGTATTCTGGCTCCTTCTCTTTCTTGGCTTGCTGTATTTGAGCCAATCTGCTAATAGGATTCATACCTTGGCCATATTCAGGGCTCGTCTGTAGCTGAGATTGGGAGAAGAAAAAAAGATGAAATCAGCCAACAGCAGCAATTCCAAGATTGTACACTCTCACTAAAAACTCTTCAAACTAGACCTTGTATATTTGCTGCTAATGAAGGCCGAATGAAACATACTCATTCCAGTATGCTATGCTTAGTTTCTGCACATGGCTGTCACAAGTGGGTTGAACACACACACACTCTCTCTCACACACACACACACACGCGCGCGCGCGCGCGCGCGCGCGCGACAACTAAGACAAGAACACACTGGGAACATCCATCAAAATGAAATTACACAAGAACACAGAGGACCGCAGCAAGAGGACAGCAGCAAATACAAGTATCTTTAATGTAGGCAAGTTAAAAAATGGTGTCCTTGTGGAAACAATAATGAACTGTAGATATATAGCATCACTGTTTCCATAAGAGCCTGTCCAATTGTCCTGGCATTTGGATGAGCTCCCCTCAAAAGGGGGGTGGGTTTATTGTGGTGGCACCTTGCTTCCGGAATTCCCTCCTCTACATTTGTCTGCCTGGCATTTGAAACTTAGATCAAGTGCCAGGAAAAGGCACTTTCACTGTCGCAGGTTCGTGGCAACATGTAATTTCTCCCTTCCCGCATGCAGGGGTGTTTGTCACCATCTTCATAAATGATGTTATGATTTTATGATGTTGTGACCTGCCTTGAGCCTGCTTGCCGGGAGGGCAGGATATAACTCCAACAAAATAAATAAATTTTACTGTTTCTTAGTGTGACTACTGGTTTTAAAGTTGTAATTTTTAACGGAATTTTCTGCATTTCTCGATATTCTGAATAAGCCACCTCAAAAGCTAGGTTACGAGGCAGCACAAAAGTATTTCATATCATAAAATATTTGGGGCATCATTAGAGCAGACAAGGAGCAGCATTATGCATGGGAACAGCAGTGTATTCCAATGCCTCCAATCATAGGAGAGCATGGCATCCCCCTCCTCCCCACCGCCACAGAGGACAAGTTTTAGGGGAATTAAACAGGACCTTATAAAAGAGCAACATCATTTAATCCAGCCTAAGCTTTCATGAGTCACTGCTCACTTCATCAGATCCATTTAGACTATTAGGTGTTTGCACTGACTCTCTATACATCTGATGAAGTGAGCTATGACTTATGAAGATGTTTAATTTTGCTCCAGCAGACCAACACTGCACCCCATGTTAATATGAGGAGTTTCTAATTTTGCAATACGTGTAGGCTCAACTCACCTTTACTATTGATTTTGTTTTCTTTTTGATCCGTGGCTTCATTTTCTCCACCGTAGGAAGGGGAGGCAGCTTCTTCAACTCTTCCAGGACTGCTATAGCTGCATTCTTCTTGGAGATCTTCTTGCTCTTGCCTTCACCCTCACCCATGAATTCGCCGACAGAAACCTTGGTTACAAAACTCTTCATGTGAGGGGGACCACTTTCCCTGGTCACCTGTTTCAGAGGGAAAAACTGAGTGAAAGCGTGATAAACACTTATTAAAAGTGGTAGGGTACAATGGTTTTAGCAAACTTCACTCACATGAACTACACTGTAAATATGGAGAGGGAATAATAAGGGTAGAAGAAGATTAAATGGGTAAGCACTGCTGAAACCCATCATGGCATGACCCTTACCTCTTCACAAGTAAAAATATAAACTCAGAAGCATTAACATGCTTTAGGGATGTTATTCTTTGTATAACGTTATTCCATTCAGTAAGCACCAAATTTGCCTTTTGGGGTATACATCCTCCCACCCAAATGTCAAATACTTGAGTCTATGTACAAGTAAGTATAGTATATAAAGCATACTAAATCTTGGCATGCAGCCATGCTTAAGTTAAGCAAACACCCAAATATTAATTTGCAGGGAAGGAGCAAATGCGGCTTTGAACAGTTTTTAAATACATACAACAAACACTTTATCAGAAAGAGAGTACATTCTTAGAAACAAACTTTGTCAGAAGTTGGACATTTATAAAACCAAGCTGGGACAATTAGCCTTTCTCTATCTTTAACTGAGCGTAATCCAAATTCAGCCATACGACAAAGCAGCTGTAATGAAACTATGTATCTCAAGGGACAGCCAGAGGTATGTAGCAGACCCTCTACAAGCTTGTAACACACATACACACATCCATCCCATTCCATCTTTTGAGTCAGGAAAGAAAAAAATCCTATTTTATTTCTGAAGTGATATAAAACAGACAATACTCGGTTGTGGGTTTGCAGCCCAAGTTGGGTCCCCAGTTAAAGTATACCCCTGCATACACTTGGCTCCCAGCCAAAGGTGCATTGGTAGCATTCTTCTTCAATATTTTAGAATACATTCACTGCTACCCACACTCAACCTCTCGGTCCCGTTTGATACATTTCAGGACCTCGGGAAGGAGAATCTGGATATATTAATACATGGATTTAACAGACTGATGTATCTGACCCAAAATGTACCCTCCTCCCCATTTTTCTTCAGTATTCTAAATAAAAATCCCAGGTTACAGCAATTAACTAAACCTACCTCAAAATTCACAGGCAAGTTCCTTTTAAGTGCAATCTCAAACACTTGGCTTATTTCAGATTTATTGAGATTTTCGTCATCTGGTTCTCTCCCATTAATCTAAGAGAAGAACAATTATGTTGAAGAAGCTTTTTGCACAGCTGCCAAAACCAGCTCACTAATAGCATAAGGGATTAGTGTCACAGCTGTAAACACAATTTTCTTTAAAAGCAGGTTAAGTTGTACTTTTGCTGCCAATTCTCAGTACAATTGCTGCAGCATGCAAGTGAAACATCTGAAACTTGCTAGCCTGAAAACCACTGTGAAAATGTGTGCGCGCGCGTCCATGGGCATGTGTGTGTGTGTGTGAAAGACTCAGGGACATGTTTTAAATGTAGGAAATGTTAATTTCAGTGTATATGCAAGCAGTTACCTAAAGGCAAGGTATAAATAGGACAGGAAGAAAGATCTACCAAGGTTTTAGCCTACACTATGTCCAGTATAGAAGACTGACCCACCTCCATGTTACAGTAACCCACTTCCATGTCAGATGCCAGAATCCCAAGAGAGGCATGGCTATTTCTTTGTGTTTTTCAGAATAGGAGCCTATTGTGACACACGCCACACCACTTTTGAAACTGAGGGAAGCTGGAAAAAAACAACAACCCTGCAGACTGGAGCCTACCTCTCCAAGAAAAAGTCCAAAATCCCCACCGGGTCCATCCAAGCCCTTGGGCAGCCCTAGCATAGATGTTTGAATCTCAAGTTACAAATTGCAAGCACTGAATATTGCATAGTACTACACAAGATCAATCCTTGCTTGATTAGAAACAATAACTATCACAATAAATTATTTCCTACTGGGGAGCTTTTGGCATGGCAGCTACCTTCTCTGTCTGGGGTATAAGTTGGGTGTTAGAACGATGAGGTTCATTTTGGAAGTGCTGTGTTGGTATTTAAAGAGAGCGCATGGAGCAAAGTACATATATCCAGAGAACGGGAGTGTTTTCCCGTTTAATCTGGCAGGTCAAATTTGTATCAGCTGCAAGCAAGACAGCGTATTTTCTTCTATTACGCAATGATGCAAAGTAATCTGAATTTCGGGCCAAGGCAAACTATTTCTGCAACTTGCAGAGATACAAATAGGAATGTACTTATTTATTTTATTCTGCGTCAGTCAGTTGTGCAGAGAGAGGAAATAAAGTTATGCAAGCCTCATCTTCCGGCCCATTCTATTTTTATTTTTTATTTATTCTAATACTACTACTCATCATATTATCTACCTCCATAAAGGTTCCCCCAGACACAGCATCAAACAAAGTTGAGGAATCTTTGCAGTCATATGGACTAGACACTTGCTTTAAAAAAATTCTCAGATACTGATTTTTGCGCCCAGTACCAAGTTGTGCCCTGCCCGCACCTACCCTTGCATGAAATCTACAGGGTTTTTAAATGGAGGAGTGGAGAAGGATGGAGCTGCTTTAAGTTCCCACTGGGGAGAAAGGCAGGGGTGTGTAAATGAATAAAGAGCCAACCATGCAGGCCTGATCCAAAACAGAGTGAAATGTAAAGAATGAACTTCCGTGCATTCCAACAATATACTCCACTTCCAAGATTCAGACTCTCAATGCTTTTTTAAAAGCAGGAAGCAGTCGCCGAAGATGGAGAGAAACACAGGGCATGGAGACCAGAACAGTGCCTCGCCCCTTTCAGATGAGTCTGCCAGCACCACCGGTATGTTTTCAAGTACTATTTTGTAAAAGCCTTAAACGGTGATGCGCATACAGTCTGAACCAGGTAAGACTGCACGTAGTCCAGCAAAACGTGACCAGGAGAGTAATATTTGCATAACTGGAGTTAGAGGTTTAGAGGAATCGTCTGTGTCAATGCAGGATGATCCGATCAGCTTGATTTTTTTCCCCTCTCACAGTTTACCTATTCAAATATTTAGCCTGCCGTTTCTAGTCTTGAGATAGCCATATTCGGGGGGGGGGGGGAGATCTGTAAGCTTCATGTTACCATCCACGAGTTTTAACTGCAGGGCCTACTCAGTTTAAGCAGGCTTTCGTACAGCAAGCTAATACTTCGAGATTTTTTTTCCTACTAAGGTCAACTTACTATATGATGGATGATAGATTATATGTGAAGTGTAACACTACAAAGGAAGGAAGAGAATTAGAAGGGGGATTTATCTCTAATAGCAGAGATGGGAAGTTGGACAGTCGCCCAACTGGCACACCTTCTTTCTCTGAATGACAGGCTTTAATGAATAAGCGCTCAGGAACTTTGTAAAAATACAGAACAACATCTAACTTTTAAAAGTCAGATATTTAGTGTTCTGTGAGAGCTTTTGTTATGTGGCACCAGTTTAGATGAAATTCAAACATACACAAACTTCTATTCATTCATCAAGCAGGATAGGGTTTTTTTTAGACCTAACACAAGTTATTTTAGACCTAACTAAAATCATGCACACACAGAAGGCTGAATGCACATGCTTCACAATTAATTCATAGCAAGTGGCTAATATGCCGAGGAGGAGCATATTAGAGACATCAATGCATGCACAGAAGCCTCCCAGCATCCAAGGGAAAGAAGCGTGCCATACAGTGCTATGCATTACATGCAACAATCCCCCTTTCAAATAACTATCATGCAAAATTAGTCAACTGCAGCAAACTGCAAACAGGACAGGGGAGAATGGTAGAAGAGACAAAGCACATGGTCAGTCAGCTACAGTTTTGCTAATAAAAAGGCTGTGCTGCGCCTGCTCTATGCCCAACAAGAAATCTGCGGGCTCCGACTAGGACTCGTGTCTGGCCTTTATATTTTGAAATACTGTTAAACTAGAGGGCGTGTGCCTTTTTGTGCCAATAAGCCTTCGGTGCAACTTAAAATTTACTCTGCCCCCCAGTGCCATCTAAATTCAAGTCTACAACATTGTCTAGCCTTCATTTTAAGACTTACAGATCCAGCTGCCTGATGAAGAATTCTGGGGGAACTCCAAAGCTTGTTCACTGCTTGGAGACATTTGGACTGGTCCTAATATAAGGCGCTGCCATTTTACGGACAAGCAGACCAACACAGGCTACTGGCGATCTTCAGCAATTCTTTAGAATCTCATTTTACCATCAAAAGGAAAACAGGGAGTAGACTGCAGATGAAGGGAAAATTTAAACATCAAGCCTTTGAGAAGTGCCTGGGCAAACCATAGCTTGGGGTAGAGGATATAAAACCCAAGGTTCTGATCTCTAGTTAAAAGGATTTCCAATAGCAGTGTTGGAAAAGAGTAACGCCCAAGGCTTTGGAGCTGCTGCCAGTCAAGGTAAACAGCAGCAGGCTAAATAATTCTGGCAGCTTTGAAGGCAATGCCAAAATTAAGCAAGATGCAAATGGATAATGCCAGCAATTCAGCTCCGCTGCAAGAAGGCAACATTATCCTTCATGCAGCGTAAGTATATGGGTAAAACAGAACTCTCTATGAAACTCTTGATAGCGACAGTACCTTCAGAAATCCACCAATTTTATTTCAGAAATGACAAACATTTTGCCCATGAGAATTGCACAAATCATGATGACTGCATCTATAGTTATCACTTAAATACATTCTAAGGGAAAACTGGTCATCACACACCATTCCTACAGTGCCCTCAACCCTGGGTGCTAATAACTGCCTCACTTCTCTAAGCTGAATGTATTGCCATGACAGATGCACCTCACGTGTTATCCTCATGACCCCAAAAAGCATTAGAGAAGACTAACTTGGAACCCAACATTGAGGTTTTAATCATGCCTTAGATTAAAAAACCGAACTCAATTTTTATTCAAAGTTCCGGGTACAGCATCTCTCCTAGATTCATTATGATTTTCCCGAGGCAGTGTAGTTA
Organism: Eublepharis macularius; assembly: GCF_028583425.1. Classification (NCBI taxonomy): domain Eukaryota; kingdom Metazoa; phylum Chordata; class Lepidosauria; order Squamata; family Eublepharidae; genus Eublepharis; species Eublepharis macularius. The sequence continues at coordinate 147,135,123 of NC_072794.1, read as the reverse complement.
AGATGTGCGGTAACTCATGTACCATCAGAAGATGCATGCTATCTATGTGGATGGCCTAGGCTCTGTGGATTAATTGGAAAACAGATCTGCCTGGAGGTGCAGTAAGGAAGAGAGTGATCAAGATGTAAACACGGTAGTGGAAGACACCAGAAATCTAAGGCTATTCTTCCTCAGTTCTGTAAACTAGAGCCCATAGGGAATGCTGTTACTTATCAAATATAGCCCACTATTGATATTGTGGTAAGTCAGATTTTGCTACAAAGTACAAATTAGTATTAAGTAACTGCAGCTGAACTGTTCTGACAACCAGCCCTGCAATAAAGCAATTTCATCCCTACCATCCGACTTCCTGCCAGCATATTGCTTGTGTATCCCTTTCAATGGAACTAATTCCACAGCTGCATGTATCTCCAGTTAGCTGTAAGTCTCTCGAAGCAGCAGCAGCAGCCTTAGAAGATTTAACAAGAGCTAAAACAGAATCTGCCACAGAATATAAAGCAAGGGCCAAGCAAGCATCAGCTAATCTAAATTTCAAAGGTACCGAAAAAGTGATGCATGCACAAGCCTTTGAACATCAAAGCCACAGCATCTGCACACATCTGGCAAGCACTTTCAACAATCTGCAAAGGCAAAGGTCATATGCAAGTTTCAAGAGGAGCTAGAGGATGCTTCAGACATACTACCTCTGGTTTCTCAGGCAAGGGCTCGTTCTGCAGGATTTTCAGTGCTTTAGCAGCTGCATCATGCTTAGCAGCCTGTCTTGTTCTACCTTTCCCATGAAACTGCTGTCCCCCAATAGAGAGTTCCACTTCATAGAGCCAGGGTCCCACAGGAAATGGATAGAAGTACCTAAAAATGGAAAGACTCGACATTTCATGTTTCTGGAGAACAACAGGGATTAACTTGCCAGTAGCCAAAGCTCACATAAGGCCCTAAAACAGGAAGCCAATATTAACTGCCTGTTGAATTTCACAGCGCTCAGGGTGTTCACAGTGTATAACCAGAAATGTTAACACATCCAGAAGCACAGAGTAACGGCAACAATTAAAACTTTTATATAAACTCAACCGGCAAGTTTCTCCAGCCTGTGGCTATTTTCCACATACAACTTTTAAAACAAAGAATGCTGTATGTATTGTAAAAAACATCTGCTGTTCTATTTAGGCCAACCGGCCCCAAGAAAGAAGCATGTCAATTCTGCGACACACTTCACCTTCACCGGCCAGGTTTTGGCATGTCAAGATTTTTAAAAAGAGCTTTTCCTGGACATTGTCTCGCTGCAAGGGGAAGAAGTGAGAGCAGGAAAGTTGCTGTACAGCTCATCTAAGCACGAGTGGAAGGGAGGTAGCAGGCAACCACCAGCTCACTTTGCGTGGAGATGAAAAGCATCCTGCAAGCCTCACAGAGAAGGCGCAGACCAAGCCAGCAAAAACGCAACTTAACTGGCCAGGAAGCAAAGTGGGAGCCAATCAGTGCAAAGCAGTAGGCATGCCTTTTGGGCTCCCTGCACGGATTCAAATGCAGAGGGATGCAGCCACAGCGAGGCCCACTCAGCAGCTTGGGAACCACGTACGGCTCTCTGACAAGCCACTAGTGGCTCTTCTGAACACTGCTCCCCAGCGTGGCGCCAGTCTCATGTTTCAGGAAAGTGGGCAGGGTCCTTGCTTGGTGTTGCTTGTGGCTGGCAGGTGTGTCAAGAAACAAACTTGCTTAGTTTGTTTCTTGTTTAGATCAAACACTTGGGTTCAGGCTTTTGGCCTAGCAGTTAGATTTACTGCCCTCCCTTTATTGCCCCCCTTTGATTCTGGAGACAGTTTTTCTTTTAAAGACTGGGGCTGGGATGGCACTGCCAGTTCTCAGCCGGACAAGAGCGAGCCTTGGCACCGCAGGGGCTAAAATCTCAAGAACAGGACAATTAGGGAGGCAAGTTCTGGCATTCCACCTAGTTAGCCCATGGCATCACGGGAGTGATGAGTTCTTCCCCTCCACCTGTGAAGGCAGGTAACTGCAGAGCCTGCCTTCATAGGCTTCACCCTTTTTGAATGGCTGAGTTGCTCAAGCCTGCTGCAGGCAGCTGGCCTTTAAAAGCTGTCTTTTTAGTCTAGTCTTTTGTCCCTTTTTGGTTTCCCTTCTGCCTGAAGGACCAATCCCTTTTTTGAGGACTGTGCTATAAGTGGAGTCCTATACTTGGGAGTTTATTTTGTCTTTTGGACTTCTGGACTTAACATCTTAAAGCTTTGTTGGATTTTCTGACCTGCCTGAAAGGTAACATCTGGATTAGGCTTATAAATGTTAAGTGTATGCTAGTTTACCTATCTAGCCGTTATTTTGCTTCTCCTCTTTGCTTACACTCCTATATATTCTTATAGTTGACATACTGCACTTCCTTCAATATATTCTATTAACTATATTTGTATAGAGTTGAGCATTACTGCTTCAATCTGAATCCAGTACTTCAGCCAATTTGCCATAGCTACTCAAGTAATTTGTTTTCTGGAGTCAGCCTGCAAAGTGCCCGCCTTGCAAGGCTGACGTCTGTTTAGTGCCCAGAGGGCTTGAGGCTTAACCCTCAGTCACAAGATGTGGGTTAAGTAAGAGAGGACGGTGGTGACATGCTACCCTGGGAAGTGAGGAAGTATTTTACTCTGTGACACTGCTGAGGAGGATGGCAGCCTTCCTGAGGGATCCTGGATGCAGCTGCCGCCCTTGCCCTACAAGGTGTTTCCATGTTGAAACATCTGCCACCAGAGGAACAAATAAGCTGTAGGCCTCATGCCAGGGATGGACGCAAACGTGGCTCTCTTGGCTGACGGTAACAGCAAATGTGCCTTTCCGTGAGCCACAGAATGATTACCACTGCTTTAACATCTCCCTGCTCTCAGTCTTTTCTCTTTGCTTCTTACCTCCAAACTCCAGAACACCCTAAGGACTTATCAGCTCATTCATTTTCACCTTCACTACAGAGTCTTCCAGGAAGAAGACTAGGGTCTTTACAGTGGCTCCTTTGTCCCAAATACTGAGAACGTTTCAAGCAGTCTGTACCCACATTTCCAAGCAGGTCAAGTAAAAAGTTTTCTTGTTCTGGGAGACAACCGGGAGTTGTCTGAAACCCAAAAAAGTTGGTAGAGAGACTCCATGAAAGGAACATAGAAAAACAGAGCGGGAATGTACTTGAAGAGCCATCTAGTCCAACCCCCTGCACAATGCAGGAAATTCACAGTTACCTCCCCCACTCTTCCAGACCACTACTCTGTGCCCAGAGGAAAGGAAGAGACCTACTGGATCCCTGGGCAATCTCGCCTGGAGGAAGATTCCCTCCTGACCCCAAAGCCGCAATCGGCATTACTCTGGACATATGAGAAAGGGCCAGGATAGCCCAGCATCTGCTCATCGCTTCCTGCCCTCTCCCCCCCAATCTGCCTAAATTCATTTTGAGTCACAGAATCAGCACTGCTGCCAGATGGCCATCTAGCTTCTTCTTAAAACCTCCAAAGGAGAGAATCGTTGCTCGACCTACCGTGGGGGATAAGCGCCACCTCTCATATTATAGTTGTAGGTGGATCTCATCTCCGTGTAAGGATCTATAGGTTTGTACATAGGTTTCTTTCCCAGCTTCATACAAAGCGCATTCAGTTCCACTGTGGGGGTTACACTGTCTGAAGAAAAGAAGATAGAGCAACTGTTAAAGTTGGAGGCGGGCGACAGCCATGTTATTCCCTGAATGTTCATTCCGTTGAGTTAGGAGCAACAGGACACACTTGAGAAGCATCAAGTAAAATAAATTTTGTATTAAGTGCTCACAGAAGGCAATGGCGCAGAATCGCAAGTCTGGCCATTTGTCACATTCGTTAATTTACAGAAGCAAAGTTTTAATACAAACAGCCCCTGAAGATGACGACTATTATTTTGCCGTAGCACACAGCTTGGTTTGCATTTGCAAACAGCCATTCAGAACAACCAGCATTTGATAGGGAAGCCCAATAACTGTACGTACAGAAAGCGAAAAAGCCAGACAAGCTGTTCAAGCTGGAAAGTACCGATCAAGATGCTTTGCATTACACCTGTTTGATTTCATCTCTCATGGTGTTTTTTTTTCTTCTCCTCAGGATCACGTTGCTCGTGCCGTTCTTTTGCATCCTGCATTTGCCGGATTGCCAGCCAGCTCCCTCTCATTTGTGTATTACTTTGTACAATGTAAAGCTTCCTTCCGGAAAGTTAAAATCAGCGGCCAGGATGCAAATGGCAATGTTTGGCTATGTACACCGGAGCTTTTCAACACACGCACAGCATGCCTCAAAACCACACATATTACTGACAGCCAAACAACCCTCCCCAGTGAAAGATGCAGCTCTGGAGAAAGAAAAAATACCTTTGGAATTTTCTCTTCCCCTTGAGACTTGCCTGGCACCTATGCCCCTTCAGGCACCAGACCAAATCATTTCTCTTTGGGGTTTCTGCCCAAGGGCTGTTTATTAACATCGTTTTAGACTGTTTTGTTTTACATGTCTTTATGCACGGCTTTATAATTTGGCTTGTCTTGTTTTGATTGGCACAGTTTTATTTTGTTGGCTTGGTCTGCTTTACTGACTCATTTTACTGCCTGAATCGGTTGTGTTTTATGGTTTTAGTTTTAAGTTGCCTTGAGCAGGACTGCAGAGGCAGCATGCACATTTCCCCAAATAAACCGCTACTCAGAGTTTTGACACATGCAGAAAACACTTTAGGTGTGTGCCAGCCCAAATGTGAGACCTCAAGAATCACATCAAATCACTCTGGATTTATTTTCTTTGGTTTAAGAAACAGTGCTTATTTAATGTTTTCGCAACTTCCAGAGAGAGGCAGCTGCTGAAGATTTAATGCTTTCAGCTGTGGAAAAAGTAGGTAGAGGTTAAGGTGCACAGCAGCACCTAGATTGTATGAGTGGTGCAGCAGTTAAGAGTGTCAGACTAGGATCTGGGAGACCCAGGTCTGAAACCCCACTCCGCCATGGAAGCTTGCCCGGTGACCCTGGCCAGCCATTTGCGCTCAGCCTAGCCTACCTCACAGGGTGATATTGAGGATGAAATGGAGAAGAGAACATTGTAAGACACTTTCCCCGGGGGAAAAGGTGGAGTATAAATGAAGTAAATAAATAAATGTAGGTATTTCTCTAACAGAATAAGAAAACATACTTGCACAGAAAGCTGCTCTCAGATGAAAACTTGTCTATTAAAAATGCTTTAAGATCTGGAGTACAGTTATCAGATTAAGTGCACAGGTAGTTGGGGATATATAGCAGCAGAGGCAGCAGAAGAGAAGAAAACAGTTGCGGAGAATGCTGCAGCGGGGATCCAAAGGACAATGTGATTAGTTTCACACCCCAAGGGAGCTTTGTACCAAAGATTTCTAAATAATTCTGAAACCACACCCTCCTCCTTAATCTTCTTACTTTCAGATGTAGTCAGACACAGAAGGAGCAGGGGTCTATGTAAGGATCTGTCAAGTAACCTTCAAAAGACTCCACTGTTTGTTAGTAAGAGCTTTATTGAAAAGTTGCTAGTATCATGATCTTACTGGTTCTTTGCCAGGAATGAGGGTACAAGCAGGTATCAGGTACATATGTCATTCAAAGGCTAACACTCCTCCTTGGCTAAGCCCACCCCTTTTCTAAAGGCTGGCTAATTCCACTGGGAAACATCTATGCAGGGGATGAGACACAGGGAGAGATGACATACAGGGTTTCAAGGTTATACAGGCTTCCTTTCTCATAGCCCACATGTGAGAGCATACTCTAGCAGAGATAACTTCAGGAACAAACAGACTTACACCCTGTGAATGTGTAAGAGACAGCTTACAGTTCAGGCACAGCATAACTTTCACAGATAATCGTAACAGACAGACCCAGCCCTCAGGTACAAGCATGGCAGATGCTGCCAACATTTGATAGTCTGCTGTTGAAAGTAAAAATGTAAATATCACCCCCTTCCCCAAAAGATCATGTTGACCTTGCACGCCCTAAATGGCTTGGGACAGAAGCGCCACCTCCATCCATATGAATGCACCCAGGATTTGAGATCCCCCTGGCAGTATCCTGTTCTCTGTGTATTTTATCTGAAAGAACATCAGTGGGGAACTGAGACAGGGCCTTCTTGTGCAACTGCTGCCCCCGGAATTATGGAACCTGTTGCTTGCTTGCTTGCTTGCCTGCATTACCTCCTCTCTTGGCTTTCCAGTGCAAGCGTATTGGAATGGAGAGGAAAAGCTGGAGGAGAATTTTTTAGGTTGCCATTGCGATATTACTGTTGATGTTAACTTGTTGCTTGTTTTAAAATGAGATTTTGCAGCTTAATTATGATTTTTCTTGCTTTCAAATGGTTTTATGATTGTTGTTGCTCCTTGCTTGTATCCTATGAGAAGTCAAAAGAATGCAGAGTTTTCCTACAGCTCCATCCACCCTGCCTCACAGCTGCTTTCAGTCACTGGAAAGAATATTACTAAGGTTGTGGGACTCACATGGATAACCAGCCATGTAGCTGGTGGGCTGTAGTGAGGCTGGGGGAAAGGGTGAGGTGGCACTCATGTCACATCACTGTTTTTCAGTGGATATCTTTCACATCAGCAGCTGGGAGCCATGGAGTTTGAGTCTGCATTATTACTTACTTCCTCCTCCACCTCCCAGACTATTGCAAAGAATGCCAATGATCCCAGAGCTTTCAAACTCCTCTCTGTAGCAATTCATTTAAAGCCAGAGCTTTTCTAGACTATAAGAGCAGCCCAACTGGCCAACTGTAGCCCAGTGTTATCCATTCCTAATTCTGCAGCATTATGTACCTGGGTTCTTTCCTTCATTACGTGATGGGCGAGCTGTAGGCTTAGGAAACCTTGTCCCTTCCAAAGCTTTGGCAGCAGCTGCATGTTGAGCTTTTTTAATACTAGTTCCTTCAGCTTCCCAGTGCTGGTCCCCAAGAGTCAGCTGCACGGTAAACACCTAGGAATGACAAGGAAATCTTTACTGTGGCAATCTTCTAAAATGTTCAGGGGCTCAGCCTAAGATTACAAGGTGAATGCTGCAACGAAAGGCACAAATGGGAATGGATCCTGTGGGAGATCTCGGGGGGGGGGGGGAGGTGTGCATGTGATTTTCACTGATTTTACCCCTCCTGCTGCAAACCTCCAGCTCCCCACTAATGCTGTTCTGGGGTGTCCCCCTCCCCCAGTCCCTGAAGCAACATTTTTTAAAAGCTGAACTGGACACACATTTTCATTCAAGAAATCTTGTGGGTAAGAAGGCAGAAGAAAAGAGGCAATATTTACCTTTGAGTGAGCTGGACCCTGCTCACTCAAAAGCTTATACTCAGGCTGAATCTTGTTGAAACGGGCTAACTCATTCACAAGACACATTGGGGTTTTCTCTTTGGGGTTTGCCATGTTAGAAGGAACTGAAAGACAAACAGCTACTTTAGCACGGGCAAATAAAACTGATCAGTGAAAATTCAAGAACACACCTCTTTATGGCAGCATTAAGCAGAGCTTAAATCAAAACCTGGAGAATACAGTACAAAGCATGAACTCCTGAAGCATGTTATTCAGCATTCCATAAAGGCACTCAATACATTTACTTTGTGGCATAAGTAAAACAGTTTCAGAGGATCAGTTCATATGGATATCCAGAATGCCAGAAAGAATTAATATTATGATCAAGCAGAGTTAATTTTACAGTTGCAAGAATCACCCAGTTAATTTGCTCTGCAAGGAAACCTCCAGCTAGACACCTACTTGCTTGCTTCCTTTGACTTTTAAAGGCTGTGGCCTCATGTTTGGTCTAGATAGCATGCTCTGTTCAGAAATCCTCTAAACCTTCATTACTAAGCCATAACTGTAGAGGCAGGGGGTGGGGTGTCAGTCTTAAATTGAGAGTTCTGCCATCCTTTTGAACTGCTCTGCATTTCTTCATACTTTTCATTTCCTTTAAGGTTTTTAAAAATTGCATGGTAAAAATTCAGATCTTATGCTTCATTCCGCCTGCTTCTAATCTGTCTTCCCCTGAACAAGGATAATCTGAATCTCTCAAGCCAGGCACAGAGTTCTCACTAAACTAGTCAACCAAATGTCATAATTTCAACGAGAACAGAATCCATTAGGTTGAACAAACAAGCCAGCCCAATCTATGAAGGTTCTGTTGAGCAGCTTCCAGTCAATCTGAGAATGAATTATATGAAAAGTATGCATGGCAACTCTCAAGATCTTGCTGTATGGTAGTTCTAAGTGCATAGAAAGCTAGTGATCAATTGCCTCTGGCAACGAGAGCCAAGATTAATGATTAGGGTTGGACTGGGATCTGGAAGATCCAGGTCCAAATCCTCACTCTGGGTGACCTGAAGCCAGTCACTCTCTCATGTGAGGCAAACATGCAGGGGAGGATGAGGGGTCAGATCCAGACTACACTGGCAACTTCCACCAATTTCCCCTTCCCACTGCAGATGTCCGTCTTGTTATTCCTCCAGGGCCCTCTAGCCCCCAGGAGCAACATTTCGCAGAGATCAATGGGAGAAGGAAGGCAGTTCCATTCCGCCACTGGAAAATTCAGCCTGGTTCCAACCCAACGTATGCTGCCCTAAGCTCCTCAGAGGAAGGGGGGAGGGGATAAAAATGAACGAACTGAGTAACTGCTTCCCCGAATGGTTGTTAGAACAGTCATTTTGAGCTTCAAGGGCCAGAGATGTCAGGAGACCAACGGTGCAATTAGAAGAGCCGCCACATTTAATGAGCAATGCGGAACTGCAGGCCAATGACCAAATGTTACGTCTTAAGACCATCACTGAGCATCTTGCAATGTCGCCACAGGGACCTCCAGGGGAAGGAAGAAGTTGGCAGAACGCTGGGTTCTGCAGAACCCAGCGTTCTGCCAATGGTTATGCAGAAATCTACCTAAAATGGCCAAGAGATGCCATGAAAAGCACATGAGTAGTGGAATAAGGGAAGGGAGACACAATCCTTTAGCGCTCTGGACACTCAGGTTTTCAAGGCCAGATTAGGAAGACGAAAGCTTTGCTTGGCATCAGGGCATGATTAGTCCCAAACAGGTCAGCTGGTATTAGAACAACTAGTGTGGATCAAAAGTCTGTGGAAAGAGCTCAAGTACTCCTTATATTAGATCCAAAGATGCTGCACTAAAAAAAAGCATGCAGGTTGTAAAAAACAGTGAATATATAAAGCAACGTTAATCTGTGAGTTTCTGTCTCTTATTTGTTCTAGTGTTCCAATTTAATTTTAAAATAATTTTTAAATTAAAAAAACCTTAACCAGCGGCTTACAGGCACTACTGGTGTGGTAGCTTCGCCGCATTTTTGTTACAATGTTTTACACACGTTTTGAAGTTTTGCACGGAGAACAGCAGGAACATACCAAGGCCGCTTTGAGGCTTACCTGCAGCTACACTGGTAGATGTAACAGATGCAGAGGGTAAAGCAGAATTTTGAAGAGGTCTACCTGCATTTTCCGAGGGCAGAGAACTAGTGGGAGAAGGAATACTCAAGGGCTGCGTGAGAGATTGGTTCTTGTTTAGCATTTGGCTGCCAGACAGAGCAGCAGATGTGTTCTGGATTTGAACTTGAGACATGTTGACTTCCATCAGAAGCAAATAACTTCAGGTAAACTTGGCTTTGAATGCAGGTTATTTCTGTACAAGAGCTTGAATTTCTACCTTAAAAGGAAAGAAAAACCGTTTAATTGCTTTCCCCACATTTCCAGAACTATAGGCAGTAGCATCCCAGTTTCTAAATTGTCACATTTCAATCACATGGAACTTCAGTTACGTTGGAGCTCATGTAACTCAATTACAGTCAGCAATATCATTTCCACTTGCTTATTAGTATTATCTACTGTCTTTGAACCATTCAATAAACCCACTCACAATAGTTGTCCAGAGACCCAAAATGATATTAAGCCACCGATGTCTGTAGCCAAGATTTTCTCTAGACTGCATCACTGCCTTAGGGAATAAAATCTGTAGATCTTATACAGTTAAGTGCTATAGCTGTTCATATAGATAGCTGCTAGGAATATGACTGGAGAAGATCTGCTATTTCTTAAGAAAAGGAGATACATGGGAAAATAATGAGGAAGACTGAAATCACCATACTAGCTGGTTCTTCCAAAGATTTATTTTAAAACTGGCTGCAATCCAGAGAACAAAGGATTTATTTCCATATAGTGCTTAAAATTCTGTGAACACCCAAACTAATTGCTCCATGATAAATACGGAAGTCTGTCCATGCAGGGAGATAGATCCCTGTTCTTCCGTATAAGATGAATGCTCCATGCATGAAGTGGGATATCCCCCAGCGTATCACAAACTCCTCCTTTCATCAAGAATAAGATGCGATAAATAGGACAATGATTGAATCATTCCCATCATATGACCCTATTCGAAAAGAAGATTCTTATTTTGAATGTTTACACAGCAAGGGAACAGCTGCGAATGGCTACATACAACACCCTGTTTCCTGTGCCCTCTTAATAGATAACAAAATTTGATTTATATACTGCCCTTCAGGACAACTTAACGCCCACTCAGAGCAGTTTACAAAGCGTGCTATTATTATCTGCACAACAATCACCCTGTGAGGTGGGTGGGGCTGAGAGCTCCAAGAAGTTGTGACTGACCCAAGGTCACCCAGCTGGCTTCAAGTGGAGGACTGGGGCCTCAAACCCAATTCTCCAGATTAGAGTCCTGCCGCTCTTAACCACTACACTGAGCTGGCTCTCTAATAGAAGCTTTAAAACTTCTTATACATACAAAACTAGATGATACCACGTTTCCAGCTTTAAGAAAGGAGTAATTACCAACTAGAATCAGGGGGCTAGTAAAAAGCCATTGGATTAAATATTCTGTGGGCTGCTGAACTGAAAACATGACCAGGCCTCCAAATTTAGAAAGGATGTGTCATAGACAAAGTGATCTGCTAGGTGCCTTTAGTAAAAAAACAGAACTTCTGGAAATACAAATGAGAGTTTGGAGGGAAATTTTTAAAAAATGGTGTTCGAAGCAAGGGCCAGTCTGGTCTCATAAAGAACAAATAGTTTGTTCTTTACCAGTTATACCATTAACTCTGCCCCCTCTACTAGCTTCCCCAACTACACATTTACAAATTCCACAGCTCCAGAAGAGATCTGCCAAGGCCAAATGGCAAACAACCTCTGTGGATGTTGAGAGGTGATCATCACACATCCCTGAACAGGAATTTTCAGGTAGTGCAAGCATTTGGCTGTATTTTGACCCTGTTTGTGGGCGTCAAGAAACAGAAACTCTGCATTTCCTCACTGGGAAAAAAACAGATTGTTGAGTTCAGCTTCAGGTCCAGTTTCCAAGGAGGGAATTTACATAAGGATGAAACATGTCATTTTCCGGGTTTACTGCAACATAAATTCTCCCCCAGCGCAGACAAAAGCACTCTGATAATTTGACAACTTCCAGCACTACACTAACAAATATTGTGTGCATAAACAAAGTTATCAACAGCAATCTTTCATAATTCCCCTCAAATATTTCCTTTTTATCAGTCATCCAGACAGCAAAGTTTTATACCTTGGTTTTATTAAGTATTGGTTAACACAGTGTGAAACTGACTATTATAAACTTATGGATATCCAATTTGGCATTAATACTTCTTGTAACTTATTATAATCTGGCTAAGTGCCACAAGTACAAAGCTAGTGTTCTGCGCAGGTACAAACGGCTCCTTTTAAAACTGTGAAGGCCTCTCCCTGCAACAGCCATAAACCTACTAAATGTCCTAGGAAGAGAACTGACAGGTTGTGTGCTTCAGTCCTGGTGCAGGGAAAAAAAGCCAGCCAACTCTTCAAAGACAGTGTCAAGAGGAGGTGGGGATAGAGACAGCAAGAGCATCGTTAAAGATGTAACCACAGAATGGGCAGACCACTGCTAAAACGAGATGCACTCAACTCAAAAGTAACTCTTCCCAGATTCCTTTCACAAATGCTCAGAGGGCGTCGATTTCTCATAAGCAGAAGAAAATGACAGCTGAACAGTAGCAAGACTTTTCTCCCTTCTCGCTTACCATTACCTCCAGACAAACATCCAACGATGTAAATTATAAAATCTAATATGAATTTCAGAGCCTCTCCTTTAAGACCAAGAGTAGCCAAATATACTACTTGCATAAAAGGAAAGTCAAAGAGAAAAAAGTAGACAGGTGAGCTCCTGGCTGAGCAAACCTGTACTTTCACCAAAGGAACTCAATGCCCAAGACAGGCTGCTTAACAAAAGGCTTCAGTTCTAAAATGGCTGCACCGCACCTGCATCCCCCTCCCCCAGCCCTCTCTACAACCCTTTCCAGAAAATGTGGACACATTCCATTATCTCAACATGTAATTCATGTTTTCCACCTAAAAAAGCTGTTCAGAATGAGTCACAATCGTACCAGGAGCTCTGAGTCACCTGGATATAGGCAAAAAGCAAAGTCTTGTTCTTAGCTGAATGTTGATTTCAGTTTAATGCACTTTCCCCAGAATATCTATTAGAATCAGTACACCCATCAGTATACTCTAGGCTTCAGTTTTATTTATTTTTTAATAGTTAAATGGTCACTGGCAAAATCTTTGGCACTTTACGATGCTATCCAATGGAACGGCCATCACATGGGCGACACCACCATTGGTTCAATCAAAGAGTGATATTAAAGCTACTCTTTATTTTTTTTTCTTGTTTACACTCCTTGCTTGTTTTATGTTCTATGTCTGTACGTTAACCATTCAATGGTAATACATGAGTTAATTTCTTAACCAGTTCTTTCCTATACTGGCTCCAATATTAAGTTAAATGCAGCTTTCTTAGACAATAATGAACTTAAGAGAAAGTGGAGAAAGGGTTGGTTTAAGGTTAGGTTAGCTTTTTGTTCTGGTGATGCTAACCAGCGTTACCCTTATATTTATTTATATACTACAACAGTTTTATTGCAGCATTAAAAAAATGAAGAGAAACTGTGAAGGGTTTAGGATTGGGCTCTGGGGTAGAAATAATTAGAAAATATGGTTATTAAAATACAAAACCAGAAAGGTTTTGACTCCTCAAGTTTGGGGCTGACTTCCACAGCCTAAAGCTCTTAAAGAATTTATGTCGAGGCCAGTATATATACCTCTTCCAAATACCAGACACAAATACCAGGACAGTTTTACAGAATATATTTAGATTCTACCAAAGAAACTGAGCTCCAAAAATATCCAGAAATTACCTACCAGCTTGGCCCACCCTTTCCTCTCCAGTACTTAAAGTAGACCATCAGCCTAGTCCCCAGACATTAATAGCAGGATTTCACTTCAGCTAAGATCTCTCGCCTATGAAATACTCATTTAATAGATTCAAGGATGCTTCCAACAGGAATGAAGCAGGGAGTGAAGAGAAAGCAGAGGTGGTTAAAAGGATCGGTAACAGGACACAAGAGAGATACCAGGTTGCCTGAGGGAAGCCCACACAGGCAATAAGCCTCGAGAAACAAGGGCATAAAGGCACAAAAGAACCCAAACCAGCCATGCCCATGGAGGGAAGACTATAGGCAGGACATTATGTGTCACTATCATGGAGTGGAGAGAGAAATTACTTTGGAGTCCAGAGGACTAGGGTCCTTAGAAGACTAATGACATGGGTGAGGAAGAGCATGAGGTAAATTATTTCACAAAGATTTAAATCAACAAGACAGATTGTGGGCTGGAGACCTTCAAAAACTTTCAACCAACACGAACAAGAAAAGCTGGCAAACATTTTGGTTCTCAGAATGCAGTAGCTGGGAGCCAGTGTTGTGTAATGGTTAGTGTGCCAGACTAGGATCTGGGAGACCCAGATGCAAACCCCTGCTCTGCCATGGAATATCACTGGGAGACCATGAGCCAGTCACACATGCTCAACCTAACTTACTTCACAGGACTGTTGTGAAGATAAAATGGAGAGAACAATGTCAGCTGCTCTGGGTATGCAATGGTATATAGATGAAGGAAAAAAGGAACAAGTAGAATGAAGTGGTATTTCAGGTAGGAAGTGGCAGAATGCCTCTCTACTAATGTCCACTGTTAAAAAGTTTCCTTAGCAGTATTTACTAGCTATCACAAACTACTGAATGTTCAATACAAGTTTCTGTACCTTTAGTTGATCCGGGGACAGTGTACTTTTGGCTTTAGTTCCAAGGGGATTATTTATATGTTGGAGATTGCCTACAATAAAAGAAAAAAGCATGTCAGAAAGCTACTTTGAGAAATTAGAACACATTGGGTTGAATGAGAAAGTGAGGGAGTCCCTGCTGACCACCAAGAGGCTATGCTGGGGATCTTGGGACTTGCACGGACAAAACCCATGCCCATGCTATAGTAAGGAGCTGCAGGAAGGAGGGGACTTTGGCAGGATTGAGCAAAAATTCTTTCCAATCCAATATTTTAGTATTCTACTAAAATTCTTTCCAACTCAATATTTTAGTATTCTACAACTATCTATTTGCTACTCTTAACAGTCAGGAGAAACAAACGGTTTCTTGTTAGGAAAAACACTTTCAGAACTTACAGATGACCAGGTAAAATGCACATCTGTTCAGAAGGGGTAGCTCCAAATATATTTTTGGCCTATTCTATTTTAAGCAGCACTCAGCAAGACACATGCACCATGGGGGATAACCAAGAACAAACACCTATTTTAACCAAAACAAAGATTAGCCAAGAATTCTTAGATATTTTCAAAAGGCCAAAGCCTTGTAAACCCAAGATGCCGACTGAAACAATCCACTTATACCACAACCACACACTGTCGAACTGGTTAACTGACAATATTTGATGGTTGCTGTTCACAAATAGCAAGCTGTTGATCCTGAAGAGAGAGAACAGCAAGTCTTATATTACTGAAACAAGTCATGCAAACATTCTTGCTCAATTTAGGCAGGTGCCTGCCTGCCTTCCTGAACTGTATCACGGTGCTACCTACTGGCAATGCTTTCTGCCTTAACTCTTGAAAGGTTGTGTACATAAATCTAATACTCAGTAGCCTTCCACATCCATGATGCATGCATGGTGTCCCAAAGTACACAATCATGCTTCCAATGTTTCAAGCAGAAAAGCTCTGCTAAGTCATCAACGTCTTTCTGTCTGTTCACAGTTCTTTTTACCATCACAAAAAACCAGTACTTCAAGGTATGTTCTGCGAATGCAAAGAAGTTTGGCTGGAGCCGACCCTGTATGATCGTAAAAAGGACCTGGTGTAATGGAATGCCACCCAATTAAACTCTGATTTGATCACACTGATAGGCAACTCTGGAAATATCAGATAGATTAGGCATACGACTTCCCCCTCCACAACAAAAAAGCACAGCATAGGTAGGCCAACTGGGAATTTTATGGAGCAGCAAGAAAGACAAGTTGTGAAGACAGATGTGGGAAAAATGAGAGAACAGCACAGTAACTGATCCCTAGATTCCCAGATACAGTACAGCTACCAGGAAATACAGGTGCAAGGCACTGGGGAAGTAATCCAAAAGCTTCACTCATCCAAGCAAAGCCTTCTAAAAGTGCCACCTTGCAAACGGGCAAGATCAGCAACAGCCCGTTCATATGCATTCTCAGCAGTGGCTCCCACTGCATGGAACAGCCTGCCTGACATTAGGATGGCTCCCAGCCTCCCATCATTCTGCAGAATGTGCAAAGCTGAAATATTCAGGGGGGCATTTTCATAAAGGGATTAGAACTAAAGCAGAAAGGAACAATCCAGGAAGACGCCTTCATAACAACACGGGTTAGTAGCCTTGCACCGTCTTCTATGCTTGCGGTTCCACTTTCTGCACTGCTTATAGGATACCTTGCCTTAGACAATGTATCATCGTTGTTTTCTAAATCTAAATGTACTGCATTGTTCACTGTTTGTCTTAGGGTATCTGACTGCATTGTTTTGTATTCTGTAATCTGTCTTGAGTCTCAGTGAGAAAGGCAGGCTATGGAGTAAATAAACGAAAACGAATAAAAATAAAATTGCCCAACAAACGAAAACGAATAAAAATAAAATTGCCCAACAGAAAAACTGGGATATTTGTAGGGGGGGGGGTACTGAAAAAAGAACCCTATACAGTTTTTTTTTTCCTTTGCAGAATGAGTAGTGTTTCTAAGTCCAGACTATGTGTAGTTATGGAAAGTTTCATGTAAGACAATCTTCATCATTATCTATGCCAATACCAAAGTAGATTGTAGACATACTTTTCAAGAATGTGCCTTTCTTAAATGTAAACAATTTTGGCATTAGTAGGTTATAACTTGATTAATATTGTTAAGCAGTTCAATGTCTTCAGTTATAAAGTTTAAACTGATATCCAAATATGCCGGTCGTCCTACCAATAGTGGAAGTATCAGGGTGTTTCTGTCCAAATAATACATATCTTTACTTCAGAACTTGTTTTCTACCCTCAACTTTTTTTATTTTCCTGCCCTCTCATATAGCCAAAAAAAAAAATGTGCGAAGGCAGCGCAGGGTGCAGTCATTTGCAATTCTCTCTCAAGCACTGGGTATATTTGCAATTTTTTTTACAGAAATCAAGAGATTCATAAATAGATTTATGCAGCATAAAATACATCATTTATAACTATATATAACTGTCATGTTTGGCATATTAATAGAATTTAAAATGCCAAATAGTACAATTTTATACAGTTATATAGTTAATTCAGTGAAATAAGTTTAGTTTTGAAAGGAAAGTTAAGTACTGCATTTATTTCAAATTTTCCTAAAATTTCTGCTTTTTCCAATACTTCCCTCCATTATTTTTTTCCCATAGCTTCAAAATGTCCAGAAATCTGATATCTCCAGGCATGACTCAGAGCATATCTAATCAGTGGATCATAGACTGGAACTCAACACAGGTTACCAGTGACAGTACCGTTATTTTCTTTTTCTCCCTTAATAACTGGTGCTTTACTTTTAAATGAGAAGACAGACATGGACAAGGAGGTCAGACACAAGAGCAAAAGAGAAAGCAAAAGGAGAAACTGAATGGACCTATGTTGCAGACCTAGCTTAAAGGTGGGTTCCAGGGATGAAAAAAATAAAGGTTATTGATTTAGAGGAAAGGGAGTGGGCTTGATAAATAGTTCATTGGTTTTCAAGTGTTGAATAGCAGCCCATTTTGACCAGTCACCAAAAAAGAAAGACATACACATTAGGCAAATCTGAAACTGATGTATTATAGAGTTTCGCTTATTCAAAGTCAACTGCACGCAAATAGCAACATTATCAAACATTTGTTGCTCTCTAATCTCATCTTTCCCCAATGCCCTACAAAATGAGCGTACAAGGACTTCTCTAGCTGGGAAAGTTGTATCTGCTGTAATTGGACAAGCTTGTTAAAGTGCCTTGTGGCCACTGATTACAAAGCAGAGCTTTAGCGCAACCATCTATCTTCCCACACTGGGCACAAAAAAGTACTGGGAAGTTCTACAAGAAGCTTGTGGCACCTTAAAAGCTAACAGATTTAATGCAGCATATACTTTCATGTACTATTACAGCCCATGTCCTCAGAAGTATATCCACTAGAACCATCCTCTTTGTTTTTATTACAATAAACTTACATAACCTGGGAAGCTCCAGTGTACAAGTTTCAGCAAAATGAACGGGCCACGTCAATGCTCTTGCACAATTTATATTCATTAAGGGTTTCTCAATGAAATACATCCAGTGGTTGTGAACAACAATAAAATCTGTGATATGCTATCCCGGTCTCTTTGCCCTCCATTTTTAATAAATGGGGGGGGGGGGGGAATCTGGTCTGCCAAACAGTACGATGGCAGGATAAGTATATTTGGAGAGACAATGCCAATTCCTGCATTGACAGCAGAGAGTAATGATATTTACAAGCAATGTTTTTGTTGTCTCATGGAAAATACTACCTAGTAGCATACAAGCAGAAATCCTTCCACTAAATAAGGCCTCCAACAGACCATTATGCTATAGAGGCAGGAACAATTATAGCCAGAGGAATTGTTGCTCTAACTCATCTAAGGTCAGGTTGGTCAAAACACCACTGGGAAGACTATCCACAAGATATATTCAACTGATTTTTAACTGGTGGGGGTGAAAGCTGGGTCTTGAATTTCAGAAACTTACAGGGAGGAGTTTTGGCTCAACGGGAGAGCATCTGCTTTGAATGTAGAATGTGCCAGGTTCAATGTCCTGCATCGCCAGTTAAAAGGATGAGGTGATGCTAAGGACTTCCATCTGATATCCAGGAGAGCTGCTTCCAGCCAGGATAAACAGTACTGGGGCTGACTCAGGATAAGGCAGCTTTATATATAAGCATCTAAACAGTCCGATCTAAACAGTCATACAGACAATTCATACGGTCAAGGAACTGTGACTGTACACTAGCCAGAGACTGAACTGTCAGGTTCAGTGTAGTGCAATCGTTCCCCTTAATATATTGTTCGTGAAACAACAATGTATGTTGTTTGTGCTCATGATGAAAACATGGCTGCTTTCCCACATCACTGTTGTCTCTCCTATGGTTTAAGCAAAAGAGTTTACTTAAAACTTTGCTGAGTGGCATCAAACTGTTAAGGAGAAAAAATGGCGGCCATGTAGCCACAGTCATCATGTTGACTTATTTACCCACATCTGGGAATCTATCCCACATTATCCCAAATTCTGCAGAGCATTCACACATTCCTGCTCATCCCTTAATGCCTACTCTGTGGTAGCATGCACGGGCAAATAAGTCAGCACCAGGGAACTTTCATTTATATGCTCAGCAGCAAATCCTCAAGTATTATGCCATCCAGACAAGCAACCAAAATGACATACATGCTCTGTATGAATCAGCTGTCATTAAGTCCTCACAATGTCACTTCATACAGTGTCACAAGAATGTAAGATTAGATGACGATCGATTCTTTCTCCCAATGCCTTTTGTATAAAAAAAGCTCCCCCTCTCAATCCAATATGTATGTTTTGGTTTTATCTGACATTCTCTCACTGATTCTCATTGACCCTTCCTCCCATTCATGTAGTTATTTAGATGGTCTGTTATAAATGTTTCGTATAGATTTATATGCTTTTTAATCTCGTTTTAAAGTTTTTATTGTCCCCCTCTTTCAGTACCATAACTGGTTGGAGAGGCTGCTTTAAAACGTTTTAAATAATATAAATATTTATTTGGCAATGAGTCCTACAAAGCTGGATTCGTTACCTTTTCAGTGAGATTTGCGCTATTATACACTGCCTAGGATGGCAGCCTTAGTCTGACAAAGATATTTCTTAGTGATCAGATATGAGTACTTGTATAGCATAGAATACAGAGTTGATATAGATGACCTGGATGGGCCAGGCAAGCCCAATTGTATCACATCTTGGAAGTCAGCCTTCGTTAGTACTGGGATGGGAGATCACTAGGAAGTCCAGGGTTGTTAAGCAAAGGCAGGCAATGGCTAACCATCTCTGACCGTCTTTTGCCTTTTTCCACCACCCTCTTTGAAGTCACAAAGTTAAACTTGTTGTGAAACACTTGCTACTAAAGCCACGTGTATTTGGAAGACAGTTGTAGTACAGGAAACTGCAAGAACTAGTCCACTGGAGTAGGTGTTCAAAGACATTTGGGTGTGTGCGTGAACTTTTAGAATGGTTAGTAACTATGACTTTACTAAATAACAAATTGTAGTAACACTTGGACAACAAACTGGGATATAGTTATTAAAATCTAAAGGTTAACTTCTAATTTAGTCTGCTTTGTCAGTATGGCTTTTGTTAAAAATACCATGCAGTTTAAGACATGTGGGCTGACGGTTTAATATAGCAGCCACCACACTGGTCTCTTCATTACCAGTTACTCTGACATGAGATCTGGGCACATTTATGCCCTTTAAATACCACATCTGTATGACTTCTTAGTTGTTACACGAAACTTCACTTTAAACACTTCCACAGGGATCAAGTGTGCTCAAAAAATGGTGTCAAACAAAGTTTCAAGTATCAAGATATTGATAGAGTGGCTTTATTTCCATGAAACCCGAGATATTAAAAAACATTTTCAAGGTCTCATGTTAATTGCAACAAGATCGTGGCTCTCCAGAGCTATGCAACAGCATGAGTTTTTTCCTCTGTACTCATTCACATTAAGAGTGATGCAATAGATGCAATACAAGAGGATTTAAGTTTCACAAATGATTTCAACTCTACAATGACAAGAAGTTTAACACATCAAAGCCTTTCTTACTTTGCTAAAGTTAAGTGGCCAATTAGATTTGCAGGCATCTAGTATGTGTGGGGGGGAGGGGAATACGCTATTAGAGCCATTCATTCCTTGAATTAACTAGCTGAAAGCATTACATTTGTCACAGAACTGGAAAAGCTCTCTTCCAATAACAGTGAAATATATCAACGCTATTTCCAGGCTAGCCGAAGAAAGCAGGTTGAAGGCAGAAAGTTAAAGAAGCAGATTAAGTACATACCACAAAATCAAAGTTCAAATCTCAACTCCAACATACACTCCCCCCTCTTCAATCAGCAAATGCCCTAAAACTGCTACACTAGCAACTTTTAAGATTCAGAGGCATCAATGTGTGTCTGGCAAGAGATCGTAGGCAATATGCACTATTAATAATCACCATCACAGACTACATAGTATCAACTGCTTAGGAGAAACAGATTTAAAAACCCTAGTTACCATTTACTTTTTAGACACACATTTTTGTACAGGTATTTTAAGCACTGCAGCGAGGTATGAATCCTTGCTTATTTCCTTCCACCAGCCCAAATATGTAGTAGACAGCCCAAGAGGAATCCAGATCACGAAGGAAGAAATGAAAGAACCAATGATTGAGGGGACGTGGTACATGGTCACCTCAAGACCCTAGGGCGAACAGCGACTAAAAAAATCTAATCAATAAATAAAATAGTGATAGTGCCAAGCTAAGGACTAAAAGGACCTGGATTTGATTCTTCACTCTGCAATAGAAGCTCACTGGATGATCGTAAATCAAACACTGAGCCGAACCTACCTCACAGGATTGTTGTTGAGGGTATAATATACAGGAGGAAAGTATAATGCTGTGAACAGCTTTAGGAAGAAAATCTGGGTCCAAAAATCAATGTATGAAAGCTCATCTGATTAAGCTTGAGGGATGGGGCACTGATCCATGTCTCCCAATTCTTCATCTCCCAGCTTGCTTTAAGATAATCCTTTTAGAATGCCCAATGTTATCTGAATGCCTAGCGTTGCCAACTAGGGGTTGGGAAATTCCTGGAGATTTGGGGGGTGGGTCCTGGAGAGGATTTGGTTAGGGGAGGCACAGAGTCCATCCTCCAAAGTAGCCATTTCCTCCAGGCAACCTGGTCTCCATGGCCTAGAGGTCAGTTGTAATTCCAGGAGATCTTCAGCCACCCGCAGGAGGCTGGCAACCCTATCGGAATGCCTCTTTTACACCACTGCCTTGCTTCTTCTGAATGGCTTTATTATTCATTACTATCTAATTCTGCATTTTTTAAAAAACGGATTTATTGCATTCCTTTTTACTTTGTTGAGCTGGAGAGGACGCATACGGCATGGGGTGTCTCCAACAAACTCAAGAGAAAGTTGGAAGAGAGAAGGACGCGACCCATCACTCGAGAGGAGGCACCCCGCAGGAGGCGAAGGCTGCCTTCCCGAGCCAGCCTCCTTCCCTCTCTGAGGGCCGGCAAGCAGCCCCAGCCGCCCGCCTTCCCCAGCCCACCCCCACTAGGCCCCTGCCTGAGCGCAGGCCTCCGCGGCCTCTGGCCTCCCATATCCCCGGCCCCGCCGCGCAGCCCGCCCGCCCCTTCCCTCCCTCCCGCTCTCCCCCCGCTCCGCTCTGACCTGGCGGCTGTCTGGGCTGCGGCTCCCGGCCGGCTCGTGTGGCTTGCGGGCGGCTCAGTCCATTGGCAGCTCCCAGGAGAGGGGGGCCGGGGAGGGGGGGCGGCGAGCGAGTCGCGGCGGCGGCAGACACAGGGCAAACACTAAAGAGAATGAGCGGGGCCAGCTCCGGCCGGGAAGGAAGTGACGGCAGCGCGCGGGGGAGGGGGGCCGGGGAGGGAGGAGCCAACCAGGCCCTCTGCAGCTATTTGGGGCGCCGCCCACCGCAGCCGCCCGCCGCCAATCGAAACCGGCGCCGGCTTCCGAGCCCATCGCTATGGAGGACTACCTTTCCCAGCAGGCTCGGCGCCTCTCTCGTGCCCTCGACTACATTTCCCAGAAGGCTTTGTACATGCAGAGGAAGTAGATGCATTCTCAGTTCTCCCGCTCCCTCGACGCCTTCTACAATCCTACAACTCCCAGCATGCAGCGCTCCCCCGCTGAAGAAGAAAGATTAACAGAAAAAGGTTCTCCCGGATCGCTATGCGGGACGGTGCTTGGGTTGCCAACTTCCAGGCGGGGCCTGGCGACCTCCTGGAATCACAATTCATCTCTAGGCTACATAGATCAGCTCCAATTTACTTGGGAGTAACCCCACTGAGTGAAGCAGAACGGAGTACACCTGACTAGCTTCCTCGAGATTCGATTTGTAGGAAATTTGACAGGCCTGGCCTGTGCCTGTCTACTCGGAAGTAAGGGCTTAGTCTCCACGTGCTGTAGAATAAAATGATGATATAGTGACTGAGCTGACCGATAACAGATTAGAGAGTCAATATTTCCAGTCAGTATGGTAAAGTGGCTAGGCTTGAGATCCACGTTCGAATCCGTGCTCTGCCATTGAAGCTGGCTGGTGGCAATAATTCATTCGCAATATAACCTACCTCACAGGGTTGTTGTGAGGACAAAATAGAAGACAGGAAAATGAACTAAGCTGCTTCAGGTCTTCCATGGAAAGAAAACCACGGTATAAATAAATGAATTAAATGAATAATTTTCTATTAATAGAAAGCTAGAACAGTATGTGAAGTTCTAGACTTTTCCCCTTTGGTGTACTAAACTTGCTTATTCGTAGGGAGTTTTAACACTGGGGAGCTTTTAAAATGTGACTTACTCTCTAATCTTCAATCTGAAGGTGCATATCTAATAAAAGGAACTTTGACTCTTTAAAGCTCATACCTTGGAAATCTAGTTGGTCTCTATGGGGCTACTGGAACCAAATCTTGATCTTCTACTACCGACCAACATGGCTACCCACCTGAAACTTCTCCATTCTTGCCACCTCTGAATTCCTACCATCTTTTGCTGCAGATGTAGAGCAGGCTCATGAAGGTCAGTGGGGCTCATTGCCACATAAGTGAACATTAGATTGCAGCTGTGTAGTCCAGGCATGTGTTTGCTTACTCAGAAGTAAATGCAGCCTTATTTTTTTCCCTCCAGATGAAATAACCAGCTTTGGGCAGATCCAACAGGTCTACTATAATAAAACTAGAACTGATTTCTGGATAGCTTGAAAGATGAAACAGGGGGGTTGTGGCACTTAAGAGACTACCAAACATTATTCTAGTATAATTTTTGTGGTTGTGAGTCAGAGATCACTTCATCAGATGCACTGAACTTATTAAACTGACACTTTTATATTTGCAACAAAAAGGATTTGGGAAGGGCATTATAAAGCAGCTGGTTTTAAAAAGAGTAACAGGTGGGTGTGGGCCACACCCTACTGTTGTTAGATAGGCAAAGTAGGATTACATTTAGTGTAAGATAAATCCATACAATATGAATTTACAGAGAGATAGCTGAACTAATTGACATCTGTAAGGAGTTGGATTATGCAAGACAAATGCCAACAGTGAGTCAGGAATTCCAAGTCCCTGTTTAAGGAAGCACTATTCAAAAGCTCTAATAAGCATCAAGATAGTAGCCAATACTTTAGCAATACTCAATTCTATCACGCCAGACCTACTGTTCCTCAGAAACTTGTTGGGTTTTTAACATTCAAGAAATATTTAATCTATTGACTTTAGCATGATCAACTGCAGCTCTCTAAAACATTTTTTAAAAGCATGAGGTAACACTGAAGCCCAAAATAGAAGAAGCAAACCCTCCCGGGAAAGGATGGTAACTTTGATAATTTTTCTTCTTCATGTAGTAGGATCAAAACATCCACCTACACCATAGACCAGATTTCTATTATGTATTTCCCTTTGCACTCCTGTAGACTTCTGCACGGCAAGGAACAGAGGATTCTGGGTCTTGTAGTCTCCACCAGAACGGCCTCCAAGTCGCTGAGCCAAGCATGTTGCTCTATTTAAAGCAAGTTAATTGGCGGCCCCCCGGGGGCTTCTGAAAAGTGCTTATGTGGCAGTTTGGTGAGTGCTTTTGCAAGCTGTACATCACGGCATATCTTGATAGTGCTCACAGTGGCAAGGGAGCAGTGCCGGATGGTTAACTGCAGAAAAATCTCTGTGTGCGCTGTATATTGCAGTTTCCGATTACAGCACAAACAAACAGGAGTCTTGCAGCACCTTAGAACTGAACAGCCATACATTTTTGAGGATT